>NW_026596244.1:5766556-6011083 GCF_907164565.1 Psammomys obesus | reverse complement strand
AGATAGATAGATAGATAGATAGATAGATAGATAGATAGATAGATAGAAACTTTTATGAAGTTTATCATAATCTATAGGGCCTGGAGAGATAGCTTTTATGTCAAGAAACACTGGGTACAATTCCAGAGGACTCAGGTGTTATTCATTGCATCTACTTATTGGTTACAATTGTTTGTAACTCTATTTTCAGGGGATCTAGCATGCCATTTTTAACTTCTACATGCACCAGACACACAAATAGCATACAAACATACTTGCAGAACAAACACTTATACACATAAAATATAATAGACTTTCTTATATGTCAAAATAAATTTCGAAGGTTTAACCAGGGTAGAATAATTAAAATTACTGTCACACACAAGAAACTACTTAAAAGACACCACACATAATTTTCCTGTGTATGCTCTTTCAAAATCCCCTTTATTTTCTCTCTCTGAGTAGTGACAAGAAAACTACTGTGGAACAAGTGTAAAATATGTGCCACCGGCTAAGCCACTCAGTGGGATCAGCACTAAAGAACTTAGTTATTGTGGTGACAAGCATAGGTTTTCACTCAAAATACAAATTGTGTCTAAATATTACATATTATGAACAGATGTTCAAGCAGATAAAATCTTTATGGCTAGAAGAAAACCTGGAGAAAGGAATTATTTTCTATTCTGGAAAAATTTTAAAAATCATTAATTTAAATTAAAATTAACATTTGCTGAGAATAAGATCGTGGTGTTTCAGCAAGTTACTTTAGAGAATAATTCTACAGGAAATGTTTTCATGCAGGAGAATATGCAGTAATTAAACTTTTTATCCTGTCATTAAGTCAATGAAAGTTTTTTGGTGGATTGTATTCTTACATTACAGATTCATTCATTCATTCATTCATTCATTCATTCATTCATTTCTTTGGCTGTTTTCCAACTCTCATACTTAAGACATACTAAAATTTTAATGTTTTAACAAAGGTCAAAATAAACAAGAAAGGTATAACTCATTGGTATAGAAGAGCATATTTCATAATTTTTATCCATTCTTACACAGTGGAGGTAACTTTATAGTTCACCAAGTTTTCTATTTCAACATCATAAGTGGAGCAACTCAGTCTCACACAACAAGCCATGAAATGTGGCAACTATAAAAGTAACTTCCCAGGCTCTACATTTTGAACACATGGAATCTCACAGAAGGAATACGTCTCATTGATATTCATAGAGAAACCAGGTTTGACATAAGACTTTTGATGTTACTTATTTTTATATTCAAGTCAATGGTCTGAAGAACTAACTTCTGTTTAAGGTAAAATTTTAGCTTTCATGTTTTTGTTTATTGATGGTTTGTAATAAAATATCTGTGTCTTGAGAAGGCAATATGCTAAAAATTCCCTTTCAGTGATTTCATGAGAAGAAAATTTATATATATGTATATATATATATATATGTTTTATATATATATATATATATATATATGTTTTATATATATAAAACATATATATATATATATGTTTTAAAGAAATAATAATGAGCCTACCTTACTAAATTATTATAATTTGAGCCTTTATTTAATAGGAAATTATAATATTCTATTTCAAAATACTACATAAAGCTGGTCCTGAGCAATTTTCTACTTTTAGTCAAGTCTCTGGAAATTTTGCACATTGTGTGTTTGTGTGTGTGTGTTTTGCTGTGTGTGTGTGCTCATTTGTGTATAGTTCACATGTGTGTGGGAAAGTAACACATCAGCCTCAGATACCAATTGTCTGGACCTTTCCAGTGAGGTAATCACAAAGGCATGTCACCCCAAAATGATATTTTTATACAGGGTTCTAGCAATAAAGCCAAGGCCTTCATTATTGTGAGGCAAAAGCTCACTGAATGACTGCTTTTCATCAGCCTCAAAACCAATATTTTTCTTTCAAATTTTGTGATAGTCATTTGACTTATGAATGTGGTTTGAATTATCATGTTTTTTCTTTTGTGGAACATATTAAAGGGAAGATATCAAGTTAGAAATGTCATAGAAATAAACAAAATTTAAGTTAATGGTCACCATTTGTTAGGGAGATAGGAAATAAGAATTAATTAATGGTTCAGGGTGTTCTGTGTGATGAAGATATTTGGACAAACATGGTGGTTACCCATGGATTGTGCTGAATGGGCAAAGCACTGATCACTTCATATCAGACCTGGTCCTTTATGTACATTAAACACAATAAATTAAGAAAAAGTATGGGTGATTTTAATTATTTTAATGAATAGTCTTATCGCTATTATTAAAAGTTAATGTTTTTGGAGCATATACACTGATAACAGTTTTTTCTTCCCCACCCCCTCCCAGATCATCCCATATTACCCACCCAATCCGCTTCGTCTTACTCTCTATCTTTAGGAAACAGGCAGGCTTCCTTCCTGGCCCTCTGCAGTAGGCAGCAGCAGGGATCAGTACTCTGCTTGGTTTCTTGTGGCAGCCCAGCCCCTGGGAGAGGAGCTTAGTCCTGCAGTGAAGCAAAGCGCCAGGGCAGATTGGTACCCCTGGGGGACCTCCCCTTCTCTGAGGAAAAGGAAAGGGGAGACTGAAAGGAGCGGTGTGCAAACAGGGGGTCTGAAGGGGGCTGCAGTCAGGATGTAAAGTAACTAAATAAATACATTTGAAAAATTCAATAGCCTAGACATTCTGCCTCCTCTTCTGCTTAGCTCCCTAAGCCTGAGGGATGGGGCTTAATGAGGACATCCCATTTTGAGCTGCTTGTTCCAAAGTTTTTCACTCTCTATACATGGTCCATTTGTAAACCGCTGTGTTGGTTTCCGTCTCCGAGAGGAGAAAGTTTCTATGATGGTAGCTTAGGGAGACACTGATCTACGGATATAGCCAAATATCCTTAGGAGTCATTAATTTGCTGTGTTCCTTTAATGGAACATCACTGTTTCATTTTTGCCTTTGGTCATTGGCCTACATAGCCTTAGGTTTTGGACACTGATTAATGTCATGTATCTTATAGAGGGGGCCTTATGTTGAGGTCCATGATCTGTTAGGATTTGAGTTTCGTGCATTGTGATAAATTTGGATCAACTTGCACTTTTCTTTCTGCTTGCAGCCTTCCACTCTGATCAGCAACACTCTTGAAGATTCTGCTCTTCCAGTGTGTATTTCTGGTTTATTATAATAAATCAGGAATCCACATGTATGTGGACATGTGTTTGTGCCTTCAGTTTGATTCTATTTATCAACATGTCTGATTTTATGCTGCTTTTATTACTATAGATCTGCATTACACCGTGAGATCTGGGATGATCATACTCAAGAAGTTTTAATTTTTAAATTTATTTTTATTTAAGATAGTTTTCTGTCCTGGGATTTTGTTTGTTTTATTGTTTGTTTTTATTTTCATTTTTTTGTGTGTTAATGAATATTTTAAAATTAAATGAAATTTTAAGATTAAAATGCTATTATTACATCTAGAGTTTCTAATGTTTTTAATGTCTGTGTGGTGGTTCAGCAGGAACGGGCCCTCTATACTCTTGTGTTTGAATGCTTGTCCCACAGGGAGACCACCATCAGGAGGTGTGCCTTGTTGGAAGGAGTATGTAACTGTGGAGGCAGGCTTTGAGGTTTCCTAGGCTCAAGCTACACAAACACGGCAGAGTGTCCTTCTACCCGTGGATCAAGATGGAGAACTCTCAGTTTCTTCTCCAACATCATATTATCTTTTTGCACAGTGCCATGCTTCCTGCCATGATGACAGTAGACTAAACCTCTTAAAATGTAAGTTAGCCCCAGTTAAATGTTTTCTTTATAAGATTTGCCTTGGTCATGGTGTATTTTCACAGCAATACAACCCAAAATAAGAGAGTCTGTCATGACTTCAAATTGAAATATTTATGTTGTTAAGAAACCCTGTATATTCTCAGAGATGAATGTAATTTTAGAATATTTTGAGTAAATTTTGTTAGTGTATACTTTAACCATACTATTCCTCACAAAATCCAGTCATCCAACTAGATGGCCTTAGGTATTATTCTTGTCTTTCATTTGACATGCCTGTTCATTATTTTAAAAATACGATCATTCAGTTTCTACTGTTCTACTCACTTCTTGCCTTTCTGGTGTTCTGAAAATTTTACTGTAGAAATACTTACATTTTACTGTCCTTTCTCTCTTATCATATCTTACTCTAAATTCATCTAGGGATAACTCTTTGCCAAACACATTATTTTAAATTCAAATTCCTTCATTTTGTGTAAGTATGATGTATTTTGACAGAAGCTTTCATCCATGAGTTCAGAAAAGCACAAATTCACAGAGAACAGTCATACATAATACAGCAGTTTATTTCAGGAAGTTGTCTGAATTCATCCGGCAATATATAAGTAAAAGTCAGTGGGTACCTATTTTCACTTAATTTATGTATATCATGATCTTGAGCTGACAAAGGAGTAATTGAGGTAAAATTTCATTATGAAAAATAATTAGAGAAAAGCTTAAATAGCTTTGAGAATAGTTTGATTTTGAACCAGTTAATGATACATGTGATAGCTTTGTATGTTAAATAAGTAAATAACATTGGGTTGAAAAAGGGATAAAACATGATTGTAGAGTAAGTCCACACACATAGATGAACTAGCTCTGGTTTTCTACAGAACAGTAGAGCAAATCTTGATGAAAAATCTCTAGAATATATTTCAAAGTAACTAGAAGAGGATACCAATGTCATAAAAACACTTGAAGAAATGGAAATGTTTATTGCTTTGATTTGATCGTCATATGTTTTATACATGCTTCAAGTGACTGTAACGTTACTACAAATGTGCGGGAATAATGTGCCTCACTAAAAATAATAACGTCAAAGCATTTATGAATTCTAAAGTTGCTTACACTTGCTCAAATGTTATTTACGTGAAAGAAATACATAATTCAAAAGGTTGATAAGCAGTCATCTAACTCCATAAAGAAAGTGACTAAGGATTTAGTGGGACGTGCACGGTGTTGCGGTGGACCCACATTTGTTTTTAAGATTGTAAAAGATTTACCTGATGTCCTAGCCTGTTTGACTGCTAAAGTCTAGACAATCTGTAAATAAAAAATATCTTTCTCATTTTTGTGGACTCTTTAAGTACAAGAAAATTCAATAAATTTAGGAGCCAGTGTTGATATCTCTGAGATGGCTCAGAGGTTAAATAATGTCTCTTTCAGAGGTTCCAAGTTCGATTCACAAACCCCACCTGTCAGTTCATTAGCATCTGTAACTCTAGAAACAGGGATGTAAAGCCCTCTTTAAGCTTCCAGATGCACAAACATATGAGTGGGCCAAACAAAACACCCATACACATAAAATAAAAATATAAAAAAATATTTTGCATAACAGACACTCAATCAAAAGCATAGCAAGTATGAACTCTAAAACTAAAATGTCTGTGGAAAACATTGCAAAAGCTAACTACATCTACCTACAAACATAAAGGAGGAAGGAAACAGTCTAATGGCGGATATTCGTAGACACTGACTTCTCTGACCTTTATTTTGTTTGTTTTGCTACTAAATTTGTATTTTGCTATAATTTCTGCAGAATTGTAACAGAAACCCATTTAAAAATATACTCATGAGTGCTCTTAAAATCTCATGTCCTGTGGCGGTAGAAAAGAATTGTAATTGCTACTTAATATAATCCTATATCTGTATTGTTTTTTCTTACTATTGACAACTAAACAACAACGTCAAGCTATGTATTTATGTTTATCTGTTTCTCCTAATATATAAAATATATGAAGACATAGATATGTAGATAAGCAAGTTGAGTTTCTCTTCTGTTGGCACTGAGACTGCAGAGGATTAAAGCCACAACCACAAATCACCTGCTAAGAAGATCTGCAGTAGGTGAACATGCAGAGCTTGGAAGAAGCTCGCACTTACACATCATAAGATATATAATTGTATCGTAAAATTAATTTCACTTGCTTTCATAGGTTATATTTAAATTAAAAATACCAGAACAAGCCAGGTGTAGAGGCACCTACATCTGTAGAATCCTAGCACTCAGGGAGACAGAAACAGGTGGTTCTCTGTAAGTTTAAGGCTAGCCTGGTCTACAGAACAAGTTCCAGGACAGCGAAGACTACACATAGAAACCATGCCTCAAAAAGCAAACAAACAAGGCAACAACAACAAATTTTTATCAGACCATTACTACTCAACATATGTGTATAAAAGTAAGAAATATGAAGGATTGCGGCTTTTTTAATATATAATTAAAAAGTTTCTTCTCTTATGCAATACATCCTGACCATTGGCAGAGCTACACTGTGGCTAGAGTTCAGAAGGAGGTCTTCAGCATGCCCAGGGAAGAACTGAGAACAAATGGAGCTTTGCTAAACCAAAATCTGGGAGAAAGTAAATGGAGGACAGCAGATGAACATGATGAAGCAGGGCTCACCTAGCCAGGCTGACACTATCCAACCCCCTTTCCCCACAATTGAACCAATCTTTAAAAGCAGAGGAGTGGCATTTTTCTCCTGAGGTCAGTATTTGAGGAGAAAAAGTAGACTGAGAATTAGGCTGGATTTGAAGTTAGAAATAATTTGAGATTAAAAATGTTGATAAAAGGAGCTAGAGAGATGGCTCAGAGGTTAAGAGCACTGGCTGCTCATCCAGATGTCCTGAGTTCAATTCCCAGCAACCACATGGTGGCTCACAACCATCTATAATGAGGTATGGTGTCCTTTTCTGGCATTCAGGTGTACATGCAGACAATATTGTATACATAATAAATAAATCTTTAAAAAGGTTGATAAAAAATTTAGTAATTAAACATAAATGAAGGTTATAATTCCATGATGGTTAACCAAAGCAAAAAGCTATTCTAGAAGTATGAATAATAAGAAACTTTACCAAAATAAAGTCCATGAAGCTGTTAATAGCATTAGGCCGGCCTTTGTTTGTTTGTTTGTTTTTCTTAACCAATACTTAATTTCTGGAAATTAGTTTTTACAAAAATGCCTAGAGTTTTATGTAGATTCTGGTCTTCATCATGAGGTAATGACTTTTTATAAGGATTATCACTTGTGTGTTTTTGGATGCAATAGACAGACATAGGTTTCATGTAAGATTCAGTCTACTTTCTTTTTTTAACTTTTATTAATTACACTTTATTCATTTTGTATCCCCCCTCTCCCTCCTCCCCTCCTAATCCCACCTTCCCTCTCCCTTCTTCACACATGCCCTTCCTGATGTCCACTGATGGGGAGGTCTTCCTCTCCTTCCTTCTGATCCTAGTCTATCAGATCTCATCAGGAGTGGCTGCATTGTCATCTTCTAGAGTGCTGAGGAGGGCATGAAGCAAGCCTGGTAAGAGCCGCTATGGGTAGAGAATGATCAGTATTTTTTTCTGTGACTACCAATGAGAAAATATTTACTTGGTGTTATCTATTAAGATTAGAAGTAAAAGTACTAAGTTGGGATTTTTTGTTTCAACTTTTAATTTGTAAAGGCATTGTGATCTGTATCACAGAAACATAAAATTGTTGCATGCTCTGATTCTAGACACTGACACATGAAAAATTCTAAGCATTTAACTAGGAAAATAGGCTTAAAATTCTAATTAACTGCAGCACTTCTTTAAAGCTAAACCCTCCAATGTATGTGCGCTACTATTGCTAATTCTTTTCTCTCTTTTTAAACGATTTCAGTACTGAAATAAAGATAACCGCTAAATGATATTGAAATACATGTCTATAAAAGGCATGGTGTTTTGTGACATTTTCAGCTGTTTGTATTCATTTGTATATTAATGAGATATTAAATACTCAATGGATAGATGCATTATTTTTGGCTTATAAATACTGCTGCAGGAGCAACTGTACATGAGTAAAGTTTATGAAAGAGAAGCCACACAGATTACTGTAAATCTTATACATATATTGTGTGGCTGGATTTGTTATTGCTTTATAAATCTCCATTATCTCATCTGGTCTGAAAGACTTTCAACTTCACAGTTTTTAGCACACCAATCTTTATTTTGAATAGGTGCTTTCACACATAACATGGAATGCTGACATTTACATGATATTACATGCACTAAAAGATAGTTATTTCTCTTCGGAGAAAATAAATGGAGAGGGCAAAATCCTTGAGATAAATAACCATAATAACAGCTGAGGAAGGAAATCACACCACCAAGCAGGAGTACTCATATTATCCAATAAAACACAATCAAAGCATTACTGGTCAGATATAGCTTCTTAAGATCCATTAAATGCAAATAATTATATTCAAGATTCTGTCTCATAATGAAAATGAGCATGATATTTCCTTTATAGACTGTGAATTTAAATTTGTAGGAGAAAGCAGCATGAGGAAAATTAGGCAAAAGACACATACAAGAAAAGTACAATATATTCTGAAAACTTCATAATGTATAAAATGCATCAGTAAGAACAGGGTTTAAAAAGTTTAAAAGGTAGAAGGAATAGTTAATTTTAAAAAATAGATATCATGGTTGGAGTATCAGTCTCTGAAGGCCTATCAGAGGACTAGGGAAAGGGCATAGGGGCAGAAGAGGGAGGGTGGATGGGACTCAGAGGAGACAAGGGAGGGGGCTGCAGTGGGGATACAAAGTGAATAAATTAAATAAAATTAAGTTTAAAGAGTAGATATCTTAAGTATAATGATTAATATTTTGTTCTAAGTTTTCACATATTAATGTAAAAAAGAGTAATTGCTGAAAATGGTGATGCATTCTTTTAATACAAGAATTCTAGAGTCTGGTTGATCTCTGTGAGTCCAAGGCCAGCCCAATCTACAAAGCATGTTCCCAGCTAGGCATACCTATTATATAATAATTCCTGGTCTCAGATAACAACAAGAAAACAAAAACTAACAATGAAAATAATTGGTTGTTGTCATTATTACATAATGCAAAGAATTAAATGTGAAATATATAATCACAATAATTGCAAAGGTCATGGTGTAATAGTAACTATAAGTTCACACATATAATATATGTATGCATGTAATATATGTTGTATATAAAAATACATGCATTTATAGTTAATAATACATAATACACAAATATGTATATATATATATATATATATACTGTCAAACACACAACACACATATTCACATTCTATTATACCAGTTCCTATTTGGTTTTGTTATAATTTATTTAAAATATTCCTGTATCTTATTATTAGTTATTAAAACATAATGCATATATTCTAAAGTGGTCCTATAATCATCATTCATTTACAAAAATATTTTCGTTGTGTTCTAGGTTTTGTGGTTTTATAACAACTGGAGATCTGTGGTCTCTTGTTCTTAATTAGAAAAAGGAAATGCAATATTCATGTTAAGACCATGATATATGTCCAAAATTTGTGAGCTACAGGATGCAAAAGAGATGTTAAAGCTAGGCTAAGATATAATAATATTGCAGGTAAACCTAGCTGAAAATGCTGTGATTTCTTGGATCCAACATAACCTTTACCTGGGAAAAAGTAGATTTCAAAAATGATGAATATGCGAGCTGTGCTGTGTATTACTGTGCAGCCTCTAACAGATTTCTTGAACATGAACTATGCTCTAGTAACCTGAATATGTAGTCAGTGTGTCTACATGTATGTGCATGAGTGTGTGTGTGTGTGTGTGTGTGTGTGTTTAAGTGGTTTAAAGCCTTGACTATTTGAAAGAAAGAATATAGGAGATGTAAGAAAAAAAGAACAGATTGTACAGTCATACTCTGATAAAATGAATGGGGTATATTAAAATGATTAATCACCTCGAATATTATTAACACTCTTTGTCTAAGGTCAAGAGCATTGAAAGGAATTATGACGAAGTAGAACCATCCAGTGGGCACACATTCTCCTTGGTTGGCAGAGAGATACCGCCAGATGCTCTGTCTAGACTGCAATGAACTGAGAATTCTTTCTCCAATGCTGTTCTCCAGGCTAGTACACTAACAGACTGACTCAAGCATATGTCAGAATCATCTAGCTTGATATACTAGGCTTTGGTTCAAATGGGCAGGTGAGAAGCGCGAAAATAAAAAGAATCCAGCAGCATTGGCTGGGAGTTTGAAGCATGCCTGATGAGAGGCCTTTTGTCAGTACACAAAGTATGCATCACAAGTGATCCTTGGCCCCACACTCAGGAAAATGTGGCTTGGTGGTGTCAAAGTCATGCCAACAAAATGGTGAATGAACCCCCACCTCAAATGTGGCTAGAGATGAGTTCCACTGTAATTGTTAAAGGGCAAGGAAGGCATGTCATTTTTGTTTGTTTCCTTTTTCATCCTTAGGATGTGGAAATTTGTGTACCAGCCTGTTGGTGAATCAGAGCATGAAGTTATGTATGACAGATACTATGAAGCTGGGAGGCTTGCAGTTTCTCCCTTTGACATTAGAATGGATATTTCTTTCTTTTTTTGTCTTTCTTTTTTTAATTACACTTTATTCACTTTGTATCCCCCCATAAGGCCCTCCCTTCTCCCCTCCCGGTCCCACCCTCCCCCCCTTCTTCATGCATGCCCCTCCCCAAGCCCACTGATAGCGGAGGTCCTCCTCTCCTTCCTTCTGATCTTAGTCTATCAAATCTCATCAGGAGTGGCTGCATTGTAATCCTCTGTGGCCTGGAAAAGCTGCTCCCCCCCTCAGGGGTAGGTGATCAAAGAGCAGGCCAATCAGATTATGTCAGAGGCAGTCCCTCTTTCCATTACTATGTAACCCACTTGGACACTAAACTGCCATGGGCTACATCTGTGCAGGGGTTCTAGGTTATCTCCATGCCTGGTACTTGGATGGAGTATGAGTCTCTGGGAAGAGCCCTGTCTAACTCCTTGCTTGGATCTTTGACTTTTTGCAAGTATAAACTACTGCATTCACAATCGATTAAAATTTGCATTCTTTTCAAGAATTTCTAACAAGATAAGGCAAAAGCCCTCATACTGGACTTTGGAACTCAATAAGAGGAAAAGAGCCCCAACAACAGTATCTTGTTTTTTTCTTTTTATTTTATTTTTCTTTTTAGTTACATTTTGTTAACTCTGTGTGCCAGCTGTATCCCACTCCCTCATTCCCTCCCAACCCCGCACTCCCTCCCTGGTCTCCTCCCTGCCCCTTTCCAAGTCTACTGATAGAGGAGGACCTCATTCCCTTTCATTTGACCCTGTTTTATCAGGTACCTTCAGGGCTGGCTGCAAAGTCCTCCTCTGTGGCCTAACAGACTGCTCCTCCCCTGGGGGGGGGGGGTTTCCAAACAGCCTGCCCTTGAGATCCTGTTATAAATAGTCCATGTTCCCCTTACTTTGGAAAACTACTTGGTTACTGAGCTACCACGGGCCACATCTGAGCCGAAGTTCTAGGTTATATCCATAGATGGTCCTTGGTTGAGTGTCAGTCTCAGAAAAGACCCTGTTCCCGGATATATTTGGTATTTGTAGAGCTTCTATCCTTTCCATATCATACTAACTTCCCTTCTTTCATATGATTCCCTGTACTCTGCCGAGGGTTTGGTTATGAGTCTTAGTGTCTGCTTTGAAACACTGCTAGGTAGAGTCTTTCAGATGCCTTTTGTGGTAGACTCCTGTCATACATTCAATGCACATCCCATTTGTCTTTCTAAATGAGGATTAATCACCTTCGCCTGTGTCCACTTTCTTGATTATCTTCTTTAGGTGTGTAGATTTCATTATGTTTATCATATCTTGTAGGTCTATATAAACGAGTATATACCAAGTTTGTCTTTCTCCTTCTGGGATACTTCACTCAGAATGATCTTTTCTAGATCCCACCACTTGCCTGCAAATTTCATGATTTCCTCCTTTTTGATTGCTGAGTAGTATTCCATTGTGTAAAAATACCACAATTTCTGTATCCATTCCTCCGTTGATGGACATCTGGGTTGTTTCCAAGTTCTGGCTATTACAAATAAAGCTGCTACAAACATGGTTGAACAAATGTCCTTGTTGTGTACTTGAGCAAATTTTGGGTATCTTGTTTTTTCATGGTTGGTTTTCTCAGAGAAGCTTGCTCCTTTCTGAAGGGAAAGGAGCAGGGACTGGAGCAGGGAGAGAGCTAGGCAGAGTGGAGGAGGGGAAACTGTGGTCAGGATGTGTTGTATGAGGAAAGAATTTATCTTCAAAAATTTTTCGGGGAGTGTATGCCTAGGAGTGGTAGAGCTGGATAGCTGGATCTTGAGTTAGCACTATTCTTAAGTGCCAGATTGATTTCCAACCTGGTTGTACAAGTTTACATTCCCACCAGTTATGAAAGAGGGTTCCCCTTTCTCCATATTCTCTCCAGCATGTGTTGTCTCTTGAGTTTTTTGTTTGTTTGTTTGTTTGTTTGTTTTATCTCAGCCATTCTATGGGTATAAAGTGAAATCTCCGGGTCATTTTGATTTGTATTTCCTGAATGACTAAGGATATTGAGCATTTCTTTAAGTGTTTCTCTGCCATTAGATATTCCTCTGTTGAGAATTCTCTGTTTAGCTCTGTACCCATTTTTATTTAGATTACTTGGTTTGTTGGTGTTTAACTTTTTCAATCCTCTATATATTATGGATATTGGCCATCTGTCAGATGTAGAGTCGGTGTTGGGCAGAATGCAGGAGTCCTTTTGGAAGATGAGGAAGATAGAAAGACCTGGAGGGGACAGAAACTCCATAAGAAGAACAACAGAGCCAAAATACCTGGGCTCAGAGGGGGCTTGCAGAGACAGATACTCCAACTAAGGACCATTCATGGAAAGGATCTAGACACACACACACACACACACACACACACACACACACACACGTTCAAAGGAAGCCCATTGGGTGCTCAGTTTCCAAGTGTATCCCTTGTAAGAGGTAAAGAGGCTGTCTCTGATATGAACTCAGTGGTCTACTCTTTGATCACCTCCCCTTGGAGAGTGCAGCCTTGCCAGGCCACAGAGGTTTCATCCAGCCTTGATGAGACCTGATAAACCAGGGTCAGATAGAAGGAGAGGAAGTCCTCTCTTATCAGGAGACTGGGGAAAGGGCATATGGGATGAAGAGGGAGGGTGGATGGGCTTGGGAGGAGACAAGGCAGGGGGCTTCAGCTGAGATACAAAGTGAATAAATTGTAATAAATAAATATATAAATAAAATCTAAAAAAATAAAAAAAATACTTCCTTTTCTGCTTTCTTAAAATGTGAAGTCTACTGCTTTATCTGACTGTTTTGTTTCATTTGTTTGTTTTAAAAACCTGGGAATATGTCAGAGGCAGTCCCTGTCCGCACTATTATGGAAGCCACTTGGATACTGAACTGCCATAGGCTACCTCTGTGCAGGGGTTCCAGGCCATCTTTATGAGTGGTCCTTGGCTGGAGAATCAGTTTCAGAAAAGACCCCTGTACCCAGACTTTTTGGATCTCTTGCTGTCCTTGTGGAGCTCCTGTTCTCTCCAGGTCTTACTATCTCCCACTACTTTCATAATATTCCCTGCACTCTGCCTAAAATTTGGCTATGAGTCTCAACATCTGCTTTGATACACTGCTGGGTAGAGTCTTTCAGAGGCCTTCTGTGGTAGGCTCCTGTCCTGTTCCCTGTTTTTTTCCCTCCTCGATGTCCATCTTTCTTGCCTCTCTGAATGGGGATTGAGCATCTTAGCCAGAGTCCTCCTTCCTTAGGTGTACATATTTTAGTTTGTTTATCCTATATTATATGTCTAATATCCACTTATGAGTGAGTATATACCCTGTGTGTCTTTCTGCTTCTGGGATACCTCACTCAAGATGATCTTTCCCAGCTTGCTCTCTAATCACCTCCCCCTAAGGTGGGAGCAACCTTACCAGGCCACAGAAGAAAATGCAGCCACTTCTGATGAGACCTGATAGACTAGGGTCAGAAGGAAGGGGAGGAGGACCTCCCTTTTCAGTGGACTGGGAGAGGGGCACAGGTGGGTAATAGGGAGGGTGGGATTGGGACGGAAGGAAGGAGGGAAGTACGAGGGGATACAAAGTGAATAAACAGTAATTAATAAAAATAGAAATAATTTAAAAAATAAAAACCTGGAAATATGAAATGCTCTCCTTAGAGAATAGTGCTCAGGTAACAAAGTAGTAATTATTTTATGTTGATGTTGTTGTTTGTTAGCCTTAATTTCTGTTAGTGTTTAAGTAATGCTGGGATCATGTCTTTCTTTAAGAGAACATGCATATGAACTTGACATGTATAGATTTTTGAGTGATATTTGTAGATGTATTTTTAAGTATTTTATAATGTTCATAATATATTTGTTAGTGCTATTATTTATGACTTACCCCTTTTCAGTTTTTATCTGCTTAGTTATACCTTTCTGTTAATTGTCTAGCATTATTGGATGGAATTTTTATATTTTGACCTTGAAAATATTTTTTAGTCATTTATTTATCTTCTTTTTTTGTTTCCAAGGGTTTTTTAATTTTTTTTAATATTAGTTAAGTTAGAGTTTTTTAACTTTGTATCCCAGCTGTATTCTATTCCCTCATTCCCTCCCAATCCCATCCTCCCTCCTTCATCTCTTCCCTGCCCCCAAGTCCACTGATAGGGGAGGATCTCCTCCCCTTTCATCTGACCCTGGTTTATCAGGTATCTTCAGGACTGGCTGCAAAGTCCTCCTTTGTGGCCTGAAAGGGCTGCTCCTCCCCCTGAGGGGACAGAGGTAAAAAAGCCAGCCATTGAGTTCATGTCAGAAATAGTCCCTGTTTCCCTTACTAGGGTACCCACTTGGATACTGAGCTACCATGAGCTACATCCAAGCAGAGGTTCTAGGTTATATCCATACATGGAATTTTCTTTATTATTTTTATTTATTACAATTTATTCACTTTGTATTCTAGCTTTGATCCCCCTCCCTTAATCTCCTCTGAGTTCTACTCTTCTCTCTTCCCCTCCTGTGCCCCTTCCATAGTCCACTGTTAGAAGCAGTCCTCCTTCCCTACTATCTGACTCTAGCTTATCAGGTCTCATCAAGACTATCTGGATCCTATTTCTCTCTGGTCTTAGGCCACCTTACCAGGGGGGAGGTGATCAAAGAACCAGCCACTGAGTCCATATCAGAGATAGTCCCTGCTCCCCTTACTAGGACTGAACTGTCCATGATCTATAACTGAGTAGGGTGTCTCGGTCCTTTCCATGCATGGTCTTTGGTTGATTCATCAATTTCTGCAGGACCCCCTGAGCCCAGATTTTTTGACTCTGTTGATCAACTTATGGATCTCTAGTCCCTGCCAGGTCTTTCTATGACCCCCTTCTTCCACAATATTGCCTGTACTCTGCCCAAAATTTGGCTCTGTGTCTCAGTATCTGCTTGATACTCTGATGGGTAGAGTCTTTCAAAGGCCCCCATGTGGAAGGCTACTGTATGTGGAAGGCTGGAGCGATATCTCAGAGGTTAAGATGTTCTTCCAAAGAGTTATGGCAGCTCATAACCATCTATAGTGAGATCTGGTGCCCTCTTCCAATGCACAGGCACACATGCCCACAGTGTTGTATAAACAAATAAATAACTAACTAAATAAATAAATAAATAATTTTTAAAAGAGTTGTACTGGATGCGATCTAAGGGTCTGCAGAAGTCCTGCCTGTTAAAAAGCTTAGTGCCCAACCTGTAACATTGGTACTAGTGGGCTAGGGATGGGCAGATAGTAGAAAGGTCACAGGTCATATTGAGGCTTGTCATAGGGCTGGGGAGTATTGGCATTCTGTTCTTCCTGTTTCTCTCTTTACTTTCCAACTGGCAACTTAAGTATCATTAGTGTACCACACACTTCTAGTTGTGAGTCTCTCTCTGCCTTACTATAAGCCCCAGGCAATGTAGCCAACTAACTATAGCCATTACAGCTGAAGCAATGAGCCCAAACCAGCCTGCTCATAGTAACAGACATCTCGCCAGCACAGGCCGTCATTGACTGGTGTGCAGTTTTACATATTCCTGTAATTTTCTTCTCAATGTTAGGGAAATTATGTAGTAAAATACACATTTAAACTTCCCTCTTAACTTGCTTGCAAAGTTTACTTTAAAGTGCTTTCTTTTGTAGCTGATCTTTCAGGGCATTGCAGGAAACAGCCATCTCATCTGAACTTCAAGGCTATTTTCTCTATAATGAATTTCAGTGATAATGGGTCTAAATGAAATGATGTGTGATCCAAAATAAAGCCACCCATCAGTTAATCATCTCATTAAAATTTTGACTTTTTATTTTATATTTTGGGAAACTTCTTATATCTTATATTAGCTTCTTCTATAATTTTTCTAAAACACTTTGATAGTCATGTTCTCTGAGTTGAAACATTTTCTATTTGAAAGAGAATGGAGTTCATGGGAAGCTGATGACACTTCTGAGGTTCAGGAAGCTCCCAGGGTGCATATAACACACAGGAGGATGAGAAAGTCACAAGACACATGAAGCCCTCCCTGAGCTTCTATTAGGAGTAAACCATTTCAGACAAAGAGGAGATTTTCTATTGTAGCTCCTTGAAGGCATTGCAGGAAGATCAATGGGTGAATGTTTTAGATATTCACCAACTCTACTTACTCACCATTGCTCAGTGAGTAACCCCTATGAACTTATGATTTCACCAAGCTACAGTTGGGTAAAATTGTCCCTTTGGTCTGTTATTGGTACCCTATCTGGTGAGAGTAAACATTTATTTTTATTTTTATTAATTACACTATTCACTTTGTATTCCCCCATAAGCCCCTCCCTCCTCCCCTCTCGATCCCACCTTCCCATCCCCTTCTTCACACATGCCCCTCCCCAAGTCCACTGATAGGGGAGGTCCTCTTCTCCTTCCTTCTGATCACATGTGCATATGTACACAAAGATGCATACATGCACACATAATTAAAACTAATGAAAATTTATCTTAAAAAGTAAGGATGAGATAACAATGTTAATTAGCCATTTCTTAGAATTAACAAGACATAACAGAAAGATGGGACAAATTATATGTATGTTGAAGAACCCTTTTAGACACCCAGAATTTGAAACTCTGAGGAAGAATTGGACAGTATGAAAGGAGAAAATGAGATAGAAACCGCAGAAGATAGTCCTCAAATTTGAATGCTAATAGAGTGGAAAGGAAGATCTATAATTATGCATGCAGATGACGTCCTTAATAAAGGACCAGTAAAGGAATCCATGCTCACAAGAGAATATTGTTTCTCTAAACTTAAGAATGACTTTTTAAAGCATAAATTAAAGAGACTCTCAGAGTCTGTTCATGAGATTGTGGGACAGATACAGAGATGAGGTAAGTCTCAGACAGAGAAAATGAGTAATATATCATCTCCTTCTTTGAGACAGATGCCACATAACCTTAGGCAATATGAGGGAAACTGGTCATTCTTGGACCAATAGGGATTCTTGGTTATACATGTCCAAGTCTCTCATGAATGTCAAGGATGGTAGACAAAAATGCAAAGAAAGTCATTAACAAAAGAATTGGGCATTTGTATATTGAATTTTCAAAGAATTAAAAAAAAAAGACTATGCCATTAAAAAGAGACAGTAGCTTATGCCCGTCATTCCAGCTCATACAATACTGTGTTCGTGAGAAAGGAAAGAAGGAAGTAGAGTCAGCAAAGACCTTCAGACCGGTATAGGTGAAATGACCTTTATGAGCTTGGAAAGGCTCTGGCAGATCTGAACAGTTTAGGTCAGCATATAAATCAGTTGTATAGGCACTAAAGCAATCCAGTGGAGAAAATTTAAAAAAGAAAAAGAAAAGCAGACAAAAGGGCTAGCCTAGGTCACCTGACATTTCATGTGGCTGAAGTTTCTAGAGGGGTGGGGAGTGACGCAAAGCCAATGTACCCAACAATATACTATTGTGGAGCCCAAATGATGTATCTGTGAGTTTAGGGAGGCTTTGAAAAGCCAGAGTAACCTTTCAGCAAAGTGGTAAAGAGACAGAAAGCAAAGCAGGTCAGAAGAGAAAGATTATTTCTCCTGCTGGGTTTATGTTATGCCAGAGTAAGGAAGTATGCCAGGCAGAGAGGTTATTCACCCAGCCCTGTGCCTTTTCTCCAGCAAAAATAATGCAGGGTGAGAGTCTATCTAAAATAAGGAGTGGATGGTACTCATGGCTGTCAGACTGGTGGTCACCTGGTAAGAGAGAGAGAGAGGAGTCCTTCTACTGAAGGCCTATATGCAAGATCAACCAATGTGAGCTTTCCCTGCTGATGATCTCAGGAGTGGGGAAATGTTGAGACAGTCACACAATAGTCCTCCAAGGTGAGGAAATGGAGAAGCTCGCGGAGAATGTCTTGAAGTTATATAGACAAAAATAAGGTAGCATCACCTGAACAGGACCCTGTTCTTCTGGTGGAGTCTTGCTGTCTTGAACTGCTTGTTGGTAATTGTGTATGTGTGAGCCCTACAAGCTTCTCAGCCCCATGACCAATTTGCAATTACTTGGTTTGAAAGGCAGAGAGCCTTCAGAGATCCTTTGTGGTTTCTATGAAATCATGCCATCACATTAAGCCAACAACTGGGTATGTTCCTCATTTGGGAAATCATAAGGAAGAACAGTACATATACACACACATATATATAGTAAAATATTTTGAAACAAAATATATTGCATGTGTGGACAAAGGAATTCTCCTAATCCATAATGTTTGGTTAAATGTCTAACATTAGAGATGTATTATTTCTCTATGAGTTAGTTGGTGACAAGATTGTCTTTTAAAATCTATGACTATTGTTACTTACATGTTCAGCTGCTGAAGGCAAAATATGCTCTATTTTCAAGACATGAAATAATAAGGTTACAGGGACTATTTCTGACAGGAACTCAATGGAAGGCTTTTTGACCTCCCCACACCCAAGGGAGGAGCAGTCCTACTAGGCCACAGAGGAGGACATGGCAGCCAGTCCTGAAGATACCTGATAAAACAGAATTAGACGAAAGGGAAGGAGGTCCTCCCCAATTTGTGGACTTGGAAAGGGACAGGGATGAGAAGAAGGAGGAAGGGAGGGTTTGTGAGAGAATGAGGGAGCGGGATACAGCTGGGATACAGAGTTAATAAAATGTATCTTCTTTAGGTATATATATTTCAGTATGTTTATCATATCTTATAGGTCTATATAAGTGAGTATATACAATATGTGTCTTTCTCTTTCTGGGATAACTCACTCAGAATGATCTTTTCTAGATCTCACCATATCCCTGAAAATTTCATGATTTCCTTGTTTTTAATTGCTGAGTAGTATTCCATTGTGTAAAAAATTTCTGTATCCATTCCTCCATTGATGGATATCTGTGTTGTTTCCAGGTTCTGGCTATTACAAATAAAGCTGCTACAAATATGGTTGAGCAAATATCCTTGTATACCCTAGTAAGAGGAACAGGTACTGTTTCTGACATGAACTCAATGACTGGCTCTTTGACCTCCCCAACCCACAAGGGAGGAGCAGCCCTGTTAGGCCACAGAGGAGGACTTTGCAGCCAGTCATGAAGATACCTGATAAACCCAGGTCAGATGAAAGGGGAGGAGGGCCTCCCCTATCAGTGGACTTGGAAAGGGGCAGGGAGGAGATGAGGGAAGGAATATGGGATTGGGAGGGAAAGAGAGAGCAGGATACAGCTGGGATACAAAGTTAATAAACTGTAACTAATATTTAAAAAATAAAAAGAAAACAGCTTTTGTACAAGTTTCATAGAAAGATGTCAGTACAAAATCTAGAAAAGGAGTCATGTTAAGGAAATTCTAGTGTGAGTACACTTCAAGCACTTGTCTTGGGACCTCAGTTTCTTCAAAACGTGGAACTGTTCATGGAATATGTTTTCATGTTCCCTACAGGTGTAATGTATAGGAGTGAGTTTATTCTGATTACTCATTATTGCTTGCTGTTGCTATTCAATTCAACGTTTAAACTATCATTTATTTGCCTCTATGGAAAAACATGGTTTTCTTACACGCAGCTTGTCCTTTTGATTGTATATAGTTTGAACTCATGAGAACTTTACTTATGTGATGTTTCTTGATATTCAGAGTGTAAATTGTCTGGGAACTGAATAAAGTCAACTATTACATTAAAAAAAGAAAAAAACAAAAACAAACAAACAAACAAAAAAAAACCTTTGAGTTTTCACTTGTAGTTAGAAAAACCCTAAATCAGTACTGGGATGTAACACCAGGAGATTGGAAATGTGAATTGTAACAAAACCAGATCACTGGATTCTGTACTGAGTTGAGAGTTGCTGAGTTAGGAGAGTTGCTGTAAGATTTTTTTTTAATTAAATATTATTTTTATATATTTACAATTTATTCACTTTGTATCCCAGCTGAAGTCCCTTCCCTCATCCTCTCCCAGTTCCACCCTCCCTCCCTCATCTTTTTCCATTCCCTTCTCCACTGATAGGAAGGACCTCCTCCCCTTCCATCTGACCAAAGCTTAAGAGGTCTCATGAGAACTGGCTGCATTGTCTCCTCTGTGGCCTGTTAAGGCTGCTTTCCCATCAGAGTTTCTGTGAGTTTTAAGATAGTGTAGGCTACAAAGCAAGTTCCACAACAAGCTCAACTAAACATTCACCTTCATTTTTCTTACTTGAAATATAAAAAAGACAAATCTCTCTTAAATACCTTATGTTGTATTGATTTGTTTCTCTGTGGGCAGCATGTGACTTATGTTTCTTTTATAAGTGTATGTATCATGGTCTCCTCCATATACAAATATAAAATGTTTATCATAAAATGGACACAAGCCATCGCAGTAAAATGGCACCAGCATTTCTCCATGTTAGAGTTTGAAGTATAAAGTACATTTCACTTTTTAATTTATTTTTTTATTTAGTTTAATTTTATTAATTACACTTTATTCACTTTGTATCCTCCCATAAGCCCCTCCCTCCTCCCCTCTCGGTCCCCTTCCCTTACCCCCTCCTACCTCCCCAATCCCCCTTCTTCGTGCATGCCCCTCCCCAAGTCCACTGATAAGGGAAGTCCTCCTCTCATTCCTTCTGATCTTAGTCTATCACATCACATCAGGAGTGGCTGCATTGTCATCTTCTGTGGCCTGGTAAGGCTGCTCCCCCCTCAGGGGGAGGTGATCAAAGAGCAGGCCTATCAGATTATGTCAGAGGCAGTCCCTCTTCCCATTACTATGTAACCCACTCGGACACTGAACTGCCATGGGCTACATCTGCGCAGGGATTCTAGGTTATCTCCAGGCATGATACTTGGTTGGAGTATGAGTCCCTGGAAAGATACCTGTGTTTAAATTTCTGGTTCTGTTGCTCTCCTTGTAAGGTTCCTGTTCTCTCCAGATCTTACTAGTTCCCTCTTCTTTCATAAGATTGCATGCACTCTGCCCAACCGTTGGCCATAAGACTCAGTGTCTGCTTTGATAGTCTGCAGGGCAGAGCCTTTCAGAAGCCCTCTGTGGCAGGTTCCTAGGTTGTTTCCTGTTTTCTTCTTCTTCTGATGTCCATCCTCTTTGCCTTTCTGGATGGGGATTGAGCATTTTAGTCAGGGCCCTGCCTCTTGATTAGTTTCTTTAGATGTACAGATTTTAGTAGGTTTATCCTATATTATATGTCTATATGAGTGAGTATATACCATCTGTGTTTTTCTGCTTCTGGGACAGCTCACTCAGGATGATCCTTTCCAGTACCCACCATTTACCTGCACATTTCATGATTTCCTTATTTTTCATTGCTGAGTAATATTCCAGTGTGTAGATGTACGACAATTTCTGTATCCATTCTTCAGTTGAGGGGCATCTGGGCTGTTTCCAGCTTCTGGCTATTACAAATAAAGCTGCTACAAACATGGTTGAGCAAATGTCCTTGTTGTGTACTTGAGCCTCTTTTGGATATATGTCTAGACATGGTATGGCTGGATCTTGAGGAAGCACTATTCCTAGTTGTCTGAGAAAGCATCAGATTGATTTCGAGAGTGGTTGTACCAGTTTACATTCCCACCAGCAGTGGAGAAGGGTTCCCCTTTCTCCACAACCTCTCCAGCATGTGTTGTCACGTGAGTTTTTGATCTTGGCCATTCTGATGGGTGTAAGGGGAAATCTCAGGGTCTTTTGATTTGCATTTCCGTGATGGCTAATGGGGCTGAGCATTTCTTTATGAGTTTCTCTGCCATTAGATATTCCTCTACAGAGAATTCTCTGTTTAGTGCTATTCCCCATTTTTTAATTGGATTACTTGGTTTGTTGCTTTTCAGCTTCTTAGTTCTTTATATATACTAAATATTAGCCCTCTGTCAGATAAACGGTTGGTGAAGATTTTTTCCCAATTTATAGGCATTCGTTTTGTTTTGATGACAGTGTCCTTTGCTTTACAGAAGCTTTTCAGGTTCATGAGGCCCTTTATTGATTGTTGCTCTTAGAGCCTGTGCTGTTGGTGTTCTGTTCAGGTAGTTGTCTCTGTACCAATGAGTTCTAGTGTCTTCCCCACTTTCTCTTCTAACTGATTTAATGTGTGGGGTTTTACGTTGAGGTCTTTGGTTCACTTGGACTTTAGTTTTGTGCAGGGTGATAAGTGTGGATCTATTTACGTTTTCCTACATGTAGATATCCACTTAGACCAGCACTATTTAAGATGCTATCTTTTCTCCATTGTATGGTTTTGACATCTTTGTCAAAGATCAGGTGTCCATAAGTGTGTGGGTTTATTTCTGGGTCTTCTCTTTGGTTCCATTGATCCACCATTCTGTTTCTATGCCAGTACCTTGCAGTTTTTATTACTGTTGCTCTATAGTACAGCTTAAGATCAGGGATGGAGATACCTCCAGAAGATCTTTTATTGTAGAGGATTGTTTTAGCAATTCTGGGTTTCTTGTTATTCCATATGAAGTTGAGAATCTTTCTTTCCAGGTCTGTAGAGAATTGTGTAGGTAATTTGATGGGAATTGCATTGAATCTGTAGATTGCTTTTGGTAAGATGGCCATTTTTATTGTGTTAATTCTGCCAAGCCATGAGCATGGGAGATCTTTCCATTTTCTGATATCTTCTTCTAATTCTTTCTTTAGAGACTTGAAATTTTTTTCATTCAAGTTTTTGACTTACTTGGTTAGGATTACACCAATGTACTTTATGTCATTTGTGACTATTGTGAAGGGTCTTGTTTCCCTAATTTCTTACTCAGCCCTTTTGTCTTTTGTTTACAGGAGGGCTACTTCTTCATCTATTATGTATATTAGCCCTCAGATATAGGGTTGGTGAAGACCCTTTCCCAGTCTGTAGGCTATGATTTTGTTCTGATGACAGTGTCCTTTGTTTTGCAGAATCTTTTCATTTTCATGAGGTCCCATTTATCAATTTTTGCTCTTAGAGCTTGTGCTGTTGGTGTTCTGTTCAGGAATTTGTCTCCTGTGCCAATGAATTCAGGCTCTTCCCCCACTTTTTCTTATAACAGGTTTAATATGTCTGTTTTTATGTTGAGGTCTTTGATCCACTTGGGCTTTAGTTTTTGTGCAGGGTGATAAACATGAATCTCTTTGCATTTTTTTACATGTAGACATCCAGTTAGACCAGCATCATTATTTTAATATGTTATCTTTTTCTGAACCTATTTTTAACGAACTGCTTAAAGTTCCCTGCACAATTGAAACTCACAAAATTATATTAACACAAATATTTCCTTATTTTTTTTTTAGCCCGTTAACTGTTACTTCACTGCACGGACCCAGAAATCAATTGTCATTCAACTTGTTGTGCTATAAAAATTCATCAGTGCTTCCATTTACAGAGTGCTCTGTGGATGCATTGAGAGGCTGCCTCCAAGTGAATAGACATTTTCAGTAGAGCTGAAGTTTAGCTTTAAAAGTAGGTGTTATGTTACACTGATGATCAGTGTTCTCTTAGGGGCCTGTAACAACTATGTTTATAGATATCTGATTGCTTCTGATTTAAAGCTCTTATACTTGTCTTATTTATGAAAATAATAATTATGGATGTATTGAAAATAATACAAATGTATTGAAAATAATACAAATATTTATGATCTAAATATTTGAGATGTTGACTTGGATGAATGGAACAATGGCAACATGGAGAGCTATGTATGTGGAAGTAACATAAACTAGAATATAATTTTTAGCATAGTCATACCCAGTGATGATAGTGAAAATCATGAAGCCAGTGCAGCTATTTGACACAGTTCCAGCCAAGCCAAAAGCTGTGATCACTGTCACTCTATTTTTACTTTTAGGTTTTATGTTTCTGTGGGTTACATTCTTTGGAACTTTCTACAGTGTGTTTCATTTTATGTCACCCCCTCCCCCCAAAAAATATGTTTAGGTCTTTTTAGGAAAGTCCTAAACTTACTACCTCTTCTGCCTTTAAAAAAAATAACTTTACCTGGCTTTCTTAGGAAATCTTTTTTTATGCCTTGGAGACAGGTATGGGTAAGAAATTTCTTTATGACGTCAAGATTCCTGTAATCTTCATGTGGTATCCACTCCCACATAAACTCAAACTGTATAACTGGAATAGGGTAAGCTTAGAGATAGCTGACAAACTCCAACTGGCCAAGAGACTTTCTAACAGACTAAGGCCTGTCTTTACAATACACTTAGCACTCTCTAAAAATGCAGTTTAAAGATAGAGGAGTTGAGGGACTGCCTCTGACATAAACTGATTGGCCTGCTCTTTGATCACCTCCCTGTGAGGGGGGAGCAGCCTTACCAGGCCACAGAAGAAGACAATGCAGCCATTCCTGATGTGATCTGATAGACTAAGATCAGAAGGAAGGAGAAGAGGACCTCCCCTATCAGTGGACGTGGGGAGGAGCATTCATGCAGAAATGGGAGGTAGGGTGGAATAGGGAGGGGAGGAGGGAGGGGCTTATGGGGGGATACAAAATGAATAAAGTGTAACTAATAATACAATAATAATAATAAAAGAGGAAAAAAAAAGAAAGACAATAAAAAAAGATAGAGGAGTTGGGCAGGAATTCCTCTGGAGGAATAGAACTTAATAAAGAAAATAAATTGACCAAAATAGCTTTTCCTGTTTAATAGTGTAGATGATGAAATGATATTAAATAAATGAAGGTAGGTATTAGTATTTGCTATTCATAGAAAGACTGTTTCAGATATTTTACGTTTATCTGGAGTGCTTTAAAACTGCAAATACTGAGAGCCTAAAAGCAGGCTATCCTTTGGCAGAAACATTCTTTATATTCTTTGAATTAGAGTTATAATGCCAATAATGAAAATAAAATCAGTTCTCTTTGTTCTTTCTAATTGCGACTGAACTTGTCACCCTGGACATACAATGAAAGCTCACACATGCCTGGAGACAAAGTGATATAATCTCTGTAGTTCTTGAATAATCATGAGTCTGTCTTTTTTTGGTGAAACTTGTGTAAGTAAAGAAGAGACCTGATTGCTAGTCAGTCAGAGCTGAAAGGTTCCTCTGACTGCCATGGCTGACGCACTACTCCCTTGCAGACTCCTTATCTCCTCTCAAGAAGCTGTCAGCTGCTGGGGCTGGACCACAACAACTGCTGGAAGGGGAATTATGGAATTCTGTAGTTCTAGCAGATGTACTGATGACAAGGCTATATAGCAGTAATTCATAAACATAGGACAGCTAAGAGGATACCGTATCATTTACCTTCCAGAGGACCTTTAAAGTCAACTTCAATTACACTGTATCTAACATGAGAACCAAGTCATAAATATTTTGTATGTAATATACATAGATGTGTGTACTGTGCATGAAGGTGTAAATGTATTTATTCATGTGCATTAGTGGAGACCAGAGGTCAACACTGAGCCTCTTTTGTAATCACTGTCCACCTTAAATATTAAGACAGAACTTTTCATTGAATCTGGAGCTGATCTCCTTTAGTAGATAAGCTTTTTTAAAATTTTTTATTTAACTTTCATTAATTACACTTTATTCATTTTGTATCCCCCCCATAAGCCCCTCCCTCCTTCCCTCCCGATTCCACCCCCCCTCTCCTCTCTGCATGTATGACCCTCCCCAAGTCCACTGATAGGGGAGGTCCTCCTCTCCTTCCTTCTGATCTTAGTCTATCAGTTCTCATCAGAAGTGGCTGTATTGTCATCTTCTATGGCCTGGTAAGGCTGCTCCCCCCTCAGGGGAAGGTGATCAAAGAGCAGGCAAATCAGTTCATGTCAGAGGCAGTCCCTCTTCCCATTACTATGTAACCCACTTGGACACTGAACTGCCATGGGCTACATCTGTGCAGAGGTTCTAGGTTATCTCAATGAATAGTCCTTGGTTGGAGTGTGAGTCTCTGGGAAGTTCCCTGTGTTCAAATTTTCTTGTTCTGTTGCTCTCCTTGTGGAGTTCCTGTCCACTCCAGCTCTTACTATTTCCCACTTCTTACATAAAATTCCATTCACTCAGTCCATCAGTTGGCCATCAGGCTCAGCATCTGCTTTGACAATCTATACTGCAGAGGCTCAGAGGCCCTCTGTGGGAGGTTTCAAGGTTGTTTCCTGTTTTCTTCTGGCTTTCAGAGGCCCTCTGTAGCGGGTTCCGAGGTTGTTTCCTGTTTTCTTCTTCTTCTGATGTCCATCCTCTTTGCCTTTCAGGATGGGGATTGAGCGTTTTAGTCAGGGTCCTCTCTCTTGCTTAGTTTCTTTAGATGTACAGATTTTAGTGGGTTTATCCTATGTTGTATGTCTATATGAGTGAGTATATACCGAGTGTGTCTTTTTGCTTCTGGGACAACTCAGTCAGGATGATCCTTTCCAAGTCCCACCATTTACCTGCAAATTTCACGATTTCCTTATTTTTCCTTGCTGAGTAATACTCCATTGTATAGATGTACCACAGTTTCTGCATCCATTCTTCAGTTGAGGGGCATCTGGGCTGTTTCCAGCTTCTGGCTATTACAAATAAAGCTGCTACAAACATGGTTGAGCAAATGTCCTTTTTGTGTACTTGAGCCTCTTTTGGATATATGCCTAGGAGTGGTATAGCTGGATCTTGAGGAAGCGCTATTCCTATTTGTCTGAGAAAGCGCCAGATTGATTTCCAAAGTGGTTGTACAAGTTTACATTCCCACCAGCAGTGGAGAAGGGTTCCCCTTTCTCCACAACCTCTCCAGCATGTGTTGTCACTTGAGTTTTTTATCTTGGCCATTCTGATGGATGTAAGGATGAAATCTCTGATTTGTTTTGATCTGCATTTTCCTAAGGGCTAATAAAGTTGAGCATTTCTTTAAGTGCTTCTCTGCCATTAGATATTCCTCTACAGAGAGTTCTCTGTTTAGCTCTCTTCCCCATTTTTTAAAGGGATTACTTTATTCTGCCTTCCCAGAGCTGTGGTTGCAGATGTTGGTCCTCATCCCTGGTTTGTTATTTATTTACTTATTTATGTTTGTATTTATTTATCTATGTATTGACACATTTGTTAGGAATACAAACTAAAGGCCACATGCTTATATAACAGCTCTGTACTGACTATGCCAACTCCTCAGTGTTATCACTCATGTTTTGAAAGCTCCATAAATCAATTGTGTCAGTAATATTTATGAAGTAAACTATAAAAAGTTAAAAATATTTCTTGGCTATCATATTGCAGTCTCTTACTACTGAAAAAAACAGTCCCATATTTTCATAAATTAATAGCTGTTTATTTATACAGAACTTAGTATCTGTTCTTTTTAACTTTATACGCTTCAAAGATAAAAATTATAATTTGTACTATAAATTGCAAGTAAATATAATGTTGACACATGTCTAAGATATATATGCCTACAGAGAAAATGTTTCTATTTGGATCATTTATCCAGCAGTTTTTATGTCATCTAACTGCATACCAGTTTCATTGCACACTATGTCAAATGTATCAGACTCGTGAATTTTTTCTTTCATTTCAAATAGAAAAGAAAACATTTGAAAATGTATTTTATTTCAATGGTATGTGTAGGAGTACATTTTCAAGTGTATTTTTAAAGTTTCTTTAATTGTTGAGGATTTCCTAAATGCACATGTGTTTTGATTAAACCCATCCCAATCTTTCCCTCTAGTTGATCCCCGGGCTCTCCAGCATTTTTCCCTGTAGAAATCCATGTACTTTCTTTTGAACCCACCAAGTCCACTTAGTGTTGCCTGTACAGGGATGTGTATAAGACTATCTAATGGAGCAGACTGGACATCTGTTTCACACTGCAGATGGCTCAGTGATCACTATGGAAGAGAGAGTAGATATTTTTAAGGTTACTTTTTTTTTTTTAATGTAATGACAGCGATACACTAGGTAGGTGCCTTCTTTTTCAGTCATAAGACATCCTTGGTGTTCCATCTGACTGATCTTTAAGCCTGCTGCTTTTTGCTTGTAGGCTGCTGGCTTTTTTCTACACACAAACACCAACTCTGTGATTGGGGCATTCATTTACAGCACTTCTAATTACGAAGTCTTTCCTCCTTTGAAAGTAGATCTTGTTAAAAACAAAACAAAAAACCAAAAAACAACTCTGTTCAAAGTTTAAAGCTCAAAAGTGTGTTTCTTATAGACCTGGGAAAGGAGATTATATTTTAAAATGTAATCAGTCAAGGAAGCCAGCACCCTTTCTGACTGGCTTCTTCAGTAGAGGATTTAACTAGCTTCCCAGGTGGGGTACTCTAATGAGCAAAATTACCTCAAATCTAGTGTCTGTGCACAAGTCTTCTCTTCATTGGAATTTGGGTCATAATCACATGCAGATGCCCAAATCCCCTGTTCTTAGCTCTTCCTTCTTTATTTCTATACAGTCATTTGGATTCTACTCTGGGAAGTCATCATTTTAATAGCACTGAATAAAGTATTTCTTTCATGTTTCTTTTGACCAGTTTAAATTTTGCTTTGTTAGCAATATAATTTTTTCATCTATAGTAATAGTTTATTTATAATTCTTTAACTCCTCAGAATTTTTCTTTAATTTCTGCGCTGTCTAGTTTAATGTTGGGTATATGTTATTACTTCATGTGATTATCAGCTGGTATTAGTATTCATAGCAATCATGTATTGAATATCACTCTTATAACTATATGTAAAGAAACAAAACAGAGTAATAATTAACCAAAATCACAGACCTTTACTAAACAGAGAAGTTAAGTATGTTTCTTTTGCAAAGCAAAAGGAGAAGCACACCCCATCCGTCAAAGATAATGACCTAATACAGGGATGTTAGTCTTAAAATAAGAACATGTTCATCTGTCTTCAGTTCTCCCTGGATGTTATACTTTTATTGTTTCAAGGTTCCACCAAGGAGGTTTCGATACTCTTTTTCTTTATGTTTGCCTTCTATCTTTTTTAAATTTTTTTAATTTTTATTATTAGTAACATTTTATTAACTCTATATCCCAGCTGTATCCTGCACCCTCATTCCTTCCCAATCCCACCCTCTCTCCATCATCTGCTTCCTATCCCTTTCCAAGTCCACTGATAGGGGAGGACCTCCTCCCCTTTCATTTGACCCTGGTTTATCAGGTATCTTCAGGACTGGCTGCAAAGCCTTCCTCTGTGGCCTAGCAGGACTGCTCCTCCCTTGGGGGGTGGGGAGGTCAAAGAGCCTGCCATTGAGTTCTTGTCAGAGATAGTCCCTGTTTCCCTTACTATGGGAAACCAATTGGTTACTGAGCTACCATGGGCTACATCCGAGCAGAGTTTCTAGGTTATATCCATACATGGTCCTTGGTTGGTGAAACAGTCTCATATAAGACACCTGTGCCCAGATATATTTGGTCAGTGTGGAGCTCCTGTCCTCTCCACATCATGCTAACTCCCCTTCTTTCATATGATTCCCTGCACTCTGCCCAAGGTTTGGTTATGAGTCTTAGTATCTGCTTTGATACACTGCTAGGTAGAGTCATTCAGAGGCCCTCTATGGTAGGCTCCTGTCCTATTACATGTTTCCTCCTATGCTGATATTCTTAGTCGTTATGTTTTCCTCTATTTCTTTTGACTCTAATTGTTTCTTATCCTTGTCTTAGTTTTAGTGACATTTGAGAGGAACCCTGGCTGTGTGGGGGTATTTTTGTAGACTACTCCATCAATTTGTTGCTTTGGTTAGAATGGCACAATGGCTGTGTGCATTCTCTCTGTGTGTGAATGTCTGTAAAATCCCACCACAATACAAAAGTTTAACTATATAAATATTTAAAATTAATAATTATATAACTTTTGTTATTTATGTTTAATCTAAAGAGAATAAGTAACTGCCATTTGAATGAAGAACTGACAGTTCAATAAACATCAGTGAAAAAATATCTTCAGTGTTCACTGGTAAATTAAATACATATGCAGACATTATATTCTGAATAACAGTCTCACCTCACCCATGGAATGAAAGCATTTATTTATAGTTTTGGTCAGTAGCAGGTTAATTCAAAGCAGAAATAAACAGTTATTTAGTAATTCACAATACATTGGAATAAGAGAACTCTGTTTGCTCTCAAACAGAGAGGTAATCTTATCTGGACATAATCTGGTCATATATGTTTTCTTTTCTACTTAGTTTCATGACCCTCAATGATTTTTTTTTTCTGTTTTGAATGGACCTTTATCTGCCTGCATTTTGCTTACATTTTCAAATCATTCTCATGCTATTAAAGCAAAATCCTCAAAAGAAGTTTTAAATACTATTTATACTGTGCCAAATATTTTTTTGGAATAAGTACTAAGTTATAACACTCTGACTTTTATTATTGTAATTTTAAACAAGAAGTTCAAGTCTGCTAGGAGCTAAATATATATCTTACAACTAATATAGTTATTATTATATTTAGACGTTAATATATAATTGGGCATTTTGAAGAATGGAACTCTTATAAATGGAACTGGTGTCACAAAAAAGAACCTTGGGGTGTACTGTCCCTGTGAGTAGGGGCTCTCTGTTATGCAGGAGGCAAACTCTCACCACACAGACTTTCTTAAGAAACCTGAACTAGTTACATGCTGCCCAGCCTTATCTTACTGTTTGCACAACAGTAACAAAGCAAGAAAGAACTCTTGTATTTAATTTGGGTGTATATATTTAGCAACAGAATTGTTAAACAATGGGATGATTCTTTGTTAACCATACAAAAAGTAGTTCCCTATGCACAGTTATACTTACTAGAAGTGTAAGAAAATGCAATGAGTCTCATGACCATTCATGGTTTGATGTAATGACAATAATTTATGACTTAAGTTAGATAGGTTAGACATCATTTTTTAATTATTTTTTTAATTTATTTTTTTATTTTTTATTAATTATACTTTATTCATTTTTTATCCCCCCATAAGCCCCTCCCCCTTCCCCTCTCAAGCCCACCCTTCCTCCCCTTTCTGCATGCATGCCACTCCCCAAGTCCACTGATAGGGGAGGTTCTCCTCTCCTTTCTGATCTTAGTCTATCAGTTCTCATCAAAATTAGCTGCATTGTCCTCTACTGTGGCCTGGTAAGGCTGCTCCCCCCTCAGGGGGAGGTGATCAACGAGCAGGCCAATTAGATTATGTCAGAGGCAGTCCCTCTTCCCATTACTATGTAACCCACTTGGACACTGAACTGCCATGGGCTACATCTGTGCAGGAGTTCTAGCTTATCTCCACGAATAGTCCTTGGTTGAAGTATGAGTCTCTGGGAAGTTCCCTGTTGTTCTGTTGCTCTGCTTGAGGAGTTCCCGTCCCCTCCAGCTCTTACTATTTCCCACTTCTTACATAAAATTCCATTCACTCTGCCCATTAGTTGTCCATCAGGCTCAGCATCTGCTTTGACAGTCTATACTGCAGAGGCTTTCAGAGGCCCTCTGTGGCAGGTTTCAAGGTTGTTTCCTGTTTTCTTCTGGCTTTCAGACGCCCTCTGTAGCAGGTTCCGAGGTTGTTTCCTAGTTTCTTTTTCTTCTGATGTCCCTCCTCTTTGCCTTTCAGGATGGGGATTGAACATTTTAGTTAGGGTCGTCTCTTTTGCTTAGTTTGTTTAGATGTACAGATTTTAGTGGGTTTATTCTATGTTGTATGTTTATATGAGTGAGTATATACCATGCGTGTCCTTTTGCTTCTGGGACAACTCACTCAGAATGATCCTTTCCAGGTCCCACCATTTACCTGCAAATTTCATGATTTCCTTATTTTTCATTGCTGAGTAATACTCCATTGTATAGATGTACCACAGTTTCTGCATCCATTCTTCAGTTGAGGGACATCTGGGTTGTTTCCAGCTTCTGGAAATTTCAAGTCTCTGAAGAAAGAATTAGAGGAAGATATGAGAAGATGAAAAGATCTCCCATGCTCATGGCTTGGCAGGATTAACATAGTAAAAATGGCCATCTTACCAAAAGAAATCTACAGATTTAATGCAATTCCCATCAAATTGTCAACACAATTTTTTACAGACCTGGAAAGAAAAATTCTCAACTTCATATGGAATAACAAGAAACCCAAAATTGCTAAAACAATCCTCTACATTAAAAGATCTTCTGGAGGTATCTCCATCCCTGATCTCAAGCTATACTATAGAGCAACAGTTATAAAAACTGCATGGTACTGGCATAGAAACAGAATGGTGGATCAATGGAATCAAACAAAAGACCCAGAAATAAACCCACACACTTATGGACACCTGATTTTTGACAAAGATACCAAAACCATACAATGGAAAAAAGATAGCATCTTCAACAAACGGTGTTGGTCCAACTGGATGTCTACATGTAGAAAAATGAAAATAGATCCCTACTTATCACCCTTCACAAAACTGAAGTCCAAGTGGATCAAAGACCTCAACATAAAACCAGACACATTAAATCGGCTAGAAAAAAAAAGTGGGGAATACCCTAGAACTCATTGGTACAGGAGAAAACTTCCTGAACAGAACACCAACAGCACAAGCTCTAAGAGCAACAATCAATAAATGGGACCTCATGAAATTGAAAAGCTTCTGTAAAGCAAAGGACACCGTCATCAAAACAAAGCGACTGCCTACAGATTGGGAAAGAATCATCACCAACCCTTTATCTGACAGAGGACTCATATCCAATATATATAAAGAACTAAACAAGCTGGAAAGCAACAAACCAAGTAATCCACTTAAAAAATGGGGGACATCATTTATAATTGGCTAAAAGAGATGTATCTTAGGTTCAGTATACCAGATTTTGAAAAACTTTATACTATTTGTTAATTGTTCTAAATGTTTACTGTGTATTGATTGAATTAATAGTTTGATTTATTTTAAAATGACCATTTTTATTTATTATTTTTGAGATGGGGTTTCTCAGTATAGCCTTGGCTGTCCTTTACTTGCTTTGTAGACCAGGCTGTCCTCCGACTCACAGAGATCTGCCTGGCTCTACCTCCATGAGTGTTGGGATTACATCATGCTCTGCTAAATGATCATTTTTTTAAAATTATATCTTTCTACACTACAATAGTTTGTTCTTTAGTTTATAATTACATGCAGTTTAATTTATATTACAGAGTAAATGTTCTTACATACATATGCTTTTGACAAACTGTGACACTTACTATACTACAAGGGGCTAAACAACAACAAAAAAATCAACAATACTTCCTTATTTTGATCATCATACATATTTCAAAAGAATATTGAAATACTATTATTACACGGTAAAAATATTTATGTTAGCCTTCAGGTTACATAAATTTATCTGTAAATGCAACGGGAAATTGCTTTGTTACTCTGATGACATTCATGCTTCCATCATAAGGATGGACATATCTTGCCAGGCTGCTCATTGCTGTGTCTTGAAGAGCTCACAGCTCTGTAGGAGTGATGGTTATCTTTCTCCTCTGACAGGATGCATAGTACCTTCCAAAGCTATGGAAGTTGTACAACTGGAGTGAAGCTTCCAGGTCAATAACAGGTTGATTTTTAAATATATTGTTCATCAAGTGTGTGAGGTCTTCAGCAAAGGCATCTTACCATCAAGCTCTAGAGGGTAAACAAGAGCAGTGGCAATGGTTTACAATAGTTTGCTATCTATGTGACCTTACTACTAATGACTCCAATACAGATAACCCAGTTCTAATAAAGGGCTTTTAAATTCTTAACCTGTGATGGCTAATAAAGTCATTGTTGCCCACTTTAGAGTGACTAAAAGTATTTTTATATATGTATGTTTATATTTTAGGAAACTTCTTCTGCAGTGGTTTTCATATAGCTTTTTCAGAAGGTCCTTAGTTTTACTTATCTCACAAAACATTCTCTTTTTTACCCTGTGCTCATCCCCACTTCCACTGTAAACTTTCCTATTATATGAGCTCTTCTTCTCTTTTATATTACTTTGGTCTGTGCTACTCTCTTTAGAGCCCAACTCCACACAGTCCATGACTAATTTCCTCCCATCTATGTGTCTTTCAAATGAAACACACACATTTAAAGATTCAAAGCTATAACCCATCCACAAACACTTGTGGTATTTGACTTTCTGGGTCTGCGTTACCTCACTGTGGATCATTGTTTCAGCTTTGTACATTTACCTACAAATTTCGTAATTTCTCATTTTAACATATACAAGTATTAATATATGAATGAATACTATTCTGTTGTGCAAATGTGCTACATTCTGTTAGCCACTCATCTGTTCATGGATAGTACTCATATCTGGAGCAATTATTAGAGACAAGAACCTGTGACAGGATGAGCATTGGGCCCTAAGAGGGAACTCACTGTTCCCCCCGTAGTATTTAACTGGCTGATAAGTGACTTCCCATTCTACTCACAGAGCTGGGCATCTCCCAGCTTTGTCAGAGAAGCTTCCTTTTCTAGAATATGACATTTTATACAAAGTCAACTGTAAAGACTTACAACATGTAGAGAATAAGAGATAGCAAAAAAGAATCCTAAATGAGACTTTGATATCATGGTGTCCACCTGAAAGCTCATCGTCATCGTTGAAGAGAGTAGAAATACTGTAACAGGCAGTAGGAGACTATCAGGAAACAGTGTTTTCTGGACACAACAGGGCAGACACACACATGATCTCATAGGTTGTAACAACATGCACAAGGTCTTCACAACCTCAAGCCAGACTAAATACCAGCCTTTAGAGTTAAGGTGGCCTGGCTGGAAGTCCCATCCCTAGCAGAGAACTATTGGAAACCGACAGCTACTTAAAGTACAGGTGTTATTTTTCTTTAGGTAAGGAATCCTGTGTAGGTTTCACGCTCTTCAGCGGATGGACACTAACTGAAGGCAATGTGGGAAATAGTAATTTAACCCAGCAACTGGAAAAGAGAATGAGTATACATGGCAGAGTAAGTGTGGAATCGGGTGGTGTATGTAGAGAATAGATTGAAAAGGAGATAAATATGATTAAAATATAGTGAATGATTCTCAAAGATTAGTTAACAGCACTTAAGAAAAAATAACCATAACGGTCTTCTGAGAGGCTTCATCCAGCAGCTGATGGAAACAGATATAGAGATGCACAGCCAAACAACAGGCAGAGCTCAGGGAGTTGTGTGGAAGAGTGGGAGGCAGCAGGAAGGGTGAAGGACACCCGAAGACCCACAGACTAAATTACCTTGGGTCCACGGGGTCTCACAGGGCCTGACCCACCAACCGAAGAGAATGCACGGGCTTGGCCTTGACCCCTTACGTACGTGTAGGAGATGAGGAGCTTGACCGTCATGTAGGCCCCTTACCAATGAGTAGGGGTTGGTACTCCTACTCTGTTGCCTGCTCTTTGATCCCTTTCCCCTGGCTGGGCTGCCTTGTCCAGCCTCAGTGGGTGAGGATGCCTTTAGTTTTTCTATGACTTGAGGTGCCAGGGTGGGTGGGCACCAGTTGGGATCCTTCCCTTCTCTGAGAAGAAGGAGAAAGGAAATGTGGGAGGTGGGCATGAGGATGGTACTGGGAGGAAGGGGGAAAAGTGCAGGGATCAGGCTGTAAAGTGATTTAAAAAATAAATGAATGAATGAAAACAAAACTTACCATTAAGAAAAGAAAATGCCTTTTGAGATCTCCCGTCAAAATTGCCCCCGTCGAAATTCCTATCCAATATAACAAACAACAAATAATGAAGATATGCAAAAGTTGTATAAATTAGAAAATCATTCTATGACATTTCAATTAAATAACCATCTATTTACCTCAATTTTAATGCACCTATACATTTCAACGCTGAATATATTTCTGCCATGTTTTTAGTGTCTCTCTATTTCTGTGTGTGTGTTTGTGTGTGTGTGTGTGGCTTTAATTTCAAAGCTCTGAGAGTGCTGGTCTTTGGCAACACTTGAGTGTAGATTTCCTCTGTGGATAGATACATTCTCAAGTTTTTAGTTTAATGACTTTAATGTTTTCCTCAACTGTTGACCTGATTCATTTCATCTCTCTAGTCTGTCTTTTATCTCCCAATAACAACTCAATCTACTGTTCATTGAACTTGCTAAAGCATAATCACATCTTTTCACTCTTTGTCGTTCTTCTTATAAAGGTGTTTTCTTGTGTTCTATTGTAGTGGTTCTCTCATGTTTAAGAGCCATAAACACAAAAATCTTGATATTCTATTTTTTTAATATGAAAATATGTGAAGTACACAGTATAATGGAATACTTCATTTTTTGTGATTTATTCTCATCTGATTTAAGAGCTTGAAATATCACATCAATGTTATCTTTTCATTTCAGAATTAACATCATAGATAAATATAACTCTTATAGACATGCTAATCTTTAAAGTATTACAGTATAATAATTTGCCCAGTGTATTATAAATCATATAAACCACTGAACAGAGTAATTCTGTGAGGATATCAAATTAAAATGTCGAAGTGTGGTTATAAGTAATCCTTTGTATACACAATAATAGCAAGTGTTTCTTGAAGAACTTTCCCCTGACATTCTCCTGTGTGCTAATCAATGAAGGTCACATGCTTCTCACCAGTAACACTATGTCTGTGCACATAGACTTTTTGCTTTTTCATGAATAAAATTATTTCAAATTATATCATTGTAAGCATTGTTACACAAAAAGCTATATCTTAATTGTTATCTTCCAAGTTTCCTAGATATATTATATCTAAATTGGGGAAAAAAAATGACACATGGACAACTCTAATTACTGGAACAGTCATTTTGCTTATTGATTAATTATTTATTGGATAAGATGGAATTCAGCTATTTTATATTTAGTTTATATTTGATAATACCCTTCTGGAAAGATTTCTCCCAGAAGAAAGTATTTCATAAGTTTTATCCAGTTCACTAGCTCAGTGTGGCATGCTGTTGTGAGTTCATTAATGTCCCAGCCATAACTTGCCCATAACAGGTTTTCACAGCCCTACTCTCTATGGTTTGGCTCTTGTATTTTTTTCCACTTCCAGTTTTCTGCAGTTTTCTGACCTTTCTGGGGGATAATAGTGTGTTCCATTTAATATTGAGCACTATAAAATCATCCTCAGCACCCTGATCAGCATGAGGCTCCACATTAATAGCCACTCAATACAAAGAGAGGCTTCTTTGAGCAAGGATGAGAGCACTAGTCTACGGGTACAAATGTAAATGTTTAAGAAGCAGGTTGACAAGTCTGATTAACCAGACAGAGTTATTAGGTTCATTCCCTAATGCTTATGACTTAACATTGAAAAAAGTTTGATGATGTCCATACTAGAAGACATGAATTCTTTCTATGCAGCAGGTCGCAGGTCTAACTAGGCATCACCTAGTATCGTAGTATGCAAGGCCTAAAGGCATGCAAGAATACTATGAGTTTGGTTCTCCGCTGCTGACATAGCAATTCCTAGTACTCAGAAGTCTAGCAATCAGGAAGTACCCATTGCAATTCCCAGATGATCTCTCTGTTTTCTGCTACCAAGGTGTGTGCTTAAGTAACCAATTGGATCTTACAACATGTGCTAGTTGTTTTCTGTTGCTGATAGAAACACTGTTGCTGACTAAAACAGGCTGAGGAGGAAAGGATTTGTTGGCTTACTGTCCATGTCACCATCTATCACTGACATAAGTTAGGGCAGGATTTTACACAAGAAGCTGAGTTAGGAACTGAAGCAGTAACCATTAAGGAATTCAGTTTACTGGCTTTCTTCATCTGCTTGCTCAGCTACTTTTATTTTACAGCTCAGTCACACCTTTTTGACTCTTAAGAAAAACCTTTGGAATGTATTTTTAACAGATCACTAACAGCAATCCAAAATCCAGGATGTTATCAGATAACACACAACATCTATATTAGAATATTCACTGCATACTTTTAATTTTACTACCTGACACTACTACCAACAGCTTTGGTAAATGCCTTGATTCATAACTACATTTGTGGTTGTTCTTGTTGCACTGTGACCATAAGAGCTCATGTAATCAGGTTCACAGTGAAACATGTCACCTGGGACAATGAACCAATGGCACCCCATTCCATTGTCACTTTAGTTTGCTTCTGAGTAGAGGCTGTATCTTTTGTTGATAGTCTTAATTTCTTTTCCATTCACTCTATACCCTTGTCCCATGAATACTGATGTTCTCATTTTCACTGTACGCTAATATTCACAAAAGTGCTATCATTGTAAAAATTTATTTTAGTCTTTATTTACTGGCATCTAGCTTCCTTTTAGCTAAAGACTTTATCATTTACTCACCTAAGATTTTTTTTTTTCCATTAGCCTACTTAATATCACACTTCTATGAGTATCCTCATTTTCTTATCTCCTCATTCATGGTCATTTTAGCATGCCCTTCTCCCTATATCATTTAAAGTTGTATCTGCTTTAAGACTCTTTTGTCTAGATTTGCATACATTGAGTTATTTGGCAAGTATTATAGTATTGACAAATTTTAGTGCTATGCTAGGCACTGAAATTAAAACAATGGCTGTGATATCAAATTATTTTTGGTCAAATGGCATTCAAACACAACTCTAAATAAGTTTATAAAGGTATAGAGCTTGGTAAGTGTTCTTGGAAGAGAATAATTTAATATAAACTCATCCAAATACACCTATGCTACTTCCTACTTTACCTCTTGCTATTAACTCAGTAATGATGTCAACTTCTTGTACAGGTTTTTGCATTGTCCTTTATATAGCCCCTAAAATTTTAATTATAACAAAAGTTATTAGAAATATCTGTCTAGATTTCTCATGTGAAATTTATGCTTAGCATAGCGAAGAATTTAATGATGTGTTGGAAGACAGGAGCTAAGATATAACAGAAGAAAGTAAGTAACCTGGGACATGGTCTTGGGAGCTCTATCATCTCTCATCACTCCTTGTCTCTACCTTCTGGACACCATGGTGTAAGAAACCTTGTTCCCCTTGTCCTTCTAAGTCACTGCAGCCCAGAATGCATGAACAATCATCTAAACATGTTTTTATCATTTTCTCATCACAGAAGAAACAGGGTAATATGTGTCCTGGCTTTTATGCAAGATACTAATATGAAAAGATAATAGACACTGTTGGATAACACATCATGCGAGAGCTCTGTCCCTCAGGTCTTCAAGAATCAGCCCAGGAAGCAATCCATTCACAATGCAATTAGCAGCAGTCAGTGAAGGAAGCCAAACCCAGTCTTCCATAAGCAAGCAGCACAAAACACATAATATGGTCACTGAGTAGGAATATCACATTTGTTTACAAGTTAGAACCAACTAGAATTAGGCTCATCAAATCAAATAAGCAACTAGGAAATAGGACTCTGTAACTTCCCTCCCACTTTTCTCTCCAATCATCCTCCCACAGGGCACACAGACTGCTATGTCATCATTTACAAGTTTTTCAGCTTCCTCGTCTCTCTTCCACCTTCCTCAGATATAACTGGCAGTGGTGATTCTCTTGTCATACAGACTGCATTCACTAGTAAATATCACTTGATAATCATTGGCTTCTTCCTTGTTTTTATACACAGCACAGCACAACACAGCACCTGCATTCATTTGCAAAGGAGCTTGACCTTTATACAGCTATGATGCGAATAGCAAGGCTTTAATATGTGCACTTGCACGTCATAGCTTATTAGTTTACACTTAGGTGGTCAGTCAGCACCAAGGATAAACTTTTCTCTGTATTGTATCTCTTGGTTTTCATTTTTAGTTTCTTAGCTAGGCTTTACCTATTCATTCGATAAGCTGACATGGAAGCAGTGCATTTCATTTCATCCTTAAAACACATTCTTTCTGTTATTTCATTTAGTGGATAACATTTTTCTTTCTTTCTTTCTTTCTTTCTTTCTTTCTTTCTTTCTTTCTTTCTTTCTTTCTTTCTGCCTAATGACTTTGATATTAAGCTAAAAATTAAAAATGAGGTCAGATTATTTCAAATTCCATTTCCTTCTGTAACACATAAAGCATTTAACAAAATCCATCACGCTTCAAGATAAAAGTCTTAGAGTTAGCAGGGATACAGGGCACCTACCTAAACATAATAAAAAGAGTATACGGCAAGCCGATAGCCAACATCACATTAAATGGAGAGAAACTCAAAGCAATTCCACCAAAACCAAGGACAAGACAAGGTTGCCCACTCTCTCCTTATCTCTCCAATAGAGTATTTGAAGTCCTAACTAGAACAATAAGACAACTAAAGAAGATCAAGAGGATATAAATATGAAAGAAAGACATCAAAATATTACTATTCGCCAATGATATGATAGTATACATAAGTGACCCAAAAAGTCTACCAGAAAACTCCTACAGCTATGAAACACCTTCATCAAAGTGGCTGGATACAAAATTAACTCCCCCTCCAATATACATATATCTCCCTCCTCTATACAAACAACTAAAGGGATGAGAAAGAAATTAGTGAAACAACACCCTTGACAATAGCCATAAAAATACCTTGGTGTAACTCTAAATCAAGCAAGTTAAAGACCTGTATAACAAGAACTTCAAGAACCTGGATAAAGAAATAGAAGAAGATATCAGAAGATGGAAAGATCTCCCATGCTCATGGATCAGTAGGGATAACAGTAAAAAATGGCAATCTCACCAAAGCAATTTACAGATTCAATCCAATTCCCATCAAAATACCAACATTTCTTGAAAAAACAATTTTCAACTTCATATGGAAAAACAAACAAATGAAAAAAAATAAACCAATAACAGAATTGCTAAAATAATCCTGTACAACAGATTGTCTGGAGGTATCTTCATCCCTGATCTTAAGCTGTGCTATAGAGCAACAGTCATATAAATTGCATGGCACTGGCATAGAAACAGAATGATGGAACAATGGAATTGAACTGAAGACCCAGAAATAACCCCCCACACCTAGAAACACTTCTTTTTTTTTTAATTTTTTACTAATTACACTTTATTCATTTTGTATTCCCCCATAAGCCCCTCCCTCCTCCCCTCCCAATCCCATCCTCCCTCCCCTTTCTGCATGCATGCCACTCCCCAAGTCCACTGATAGGGGAGGTTCTTCCTCTTCTTTCTGATCTTAGTCTATCAGTTCTCATCAAAAGTGGCTGCACTGTCCTCTACTGTGGCCTGATAAGGCTGCTCCCCCTCAGGGGGAAGTGATCAATGAGCAGGCCAAACAGTCACTTTATTTTTGACAAAGAAACCAAAACCATACAATGGAAAAGAGAAAGGATATTAAACAAATGGTACTGGTTGAACGGGCTGTCCCCATGTAGAAAAATGCTAATATTTATCACCCTACAAAAAACAAAGTCCAAGTGGATCAGAGACTTCAACATAAAACCACTTGAATCTATTGAAAGACAACATGAGGAAGAACCTTGAACTCATCGGCACAGGAGACAAATTCAGAACAGAACATCAACAGCACAGGCTCTAAGATCTACAATTAATAAATGAGAGCTCTTAAAATTGAAAAGCTTCTGTAAAGCAAAGAATACTGTTAATAGAACAAAATTACAGCCTAGATACTGGGAAAAGATCTTCACCAACCTTACTTTCTTCAGAGGTGAACATATAAAGAACTTAAGACATTAAGCACCTACAAAAAGAAACAAGCCAATTAAAAATGGGGTACAGAGCTAGACAGAGAACTCTTCAACACAGGAATGTTGAATGTCTGAGAAACATTTAAATAAATGCTCGAAATCCTTAGTCAGCAGTGAAATGCAAATGAAAACGACCCTGAAATGCCACCTTACACCATCAGAATGGCTAAGATCAAAAAATCAAGTGTTAGCACATGGTGGTGAGGTTGTGTCAGAAAGAGAATCCTCCTCAATTTCTGATGGCTGTGCAAACTTGTACAACCATTTAGGAAATCAATTTGGTGCTTTCTCAGAAAATAGGAAACAGCTCTACCTCAAGACTCATCTATAGGAATCCTGGGCATAAACCCAAAAGACACTCGACCATACAACGAGGACATTTGCTCAGCTGTGTTCATAACAGCTTTATTCATAATAGCAAGAAATTGGAAAGGACCCAGATGTCTCACAGAGGAAGATTGGATACAGAAATCATGGTACATTTACACAATGGAATACTACTCGGCTATTAAAATCAAGGAAACTTGCAGGCAAATGGATGGAAACAGAAAATATCATACTGAGTGAGGTAACCCAGATCCAAAAAGACACACATGGCATATACTAATTTATAAGTGGGTATTAGACATATAATATAGAATAAACATACTACAATCCACAGACATAAAGAAGTTAAGTAACAAGGAGCACCCTAGGGAGGATACTTAATCCTCATTCAGAGGGCAAATAGAATAATCCCTGAAAATGGTTGAAGAGAGGGAACAGGATTGGAACCTACCCTCTGAAAGGCACCACCCACCAGGAAATTGAGGCAGATGCTAAGACTCACAGCCAAACGTTGGGCATACCACAGGGATCTTGTGAAAGAGTGTGGGGATAGAAGGAGCCTGCAAGGAGCTCCATAAGACCAAAAGTGCCATCAAATCTAGGCCCAGGGAGGTTGAGGCGGGTGGCTGAGTAGACTGATGCACCAACCAAGGACTATGCATGGAGAGGACTTAGGCCCCTGCTCAGATGTAGCTGATAAGCAACTCAATCTCCAAGTGGGTCTCCTAGTATTGGAAACAGGGGCTATTGCTGGACCTTGTTGCCTTTGATCACTTCCCCCTGCTGGGGCAGCCTTGCCAGGCCACTGAGAAATAGAATAGAAGACTTCAAAGGCAGTTTGATAAAGGTCAGTTGATAAGGAAGCAGAGCTGCCCCTCTCTGAGGATTAGAGGAAGGAGATAGGGGAAAGAGGGAGAGAGGGTGGGATTGAAAGGAAACAAGGGAGGGAACTATGATAGGGATGTAAAAAGAATCAAATAAGTAAACAAGAAACAACCTAGGAACCTGCTACAGAGGGCCTCTGAAAGCCAGAAGAAAACAGGAAACAACTTTGGAACCTGCCACAGAGGGCCTCTGAAAGCCTCCGCAGTATAGACTGTCAAAGCAGATGCTGAGCCTGATGGACAACTGATGGGCAGAGTGAATGGAATTTTATGAAAGAAGTGGGAAATAGTAAGAGCTGGAGGGGACGGGAACTCCACAAGGAGAGCAACCGAACAAGATAATTTGAACACAGGGAACTTCCCAGAGACTCATACTCCAACCAAGGACTATTCGTGGAGATGACCTGGAACCCCTGCACAGGTGTAGCCCATGGCAGTTCAGTGTCCAAGTGGGTTACATAGTAATGGGAAGAGGGACTGCCTCTGACATAATCTGATTGGCCTGCTCGTTGATCACCTCCCCCTGAGGGGGGAGCAGCCTTACCAGGCCACAGTAGAGGACAATGCAGCCACTTTTGATGAGAACTGATAGACTAAGATCAGAAAGGAGAGGAGAACCTCCCCTATCAGTGGACTTGGGGAGTGGCATGCATGCAGAAAGGGGAGGGAGGGTGAGATCGGGAGGGGAGGAGGGAGGGACTTATGGGGGGGTACAAAATGAATAAAGTGTAATTAATAAAAAATAAAATAAAATAAAGTAAAAAAAAACCAATGATCATGACATTTACCAGCAAATTGATGGAACTAGAAAATACCATCTTGCGTGAGGTAACCCAGACCCAGAAAGACACATGTGGCATGTCTCATTTTTACAGTGACTTTAACTGTTAAATAAAGGTAAAACATCTCCATAGGCAGAGATGCTAAGTAACAAAGGTGGCTCAAGGGGAACACATGTTTCTCCCTGGGACAGGAAAACAGAGTATATGTTGTGGTGAACTGGGGGGGGGGATGGGCACAGGAGGGATAATCATGTGGTGGGGAAGATGGATAGGAACACTACTGGGGGAGAAGAACAGATTGGCTGGCATGTGGCAGATGATGTAGAAACCTAAAACCTAGTGCAGTAAAATCTCAGAATCTACGAGAGTAACAGTAGTGAAGTCTCATATTTTGTTTTTAACCCATTGCCTACATTCATTCTCTCTTTTTTTTTAAATATAAATTATTTGTTAGGAGCGGTCTATTTAGAACCTTTCCCTTATTCTTTCATCATTCTTATGATTATTAATTTAGAACATACTTATTTTAATGCTGTGTTTAAGTTTGTTGTAATAATAGTGAGTTATCTTTTGGATTATATGCCTTTAGATTTCTGTGACAATAACCCTGGGAAAATTCTGCATTAAAGTAATGATTTCATAGGGAATCAGACACATGGAATTTTCTCTTGTGTTTATCATCATTTAATGGTATAAATGAACCAGCCTATTATTTTATTAACATCTCTATTTCTTGAGGACTTCTGTCCTATAGAAACTGTCATACTATCTATTTATCAATGCATTTGAAATCAGTCATTTTGGGGGAATTATCAATATCCACATGAAGAGACTAACATCCAATTATCAATCCTAATGTAAGCACAAGGCATACTTAGATCAGGACAGAAGAAACACCTTTTTATCTAATCTCCTTTTGCTTTGTGATAATCTTTCTTTAAGAGAAGGCCTGGCTTTTATGTGTATCCAACTGTAATTTTATATCTTTTGGGACTAGTTATCTAGAATTGCATGTACCTACATCCCTTAATTCTACAAGAAAAACAGGCTCCTCTGTTGCAATACTCAGTTTAGTCATATAAAATACACAGGGTCTAGTTCACCTGCCTCCTATTTCTCTGTGCAAAATAAAACACCAATCAATGGAATGTATATAAATTTTCATATTTATTTCCAGGAAAAGCTTTTCATTTCCTTGTCTGCGTTTGGAACTTCTTCAAAATAAAGGTGTTTGTTGCTTACTGTGTTTCTAGGTATAATTAAATCTTAATGATAGACTGTTTTCATTTGTGGTGTCTTGGTCTTATATATATGAAATCCTATCATAGTTTTAAGTTAAGACACCTTTATATTACTTGTGTGTGGAAGTACAGGTATACAGATGATTATTTAGCTTATGTAAACATTTACCTGCTTTATATATCTGATTCTTTATATCTCTCTAAATTTAGTGTAATTTCTATGAAGCTTAGATGACAAATATAATTTAAGTTAAAAATATTGCATAAGTGAATGTATAAATGCGGTAGTAATTAGCCTCCATACCCTTCACTTTTCAGTATTATATTATTATCACTATTCTAATTTAAAGTTACTTATTTCTTTTCATGGTTGTGTTCTTATGTCCTAGTTAGTTTTATCAATTGGTCAAAAGCTAGACTTACCTTGAAAAAGAAATTTCAATTGATAAAATGCTTCTATCAGGTTCTTTTAGGCTAAGTTGCAGGACACCTTCGTAATTAATTGTTGATGTGGGAGGAGTGGATGCACATGGGAAGTTCTACACCTGGGCTGGTGGTCCTGGGTGGCTTTAAAAAGTAGATAGAGCCAGCCTCGCAGAGCAAACCGTAAGCAGCCCTCCTCTACAACCTTTGCTCGAGTTCCTACCTTCACTCTCCTGTTTTGAATTCCTGCCTTTGCTTTTGTCAGTAGACTGTGACATGAATGTGTATACCAATTAAAACCTTTCTCCATGGGTTGCTTTTGATCAGTGTTTGTTTTTTTTTTCTTTTTCTTTTTCCTTCTTCTCCTTCTTCTCCTTCTTCTCCTTCTTCTCCTTCTTCTCCTTCTTCTCCTTCTCCTTCTCCTTCTCCTTCTCCTTCTCCTTCTCCTTCTTCTTCTTCTTCTTCTTCATGGAAGTAGAAGCCTAACTAAGACACAGGCTTTTGCAACCTTTTTATTTTGATTTGTATTTCCTTAATTACTAAGGATGTTGAGCATTTTTAACTGACTATTAACATTTATTGGTTCCGTATAAATGTTGCAAAACTAATTAAAAGTTATAACAAATCTTTAAAATTTCAAGTAAGATTAAACATTAATTTAAAAATGCTCAGCACTCATTTAGAGACATAGTTGTTCGAGAACATACTACATGTGTTACTATAATTCTCAAAATAAAGACTGTTTTTTTTTTTTTACTTTTTTTTTTTTGATAGTTTTCTTTTTTATTAAAATAAGTAAAACATAAAAAAAAAAAAAAAAGAAACCACTTGGGAGAAATTGAATTTATAAATCTTTCAACTCTCAGGTCACAGCCAGTCATTAAGAGAAGTTAAGTAAGGCAGGAGTTTAGTGAAAGAACCTCAACTGACAAAATGCCCCACCAGGCTTCCAGTTGAACATGTCTGCAGGGCATGTCATTGGCTTGGACTGCCCAGCCCATTGTGGGCGGGAGCACCTGAACGAACACAATGCTGGGCTGTATAAAGAAGTCTGAAAAAGCCGTGGTGAGTAAGGTGGTATAAACCATTCTCCACGGTTTTTATTTTACTTTCTTTGACTCAATACGCGCTCCTTTGTTCTGCTTAAGCTCGTGTGAAAATAAAAGTTCCCTCGCTTTCTACACATGTGACTTCATGGGTGAGGGTTCCATTCTTTCTACTGGAGTATGAAGTGGGTTGTTTGTTTTTGGCTCCATCACTCATGTCAGCTGCGTGGCTCAGCCGTTAAAGGCTAGGCTCACAACCATAAATATAAGACTGTTTTTTTTTTAAGTGCTTCTCTACCATTCGAGATTCCTCTGTTGTGAATTCTCTATTTTAGCTCTGTACAACATTTTTGAATTGGATTATTTTGTTCATTGGTGTTTGATTTTTTTTTTAGTTCCTTGTATATTTTGTATATTAACACTTTTTGGATGTAAGATTGGTGAAGAATTTTTCTCAATCTCTGTTTGTTTCATGTATTGACAGTGTCTACTGCCATACAGATGCTTTTCAGTTTCAAGAGGTGCCATTTATTAATTGTTAATCTTAGAGTTTGAGCTGTTGACATTCTGTTCAGGAAGTTGTATTCTGTACCTATGAATTCAAGGCTCTTCCCTGCTTTCTCTTTCAATAGTGTACCTGGTATTATGTTGACATTTTGAGGTACTTGGACTTGACTTTTGCACAAGGTGATAAATATGGATCAATTTTCATTCTTATATGTGTAGTCATCCAGTTACACCAGCATCATTTGTTGAAGATGCTTTATTTTTTTCCCATGGTATGATTTTGACTCCTTTATCAAAAGTCAAGTGTCTGTAAGTGTGTGGCTTTATTTTGGGACTTTGATTTTATTCCATTGATCAACCAGTCTATTTCTATGCTACTACAATGCAGTTTTATAACTATTGCTCTGTAGTATAACTTGAAATTAGGGATAGAGATACATTCAGGATTTCTTTTACTGTATAGGATTGTTTTACCATTCTTTGTAATTTGTTTGTTTGTTTTTGTTTTCATCTGAAATCTAGAATTGTTCTTTCAAGGTCTTTGTAAAGAATTGTGTTGGTGTTTTGATGGGGATTGCAATGACTCTGTAGATTGCTTTTGGCAAAATGGCCATTTTTACTATGTTAACCCTAGTGATTCATGGGCATGAGAGATCTTTCTTTGAGATTCCATCTTATACAAGTCACAATAGTTAATAGCAAAAACTCAAGTGACAGCACATTCTGTCACGGATGTGGAGAAAGGGGAACACTTTTCCATTGCTGGTGAGAGTGCAAGCTTGTACAATCACTTTGGAAATCAGTCTAATGTTTTCTCAGAAAAATAGAAATAGCTCTGCCTCAAGATCCAGCTATACTACTCCTAGGCATATAGCGAAAAGAGGCTCTATCACACAACAAAGGCATTTTCTCAGCTATGTTCACAGCAGCCATATTTGTAATATCCAGAATCTGGAAAGAAACTAGATGCCCTTCAACAGAAGAATGAAGAAATTGTGTTACATTTACACAATGGAATATTACTCAGCTGTTAAAAAAAAAAAGGAAATCATGAAATTTGCTGGTAAATGGGTGGAACTACAAAAGATCATCCTGAGTGAGGTAGCCCAGACCCAGAAAAACACCCATGGTATGTAATAATTTATAAGTAGATTTTTTATCCATATACTACAGGATAGACATACTACAACTCATAGACTCAAGATAAATAACAGGGGGCACCTTAGAAGGGATGCTGAAATCTCAGTCAGAAGGGGAAATAGAATTGACAGCAGAAGTAGCTGAAGAGAGGCAACAAAGCAGGAGAGAAATGAGGATGGAGACTAGACCTGGGGAGAGAAAAGTTGGGAGAACAGAGGTCCTACAGAGATAAAGGGACTCTCTTTGATAAGCTAGAGACCTGAGGCTTGGTAAACTTCTGAGAGGATATGAGGGTGGCTGTACCTAAGACTACTAGTAGGAGGGGTCATGAAGACTGAAGAGAATACCCTGTAACTGGACAGGACTTCTAGTGGATGGAGGGAATCATCAACCCACCCACAAAAATGTCCACCCAAAATTTACCATGCCTACAAGATGTACAGAAATAATGACTGATTAGAGATGAGGGAATGTCCAACTAATGCTTGGCCCAACCTGAGACCCATGACGTAGGAGAGAGCCAACCTCTGACACTATTAATGATACTCTGCTATGCTCACAGACAGGAACCTAGCATAGCTGTCCTCTGAGAGGTTTCAGTCAGCAATGGATTGAAACAGGTGCTGAGACTCACACTAGACATTGGTCAATGCATAGAGAGTCTTATGGAAAAGTAAGAGGAAGAATAAAAGAACCTGGAGGTACCAGAAGCTCTAAAAGGATAACAACAGAGCTAACTAACCAAGGCCCAGAGGGGCTTTTGGAGATTAAAGCACCAAAGAAGGACCATGCATAGACTGGACTTATGCCCCTTCACAGATGTAGCAGATGAGCAGCTCAGGCTTCATGTGGGCCACCTAGTGAAGGGAATGGGTGCTGTTTCTGACATGGAATTGTTATGTGCTTTCTGATCACTCCCTACTGATGGGGCTGCCTTCTAGGCCTCAGGGGAAAATGTTCTTCTCAGTCGTGATGGGACTTCATAAAATGGTATGGGTGGGTAGGGAAACTGCTCATTTATGAGGAACAGGGGAGGAGAAATAGGTAAAGAGAGAGGAAATATGGGACTGGGAAGAGAGAAGGGAGTTGGCTATGACGGGATGTAAAGTGAATAAATAAAGTTAAAAAAAGAAAATTAAGAAATAAAATATATGTCTACAGACATAAAAAAGAAAAAAAAATACTTTTTATTTTGATGAAATTTCCTTATTTGTTTTCAGTATTGTTATCCTTGTTCTTGAGGTCATTTCTAACTTTCGTGTACTTCTATGAAGCCCTGTGATATATTTTCTTCTCATAATTTCACAATGACCGTTCTTATATTAACATTCCTACTTTATGTTCATTTCATTCTTATTGATGATTTGCAATGAGTCCAATTTCACTCTGCTGAACATGTGTTACTTATTTCCAAACATCATTGCTTGAAGGGATTATTCTGTTTGAGCTATAAATTCTTAGCAGCTTTATAAATGCATTTGACTGCTGGTTGTTGGGTTTATTTCTGAGCTTCATAGCCTATTTGACGCCGTTTGTGTCTAATAGCATGTCAATGTGATCAAGTCTTGCTGCTATTGCCACATTCCACCACACCATGAAGTTCTATTTTGAAGCCTTCAACCTCTTAATTTTTAGCTTAAGTGCTTTGTTTTTTTATGGTCATTTGTAGTCTCAGGAATTTTAAACTGCCTTCCCCTTAGTTTTCAAACATAATCTGTAAGATCCCAATGTTTATTAGTTGGGTTATTATGGACATTCAATATGTCCTTTCAACTATAAGATGTGATATCATTCTGCCTTTTTGTGTAGAGTTTCCTTCAACAATGGTTTATAGTTTTCAATATGATTCAATTCTGCTTTTTATTTAAACTTATTATAGGTGTTTATTGTGCTAAAACTGTTTCAGTTGTATCATTTTTTACTTATTCATAAAACACAACAGTATTGTCTACATAACCACTCCTTTCATTGACTTCTATACTACTGCCCATAGAATTTATTTTTAAAATTTATCAAGATTTAGGGTAGTCTTTAGAATTTTATGTTTTATAATTACATAATTTCTAGTCTGAATAATTTAGCTTCTGAGGGCATGAAATCATCATGTCAACAGCATGTCTTCAGTGCTTGCTTATTGTAAAACCATTCATAATAGCTGAGATGCAGAATCCATCTTAATTGTAAGCACCACTGAAGAAAAATTATATATAGATTTTCTGTGTGAAGTATTAATCTTTCATTAAAATGTTTAAATCCTCTCAGAAAAATATTAATAAACCTTGATATGTCTCCTTTGCTATGGCAGGCCACCAGGTTAGGAAGAGCCAGTACTGGTCTGTATCTATGGCTTAGGTAATTTTTGGGAAAAGATTTCCTACTTGAAGCCCTTGCCTCTTCCAGGTTAATCCTTGGTGAGGATTATCAAGATTTAGCTCTCACTCCTAAACTTGCCATGCCCTCTAGAACTTTGTCCAAAACAATATGCTTGCCATCTAGCCAGAACCTCTTTACTTTAGTTATGAAAAACTGGAAGCTATTGGTGTCATTGCCTGTAGTGGCCATGCTCATCCATCCAAGACCGTAGTACTTCAGTCTGAAGCCCTCATCTGGGAAGCACACACCACAGATGCTCTTTCCCAGGAGAGTTAGAGCAGGTCAGGAAAGTGGGATGACTCCAAAATAGGCTAATGATTGAGTGAGGGTCTACAGGGATCAGGCTGTCCTCATCAAGTTAGGCTTGAGTGTCAAACAAGGACACAAAAACAGCTTTCCTGTTTTCTACCAAAGCCACTGGGACAGAGACCACTGGTATGAGTCTCTGTTATTCTCTTTTTTTTTCTCTTTTTTTTTTTTTTTTTTTGGTACCTTTCTGCCAACCACCAACTCCAAGATGACACATATAGACCTCTACATTAGACTTTTTCAGTGGTTTGAAATCAGATCATTTTTTTTAATTAGCCACTTTACCCACTAAGTCATACCCCAGCCCCCTATGTAAGTACCAATCATTTAGTTCCAGAACATTACAAATGCAATTTAAATATATGCAGTGATATGTACTGCCCTTAAGTCATTAAAAACTTTGGTTGTTTAGTCTTATATTTCAGATGTCTTCATTGTAGTTATGCAAAATAAAATTTCAGCAGCACTATCTCAGATGTTACAATACATTTTAGTTCTGTTAAAGCTCTGTCTGTGTCTCTGTAAGCCACAAACTCAGTCCAGTGGATTTTACACAAGATTTAAATGCTTCTTAGCAGCTAGATCTGGGTTCTACATCCTTCCTTTCAAACTACTGATAGTATTTTTGTTTTATTTAAATTTTTAAATATTAGTTACAGTTTATTGAATTTGTATCCCAGCTGTAGCCCCTCCCTCAATCCCTCCCAATCCCACCCTCCCTCTCTCATCTCCTCCTTGCTCCTTTCCAAGTCCACAGATAGGGGAGGACCTCCTCACCTTCCATCTCACCCTAGTTTATTAGGTTTCTTCAGGACTGGCTGCAATGTCCTCCTCTGTTTTAATAAGAAACAGATTACACTGCCATTGTCTTCCACATTTCTTCTTCCACATCACTTCTCTCTCTCTCTCCTCTTACCACTTGTTTGGATTTTGGTTTTCAGAGAGAAGATGGTATGGGCAAGGCAGAGGGTCAGATTCAGCATGCAGACATCATCTTGAATGATGTGAATGTAACATAAATGCATAGGCAGTAAGTCTGGATTAATAATATGTAGCTGGTGCTTACTAAAACAAGCAAGGGACACAAGAAAAAATAAAATTATTAATATGAATTAATACCCAAGAAAACATTTTCTAGGTTACTAGTGATCCACTGACCACTAGTAAAATCCAGTTTTATTCAAGATGCACAAATTTCTAATTAATTTGTCATCTGTACATCCTGAGGAAATCACTTCACTGATGATATGGATGTTCAGATGACAACAGTGTGGTAAGGCTTGGGTCTGGCTTCTGCTCTCAGTCATATGTCCAAGGTCACTATAACAATATTTCCATTTCCTCTTATTTCCATTTCCTCTTAAGTAGTAAATGGCCATTTACTATTTGCTAAAAGAAAAGCCTATCAATCATCCCCTTTTAGGGTGTTAGATCCATGTTTCCTTTAGCTCCATAGTTACTTGAGTTACAAGGACAACTCCATAAGGATTTGTTAGACTCCTTTGCAATATTTTATGATATTCATCAATAAAGACATCTAATTATAAAGAAATAAAATTGAAAATCACAGATATAAAGCATGTATAAATGGTTCTATAAAGAGAAAACGGGGTACTTTTCTAATATGATTCATGGACTCATTAGAATGTAGTTGCTAAAATGTAACTCTTGTATGACCTGAGCTCTCTGTATAGTCACATAGCTCATACTTGATAATTTATTTCCTGTCCTTCTGGTCTCATCTGGTTTTTGTAGCTCATGGTTATGTTGGCTTTGTTGTTGTTGTTTTGTTTTGTTTTTAGTTACCATGTAAAGCAAAATACTAATTTTGAATATATATTTTACTTTATACCAATATGCTTTATAAAGAAAAATTTAATAACGTGCTGATCACTCTCGTCCATCTTTCCACAGATTCCAGTATCTTTCAAGACAAAATTCATAAAATTTAATCACCTATATTTTGTCCATTCATGCCTGTTAGAGCATAACCCATTTTCTTGCATTTTTTTTCAAGATTTATCCTCTGTAGGGTATTTCTCTGCTGTCTCTAAGCCACTTCTTCCCACACTATCTCCTGCATAATGTTTTGTTTTGTGTTGGTTTGATTCTGTTTTTCTGATGCAGGGTTTCTCTTTGTAGCCTTGGCTGTCCTGGACTTGTTTTGTAGACCAGCCTGAACTCTCCCACCCCACACACCACACATACTGAGGGTCGGAATTAAAGGCATGCACCACCACACCTGACTTCCTGTTGCATCTACATGTATAAATTGTAGGGACATATAAGCCTTGTTGAACCACAAAAGCACTCCCATACAACTTATTTTCTTCCTACTACATGAAATGTTTCTTAAGTACCTATAGTATACATAATTCTCAACTAATTTTTTTCTCCATTTTAACAGTGAAATATTAAAAAGATGAATCATTCCTTTATTTCTCTATTTCAAAATTTACTGGTGGTATAGCTGAATCTTGAGGTAGCACTATTCCTAATTTTCTGAGAAAGAGCCAGATTGATTTCTAATGGGTGTAAGGTGAAATCTCAGGGTTGTTTTGATTTGCAGCTATACTACTCCCAGGCATATATCCAAAAGATGCTCAAATATACAGCAAGGACATTTGTTCAACCATGTTCATAGCAGCTCTATTCATAATAGTCAGAGCCTGGAAACAACCCAGTTGTCCCCTAGTGGAGGAATGGATATAGAAACTGTGATACATTTACACAATGAAATACTACTCAGCTATTAAAAACAAGGAAATCATGAAATTTGCAGGCAAGTGGTGGGACCTAGAAAAGATCATCCTGAGTGAGGTATCCCAGAAGCAGAAAGACATACATGGTATGTACTCACTCATAAGTAGATATTAGACATATAATACAGTATAAACATACTAAAATCTATACTCATAAAAAAGCTAAACAACAAGGAGATCCCTAGGGAAGAGGCTTAATCCTCAAACAGAAGGGCAAACAGGATAGACATACAAAGCAGGAGAAGACAGGGAACAGGACAGGGGTCTACCACAGAGGACCTCTGAAAGATTATACTGATAGGGGTATCAAAGCAGAGGCTAAGACTCATAGCCAAATTTTGGGCAAAACACAGTAAATCTTATGAAAGAAGGAGAAGATATAAATGGCTGGAGGGGACAGGAACTCCAAAAGGAGACCAACAGAGCCATAAAAATTGAGCCCTGGGGGCCCTGAAGAGAATGATACCACAACCAAGGACAATGCACAGAGAATACCTAAAACCCCGGCTCAGATGTACCCCATAGAATCAGTTTCCAAGTGGGGTCCCTAATAAGGAGAGCAGGGACATTCTCTGGCATGAATTGAGTAGGAGGCTCTCTGATCACCTCCCCCTGGAGATGCAACCTTGCCAGGCTCAGAGGAAGACATTGAAACCAGTCCTGATGAGACCTGATATGCTAGGGTCAAACAGAAGGCGAGGAGGACCTCTCCTATCAGTGGACTAGGCATGGGGCATTGGGGGAGAAGAGAAAGGGAGTGTGGGAGTGGGAGAAAATGAGGGAGGGGAACACAGCTGAGAAACAAATTGAATAAACTGGAATAAATGATAATAAAAATAAATTAAAAATTATGGCATCTGAAACAAAACTGTCTGGCAATATTAGTAAAATGAATGGAAAATGTAAAATTGATGTGCATTAAATTCAAGCATTTAAAGTGTTTTTGAATCATGTTTTCTATCTACTATACTGAGTACGTTGAAAACAAAATGCACATTTCACTTTCAGTAATACCACCATTAAAATGCAACATGATATATCATTTGCAGATATGTGAAATTCTACATCATTTATGTGAAATTCTACATTTTTATTTATGTTTATCATATTATTTTCAGAACAATAATACTGAAACTTCTCATAAAACTAAGAGCCAAGTATGATATTATATGCATGTAATTCCTGCAGTTAGGAGGCAGGGACAGAAAGATTGTGAGCTTAAGACAAGTCTAGACAATACATTGAAGGCCAGGCCAGTGAGGAATGGAGACTCTAAGGCTAGAGCTCAATAAGAGAAGGAGATGTTGATGATAATCCTGCTGCTACTGCTAATATAATTTTTCATAACTAAGTGTTATGTACATCTGAATATAAACAACTTATTTAATATAAGTATAGATAAATATCAAAACTTCAACCTCATGTTTTCATTTATTTGAGTGTCAAGAGAATATGGAAAGGGGTTATTATTTCACAATGAGCCTTTTAGACAGGATGAGAACTGACCTTCTGGCTGGGGGTCTACAGCTTGTTCATAGTCTCATTTAAAATATAAAGGTAGCTTAAGGGGTTGTTAACACCCTCTTTTACTCTAATTTTTATATGAACAACAGGATGCATTATCTTAATGAACTAAGAATCTTATACTATGTTATCAAATATGTCAACGTCTAAGGTTAAACAAACAGTCCTTCCATAATTATACATGATTCCAAATTTTTAAAATTATATGTTATTTACCTAAGTAAATTTAGTCTCAATAAAACAATGTTTTCCAGTATGCAAACTTTCCTTCTTAGGTGGCCAGAGTGGTTCCTCAGTTATTCATCTTTGTGCTTGCCCATCAAGAGTAGGAGTATTCTGAGATGTTTAGAATGGGTACACAGTGGTCGCGCGGCCAGATTAACAACACTGCAATATGCTCTCTGATGACTGGTGTTCTCTGTGTTTTGTTTTGGTGACTGAAAAAAACGACAGGTCACATCTGCTTAAGAAATTTTCTCCAGAAAAGTTTTATGGCAAGGATTTTAATTTTTCCTTTTTGAGATTTTACTAACAGAATAAAAGAGATGAGAAGAAATGCAACAGAGATTTTTAAAGTACTGTTATTTTTCAAAATTTCTCACAAATAACTGCAGTGTTTGTGTGAAGGAAAGCGATGCCGTGCTTCTGTAGTTCACAAGACCAGCACTCTTAAAACTGAATCACCCCTGTTCCAGCCACAGCGTGGTCTAAACTGGGCTATCCCATCTCTCACATTGGCAGTGTACACAATAAACTCTCTGCAAGCACACATTTTCTCCGTGGAGCTGACACCACTCGCTTTTATCTTTTTATTTTTATCATTTTTAAAACCTGAAGTGAAAGACAATTTTTTATATTTTAGTCTCCATAGACTTAGAACTTGAACATAAGACATTTCAGCCTTGAAGATCCAAGTGGTCATAGAATCAAAACATAAAATTGTATATAACCAAGAGTGTTGTTTTATGAGTAAAAAGGCATTTACTTCCTTTTCGTATAAGTTAGAAATTTTTACTTCTTCAGAAAAAACAACATGGCAAAATAAATTATACACATATTTTACAGTCACACGTGTCTAGATAGAGAAACCTGGATTTTGAAAACAATAATTGTTTGACTCATACCACACTGCTGTTATTGTGCAATGAATAAACATATTGGTTACATTAATATATTAATTTTGGGAGAATTTAGACTATTATAGCATAATTTTATTTTTTTTCATGTTTATAGCAGCTTTATTTTTTAATTTTTATTTAACTTTTATTAATTACACTTTATTCATTTTGTCACACCCTTCTGTTTTAAAAAAATTTTATTAAAAAAAGCAAAATAATTTAAAATGCCTGCAATCTTAACATGATCAGTGGGAAGGAGATAAAGACAGACTGATCCACACAGCTCACTGGAGATCTAAATTCAGAGAAAACTACAATGTCCCAATTCAATGAGAGAGCCAGTATCAGAAAATAAGGTGGAGAAGAAACTGAGGAAGATAATGCAGCATCAATCCTAGGCCTCCGCAAGTCTCACATACATGAGCACATACACATGTGCTCACAGAAACACCTGCAAACATAACAACTAGCTCTTTAGCTATACATAAGAAATAATATGATATAAAATCATGTGCATTGTTAGGAGATAAATCTGTCGATGTTTTGTTACCATTTTTTACCCTAAGGTGCTTTGTCCCATACTAGAACAGACTGAGACTTTTGATGTATTTAACAATAGTGTCTCTGTTAGTAAACCTGACCTATGTCCTGGGCCTCGGTTCACTCTGATTGATAGTAGCAAAATACATTGAGAAGCAAAACAGATCTAGATATCCTTTTTATCTCTATTGTGAAAGTAGAGAGGCTTATAACAATGGGGAGAATTGTAGTCTTGATCTTTCATGAGCAAAATTTCTTCCTCATTGAAACCATAAGAGCACAGGTATATATAATTGGCAGTAATTTTAGTAACAGGATAGCATCATGCAGCTTCCACAATTTAACAGTCCCCTTCTCTACATATGTAATTAAACCATTTGAGAAATTTTATATTTATATAATTTTAAACTCAGTGGGTGAAAAAATCTTCTTGAGAACTTACAACTCCACACTGAGTGAATTAATAGTTAGAAGGAAAAAGAACAGCAATCTTTTTCATTTGAATTTCAGAACTGAGTGTTTTAGTAAATTGCCTTGACACCTGATGTTATGAAATCTTAAAAAGATCTTTTGCATTATTTTGTCTTTATGACTTCTACTGCTGGTATTCACAAACCAATGCTACTTAACTAGCATAATATTTAAATTAATTTAATTTCTAAAAACTTAATTTAAAAAACAGGAGAAGATTGTTAGCTATTATGGCACATAAAATAAAATTTAGATTTTCAGTAACATAACTTTAAAATTTTATTATTATCATTTATTACAGTTTGTTCAGTTTGTATCCCAGCTGTGTCCTCCTCCCTTGTCTCCTCCTAATCCCACCTTCCTTCCTTCTTCTCCCCCTATGCACCTCTCCTAGTCCTCTGACAGGTGATGTCTTCATCCCCATCTATTTGACTCTAGCCTCTCAGGTCTCTTCAGGACTTTTAGCATTGTCTTCCTCCATGACCTGCAAGGCTGCACCCCCCAGGGGAAGTGATCGCAGAGCCAATTGTGCACATGACATTAATCGGATAGGCAAAATATTTTGATTCATTAATTCTTTCACTTTTGGAGTTTTGTTTATTCTGCCAACAAACCTTCTTTAACAAAATGATTTTTTGTAAAATCAAGCATAAAAAGTTCTAGAAATGTAGGTAATTTCTGAACACATCACTGCTGCCAGTGTTAGCACATTGACTCATTTTCTTCGTGATGTTATAGCTGTGTACCTGCCTTCTCTGAGTGAAGGGCTCCATTCTCTAATACACATGTCATATTACCAAGATTCATGTGTTCAAAATAATCAATTATTTCTCATTTTGTGCTAAGATAATTAGAAATAAATGGAATTCATTATCATTATAAAAGCCTTTTGAATATTTAATAGACACAGAATATTATGTTGAATTGGCAGTAGATGATTCTTGTAAATTCCTCTAATACCTGAATATATCTTTTAGCATCATTCAAAGATAGTTGAACATGGCTTCACATTGTGTTACAATGTCTACTTGTCTCCAGTTTCAATAAATATAATAAAAGAGGCAATGAATTTTGTTGAAAGTAGATTTCAGCAAAGTAGTGTAAGTAGATTTAAAATCAGTAAGGCATTATTTGTTTGCTAAAATAGTCCTGGATAAAGAGTTTTAAAAAGCTATTAGGCTTCAGCAATACCTGAGTTCTTTTCTCCCTTATCCTATCAATCTTCTCTGCTCCTGATGTTCATGTCTGTCTTTTTTTGTGATAGTTCCTTCTTGTATTTCATGTTTTAATTCATGTGGTATTTAGTGAAAAGTAACTTTTATGGCCACCTAAGTAAATTGACTGTTTAATCATTAATATCACTGTCATCCTAATAGTGTTCTAGTTGATTTAGAAACCATGTCATTTATATTTTTTTGCTCTGAAGAAAGGTTAAAGAGTACAAAGGCACATTTATTATAGAGAAAACAGCACAATAGTCAGTCACTGTTAAAGAAGGTTTGTTGGCAGAATAAACAAAACTCCAAAAGTGAAAGAATTAATGAATCAAAATATTTTGCCTATCCGATTAATGTCATGTGCACATAATCAAACATTGATGAGAGAGTTAAAGGGGAATATCTATTTGGGCAAAGGTTGAAAGAAAAATTAACTATTTAAAGTGTATTTTTCAAACTGATGAGAATAAAATGTAAGTCTTTCCACCTTTATCTGAATAGGAGAAAATAATTTGAAGACAAATATTTTAAGTGTATGAATATTCAGATCATGAATCTAAACGCAAGAAATGTAACATATGGAGAGAAGTTTCCCTCTCTCCTTTTCATTAATTAGCTTTTTCATTTGGGTTTTGTCAACAACAGCAAACTTACATTCTAGAAGAAGCAGAAAGTAAATATTATACAGCATAAAATAATACCATGTTACATGGCAGTAAGTGTATTTTTTAGAATATGAGAGGCAAATCTGGAACCCTAAACGGAATACATATTTATATTCACATAAGGTGATCTTGGAAAGTTGATTTAAAGGGATAACCTAAGTTGTGTGGGCAGAAGTATTTCACATAAACCTAAAGCACATGAATGTCCCAATAAATAGAGTTTATTAAAGGCTTTTTAAAAATATCAGAGTACTGGTGTAAGAATACAAAATATGAAGGACTATATTTTTATCTACCACACATGGAACAGATTACAAAAACATAAAATACTGATGTAAAACTATTTAAAATATTTGCATAAATTCACAATAAAAAGAACTTTGAAATTTTGTTAAATTGTTAAAGGTAATTTGATGAAAAGACATATGCTCTATGTGTGTTTTCTTTTAAAAATGATGTCATTTAACTCTATTCTATTCACTTTTTGGGTCAATATTCTAGCCTTCTTGAAAATGTGGTATTGAAGTTGACAGTTATTAATTTTTAGTGCTAATCTTCTAGGTTTTTGTGTTGTTCACATTTCTGTTGTGGATCTGGAGGACCCTGAGTTTGCTGCACAAACATTTAGGATTGCTACATCCTCTTTGTGGGCTCTTTTCTTGACTCATATTAAACGACCTTTTTTACTTCTGTTGGTTTGTTTCTGTTTTAAATAGAATCTTCTGCTTGTTTCATTTTCTCAAAAAATCTGTTATTACTGAGATATGTTCATTAATTGCTATTTTTTCTTTTTTACTTTGTAGCATTTGTTTTCTTAAATTACTGACCTAATTATATATATATATATTAATGTATTAATATATATTATATGTATAATATATAAATATTATTTATTTATTTATTTATTTATTTATTTATTTATTTATTTATTTACTGTCATCTCCCGGATACACTGACACTTCTTCGGTTTTAAGTATCCTTTTCAATATCATCTGTAGGGCTGCCTCAGTGGTCATGAGTCCTTTAACAGGCTTTAATCATTATATTTCTTTTTCTTTCTACAGCAATTAGAAACATAATTTTGCTTGTGAGAATATTCTGGCACCTGTTGTCCTTCTGAATGGTATAGCCAAGCCCTGTGGGATTCTAAAATCTCCATTGAAAAATCACCTGCTGGACCAACTGGATATCTACATGTAGAAAAATGAAAATAGATCCACATTTATCACCTGCACAAAACTAAAGTCAAAGTGGATCAAAGACCTCAACATAAAACCAGATACTCTAAATCAGTAGGAAAAAAAAGTGAGGAACAGCTTAGAACTCATTGGCACAGGAGACAACTTCCTAAACAGAACACCAACAGCACAGGCTCTAAGAGCAACAATCAATAAATGGGACCTCATGAAACTGAAAAGCTTCTGTAAAGCAAAAGACACTGTCATCAAAACAAAACGACAGCCTACAGATTGGGAAAGAATCTTCACCAACCCTTTATCTGACAGAGGACTCATATCCAGTATATACAAAGAACTAAAGAAGCTGAAAAGCAACAAACCAAGTAATCCCATTAAAAAATGGGGAACAGAGCTAAACAGAGAATTCTCAAAAGAGGAACATCGAATGGCAGAGAAACACTTAAAGAAATGCTCAACCTCATTAGCCATCAGGGAAATGCAAATCAAAACGACCCTGAGATTTCACCTTACACCCAGCAGAATGGCCAAGATGAAAAACTCAAGTGATAACACATGCTGGAGAGGTTGTGGAGAAAGGGGAACTCTCCTCCATTGCTGGTGGGAATGTAAACTGATACAACCACTCTGGAAATCTATCTGGCGCTTTCTAAGACAATTAGGAGTAGTGCTACCTCAAGACCCAGCTATACCACTCCTAGACATATACCCAAAATTTGCTCACATACACAACAAGGACATTTGTTCAACCATGTTTGTAGCAGCTTTATTTGTAATAGCCAGAACTTGGAAACAACCCAGATGTCCATCAACGGAGGAATGGATACAGAAATTGTGGTATTTTTACACAATGGAATACTACTCAGCAATCAAAAAGGAGGAAATCATGAAATTTTCAGGCAAATGGTGGGATCTAGAAAAGATCATTCTGAGTGAAGTATCCCAGAAGGATTAAGACAAATATGGTGTATGCTCACTTATACAGACCTACAAGATATGATAAACATCATGAAATCTACACACCTAAAGAAGATAATCAAGAAAGTGGACACGGGCAAAGATGATCAATCCTCATTTAGAAAGACAAATGGGATGTGCATTGAAGGTATGACAGGAATCTACCACAAAAGGCATCTGAAAGACTCTACCTGGCAGTGTTTCAAAGCAGATACTAAGACTCATAACCAAACCCTCGGCAGAGTGCAGGGAATCATATGAAAAAAGGGGAGTTAGTATGATATGGAAAGGATAGGAGCTCTACAAGGACCAAATATATCCAGGCACAGGGTCTTTTCTGAGACTGACATTCAACCAAGGACCATGTATAGATAGAACCAAGAACCTCTGCTCAGATGTAGCCCGTGGTAGCTCAGTAACCAATTGGTTTCCCATAGTGAGGGGAACAAGGACTATTTCTAACAGGATCTCAAGGTCAGGCTCCTTGACTCCCCCCCCTCCCAGGGGAGGAGCAGTCCTGTTAGGTCACAGAGGAGGACTCTAAGGCAGCCCTGAAGATACCTGATAAAACAGGGTCAAATGAAAGGGGAGGAGGTCCTTCCCTATCAGTGGACTTGGAAAGGGGCAGGGAGTAGACCAGGGAAGGAGTGTGGGGTTGGGGAGGGAATGAGGGAGCAGGATACAGCGAAGACACAGAGTTAACAAAATGTAACTAAAAAGAAAATTAAAATTAAAAAAAAAACTTAAAAAAATGTATACATTAAAAAAAAAGAAAAAAGAAAAATCACCTGTAATTTCTGTAAGTCTGCCTTATATGTAACTTGGTCTTTTTGTCTTGCAAATTTCAATAACCTTTTTGTTGTTGTTGTGCACATTCAGAGTTTAACTATTCCATGAAATGTGGAATGTGTTTTTTTGATTGGTTTTGTTACTGTTTTTGTTTTGTTTGTCCCTTTTGTTTAGTATTCTGTATTCCTCTTTCAGCTTCATAGGCATTATTAGTTGTTTGTTTCTCCATTTGAGAATTTTTTTTCTCTATTTTTTTTTTTTTACAAATATTTACTGTACCTTCAACCTGGATTTCTTCCCCTTCTATATTTCAATGGTTTTGTCTTTCTGTATTGTCTCAAAGTTCTTGCATGTTGTGTTCTGGTATTTAGGTATGAGATTTCTTTGTTATCCAAAGTGACCTAAGATACCTAATTCTTCGACCTTGTCTTCAATCCCTGGTGCTCCCTTCTCTTCTTGATCCATTCTGTTTGAGAAAGATCCCACTAAGTATGTGAGTTGAATTACTGAACTTCAATTTCAGCTTGAATCTCCATTACATGTTGCATTTACTTTTTTTTGTAATCCATTTTTTTGTTGTTTGTTATTATTAGTTACATTTTATTAACTTTGTATCCCAGCTGTATTCTGCTCCCTTATTCCCTCCCAATCCCACCCTCCCTCCATCATCTTCTCCCTACCCCTTTCCAAGTCCATGGTATGGGGAGGACCTTTTCCCCTTTCCTCTGGCCCTGTTTTATCAACTATCTTCAGAGCTGGCTGCAAAGTACTCTTCTGTGGCCTAGCAAGACTGCTCCTCCCTTGGGGGGTGGGGAGTCAATGAGCCTGCCATTGAGTTCCTGTCAGAGATAGTCCCTGTTCCCCTTACTATGGGAAACCAATTGGTTATTGAGCTAGCCAGAGCTTCGTCCGAGTAAAGGTTCTAGGTTATATCCATACATGGTCCCTTGGTTGGAGAAACAGTTTCAGAAAATAACCACTGTGCCCAGATATATTTGGTCCTTGTGGGGCTCCTATCCATTCCCCATCATATTAACTCACCCTCAGACAAAGATTTGGTTATGAGTCTTAGTATCGGTTTTGAAATGCTGCTTGGTAAGGTCTTTCAGATGCCTTCTGCAGTAGACTCCTGTCATATGTCCAATGTACATCACATTTGTCTTTCTAAGTGAGGATTGATCATCTTACCTCATGTCTGCTTTCTTGTTTATTTTCTTTAGGTGTATAGACTTCATTATGTTTATCATATCTTGTAGGTCTGTATAAGTGAGCATACACCATATTTGTCTTAATCCTTCTGGGATACTTCACTCAGAATGATCTTTTCTAGATCCCACCATTTGCCTGAAAATTTCATGATTTCCTCCTTTTTGATTGCTGAGTAGTATTCCATTGTGTAAAAATACCACAATTTCTGTATCCATTCCTCCGTTGATGGACATCTGGGTTGTTTCCAGGTTCTGGCTATTACAAATAAAGCTGCTATAAACATGGTTGAGCAAATGTCCTTATTGTGTACTTGAGCAAATTTTGGGTATATACCTAGCTGTGGTATAGCTTGAGGAAGCGCTATTCCTAGTTGTCTGAGTAAGGGCCAGATTGACTTCCAAAGTGGTTGTACCAGTTTACATTCCCACCAGCAATGGAGGAGGGTTCCCTTTTCTCCACAACCTCTCTAGCATGTGTTGTCACTTGAGTTTTTCATCTTGGCCATTCTGATGCTTGTAAGGTGAAATCTCAGGGTTATTTTGATTTGCATTTCCCTAATGGCTAATCTGGAAGTATCTCCATCCCCAATCTCAAGCTGTACTACAGAACAATAGTAATAAAAACTTCATGGTATTGGCCTAGAAACAGAAAGGAGGATCAATGTAACCGAATAGAAGACCCAGAAATAAACCCACATACCTATGAATACTTCATTTCTGACAAAGCAGCCAAATCCATTCAATGGAAAAAAGACATCTTCAACAAATGGTGCTCGTCCAACTGGATGTCTACATTCAGAAAATGAAAATAGATTCATATTTATCACCCTTCACAAAACTAAAGTCCAAGTGTATCAAAGACCTCAACATAAAACCTGATACTATAAATTGGTTAGAAAAAAAAAAAAAAAGTGGGGAACAGCCTAGAACTCATTGGCACACGAGACAACTTCCTGAACAGAACACCAACAGCACAGGCTCTAAGAACAACAATCAATAAATGGGACCTCATGAAGCTGAAAAGCTTCTGTAAAGCAAAGGACACTGTCATCAAAACAAAATGACTGCCTACAGATTGGGAAAGAATCTTCACCAACCCTTTATCTGACAGAAGGCTAATATCCAGTATATATAAAGAACTAAAGAAGCAGAAAAGCAACAAACCAAGTAATCCAATTAAAAAATGGGGAACAGAGCTAAACAGAGAATTCTTTTTTTTTTCTTTTTAGTTACATTTTGTTAACTCTGTGTCCCAGCTGTATCCCGCTCCCTCATTTCCTCCCCAACCCCACACTCCCTCCCTGGTCTCCTCCCTGCCCCTTTCCAAGTCCACTGATAGGGGAGGACCTCCTCCCCTTTCATCTGACCCCGTTTTATCAGGTATCTTCAGGGCTGGCTGCAATGGCAGAGAAACACTTAAAGAAATGTTGTATTTACTTAATTCTATTTCATATCCTGAATTCCCTTCTTTTTTGCATTCAGTTATGTGTTTGTGTTTTTGTATTCTTTATTTAGGTGTTTAATGTTAACTGTCTTTGAGTCCCTTATGTATAATATTGGAGTTTCATGGATGTTTTCTGTCTCATTATGTTTTCCTTATGGACTACTAATTTTTTAAGAGATATATATTCTCAGTTTTTAATGTTTTATATGTTTTTGCAATGAGACAGGCACAGCTGGTTTAAGTTGCTGCTGTGTCTTTTGGCAGAGTGCTCTACAGCCTAATACTTTTAATCTCTTTGCAATTACTCCAACATGTCAAGTTTAAGGTCATCTAAGTGGTTCATTCAAGGTTCAGTCTTGAGCCTTCTCATTGGTAATATGAGGTTGGAATAAGTGGATGCCGTAGCTCAACGAGAGCAAGTTCCTGTTTCTGATCACATGGATGAACCCTTCTTAGAGCCAGTAGGTTCTCACTGCATTTCTTTGGAAGTCAATTACAATGCCAGAGAAAGGAAGAAAAGCACAATCAGTGGGGCATAAACACTTAACACGGGTCTTCATAAAAACATTCATAATCACATACAGAGAGAAACATACACACTAAAATATAAAAAGCCCACAAACTCCTCATTCCATTAATGTTGTTTTAACCTGTTAAATGCAACACACTTTATTCATGAAAATTAGAAGATATAAAAATAAACACGGTGGCTAATAAAAAGTGACAACAGTGAAAGTTGTTGAATGAAATATAGATGTATAATGAACCTGAGGATTCTGACTGTGCTCACTGGAGTTTCGTAGTGTGACTTCCTATCAGTCTTGCTTCTTGACCAAACTCATTCTCTGAAGCCACAGTCACCTTAATACCTAAACCACACAAAGACCCAACAAAAAGAGAGAACTTCAGACCTATCTCTCTTATGAACAATGATGTAAAAAATACTCAAAAAAATACTTGTAAACCGAATCCAAGAACACATCAAAGATATCATCCATCACGACCAAGTAGGCTTCATCCCAGGCATGCAAGGGTGGTTCAACATACGGAAATCCATCAATGTAATCCACCACATAAACAAACTGAAGGAGAAAAACCACATGATCATCTCCTTAGATGCCGAAAAAGCATTTGACAAAATCCAACACCCGTTCATGTTTAAAGTCTTGGAGAGATCAGGAATACAAGGAACCTACCTAAACGTAGTAAAGACAATATATAGGAAGCCTATAAACAACATCAAACTAAACAGAGAAAAACTTAAATCAATCCCACTGAAGTCAAGGACAAAACAAGGCTGCCCACTCTCTCCATACCTCTTCAACATAGTACTTTAAGTCCTAGCTAGAGCAATAAGACAACTAAAGGAAATCAAGGGGGTAGAAATAGGAAAGGAAGAAGTCAAAGTATCACTATTTGCAGATGATATGATAGTATACATAAGTGACCCCAAAAATTCAACCAGAGAACTCCTTCAGCTGATAAACACCTTCAGTCTTGCTTCTGAATACAAGTAATTGTGATTCATTCTACACAGATCATACAGTACCCCCCCCAAAAAAAAATGCTTTCTGAAGCACTACTCCCTAGGACTAAGGCTGTTATATTTTGCAGTTTTGTATTATACATGAAGTATCTTCCGTTCTTGTATAAATACAGTGCTTTAATTACAGAAAACAAAGAATTCCGACTTCTCATATTTCTCACTATCATGTACCAGCAAGTACAAGTTAGCCTATCGCTAAATTACTCTATCTTAAAATATTTTATTTATGTCAGAGGCAGTCCCTCTTCTCATTACTATGTAACCCACTTGGAAACTGAACTGCCATTGGCTACATCTGTGCAGGGGTTCTAGGTTATCTCCATGAATAGTCCTTGGTTGGAGTATGAGTCTCTGGGAAGTGCTGACATAATCTGATTGGCCTGTTCTTTGATCACCTCCCCAGAGGGGAGCAGCCTTACCCGGCCACAGAAGATGACAATGCAGACACTTCTGATGAGAACTGATAGTCTAAGATCAGAAAGAAAAAGAGGAAGACCTCCCCTATCAGTGGACTTGGGGAGGGGCATGCATGCAGAAAGTGGAGGAAGGGTGGGATCGGGAGAGGAGGAGGGAGGAGCTCATGGGGGATACAAAATGAATAAAGTGTAATTAATAATAATAAAAATATTAAAACAATATATTTTATTTAAGAAATTGCTCATTAAGTTTGGCAAAAATTGTTCGTGAATTTATCTTGGGATTGCTACAGAATTTATAACAATTATAATAATGTGCCTAAATATACATCTGTCATCTTCCATTACATGTTTATGTGACATGGAATTTTCAGTTTTGATCATAAAATAAAAATACCAATTATGAAAAACACTAATCTGTGTCCTATATTATGAAATATCCAACCATAATGTTTACTTATTTTTTAAAAAATAAACAAGTATTTATTTTTGCAAGAGAATTGCATGAAATTTGTTTTCATCTTTAAAATGATAAAATTATGTGTTTATTAAATAATTGTTTTAAATATTTTTATGATCTCTGATTTGTATATCTAGTTTATAAAAAGATGCCCTTAGGGTTGAGCAAAGGTTTAAATCATGGCACAGGTGAGTGCATTGCCAGAACATCCAATAGTGGAGAAAAGGCCGCATTGGTATGTCCTGCAAGATGTCGTGTGGGGTGATTTGCATCTTACAGAATTCTAAAAGCAAGTGCTATAGTGTGTTGAGCAGAATTCTCCAGCTGATAGAAGGTGAAGATTAATTTGAAAGATCAGTACGACACACACTCTGTAAGAGGCAAGTTTCACAGTTTCAGCTATTTGCAGTAGAAACACGCACACTGTGCTCACTCGAGTGAGGAGGATGGAACTAGTGAGAGCTAGATAGTGCTCTCATTTTGGAAGGAGCAGCACAAGATTCAGAGCAAAGGTAATGGAATTCTGCAGTTGGGATAATAAAAGCATCTTTATTTTTTTACATTTTCTCAACATAAAAAAAAAATAAGCCTTGCCAAAAAAAGCATGTGACTGTGACTGTTACACACAGGTGGATTCTCCTCAGACACTTATGTAAATTTATTTGCTAAAAATGTACGTATTGTTGACAAATTCATCAAAGTTTAATTTCATAGGTGCTGTATTTGGACAGTTCAATAGATCCCTATGGATATCCTCCCATTGTCTGTCACAATGATGAGCTCGGATTATTTTTTTCTCACAAATACCACTGAATTTCTGCTACTTTTCTTAGGAATGGAAACTTTTCGGTGAGTTACTTCAACTGAGAAGGCACCTGTTAGGTTTGATGGGAGGGTAATTGAATGTTGAATGGTCCTCTGACTTTAAAAGTATTCAAAGAACATGGCGGTGATCTTGCTTTTTATTATTTCAAGACTATAAATAGAACTGAACTAGACCTACCTAACAACTATAAAATTAAGTATCCACACAGCCTTGTCCTGGCACCACCACCTAGATAATAAAATAAAAATGAGAAACTCAAATTTTTGGACTTTAATATAACTTAAGGACTTTTACAATTCACCATTATCTCAAAAAAGCAAGACAATTTTATTTTGAATTTAAATCCTTCTCAAAAAGCATATAATATAATTTGTGGAAGATACATTGCATAATAAGCAAGAACCAAGCTCTTTTTCTATTGCCTAGCCTTGAGCTCCAGTTACACCTATTATGATACCAACCATTCTGTACCATTGAGATACCAGACATAAGAAAATGAAGGTTTTCTAAGTAAAAAGTATGTGGAAGGCTATTTTGAATAGTTCCCAATGTTTGTTAAGAAAACATTTTTCTTAATTTTAGAACTTTTTTATGGTTTACTTTTTTAAATGTATTTATTTATTTTAATTTTTATTATTAGTTACATTTTATTAACTCAGTATCCCGGATGAATCTCGCTCTCTCATTCCCTCCCAATTCTACCCTCCTTCCCTCATTTCCTCCCTGCCCCTTTCCAAGTCCACTGATAGGGGAGGACCTCCTCCCCTTTCATCTGACCCTGTTTGATCAGGTATCTTCAGGACTAGCTGCAAAGTCCTCCTCTGTGGCCTAGCAGGACTGCTCCTCCCTTGGGGGGTGGGGGTGAGGAGGTCAAAGACCCTGCCCTTGAGTTCCTGTCAGAAATAGTTCCTGTTCCCCTTACTATGGGAAACCAATCAGTTACTGAGCTACCACAGGCTACATCCGAGCAGAGGTTCTAGGTTATATCCATACATGGTCCTTGGTGGAGTGTCAGTCTCAGAAAATACCCCTGTGCCCAGATATATTTGGTCCTTGTGGAGCTCCTATCCTTTCCACATCATACTAATTCGCCCTTCTCTCATATGATTCCCTGCACTCTGCCAAAGATTTGGTTATGAGTCTTAGTATCTGCTTTGATACACTGCTAGGTAGAGTCTTTCAGAGGCTCTCTGCGGTAAGCTCTTTGGAAGTCATTCTGGCGCTTTCTCAGACAATTAGGAATAGCGCTTCCTCAAGACCCAGCTATACCACTCCTAGGCATATACCCAAAAGTTGCTCAAGTACACAACAAGGACATTTGCTCAATGCTCATTTGTTTGTAGTAGCTTTATTTGTAATAGCCAGAACCTGGAAACAACCCAGATGTCCATCAACGGAGGAATACAGAAATTGTGGTATTTTTACACAATGGAATACTACTCAGCAATCAAAAATGAGGAAATCATGAAATTTGCAGGCAAATGGTGGGATCTAGAAAAGATCATTCTGAGTGAGGTATCCCAGAAGGAGAAAGACACATATGGTATATACTCACTTACATAGTCCTATAAGATATGATAAACATAATGAAATCTATACATCTAAAGAAGATAAACAAGAAAGAGGACCTGGGGTAAGATAATCAATCCTCACTTAGAAAGACAAATGGGATGTGCATTGGATGAAGGAGAAAACAAGTAACAGGACAGGAGCCTACCACAGAGGGCCTCTGAAATTCTATAACTTTTAACACCAAAAGCTCATTGAAATTAATGTGACCTTTGATTTTTCTTATGAAATTCAGTAGTAGAAAGGACTTTCAGATGATCTGTATTATCTCCCACTCCTTGGGCGTGGAGATATAGTCTGGGATGGGGAGCATGCTTTGTAAACAAGAGATTCTAGCTTCAAGCTCCAGCCTTGTAAAAATAATGACAGATTTCCTAGATATTCGTTATTACACAATTACAAGTATTAAACAAAGAGTTTAAAAATGTGTAAGATGCATGACCATCTACAGACTAGCAGCAATTTAAATTTTTCACATAATTGACATACTGCCTATTTAGCATATACAAGACACAGGTATTTAATTACAGAAGCAATTCTCAGTAAAACAGATGAGTTCTCATTTTTCCCATAATGAAAACATGCAGTGACAGCTTTGATTGTTCAGCATTTCTCCTAGAAGCATTTTTTTTGGCTAACTTCCCTAATCCCAGTGCATACATATATTTTTTAGCAGCACAAATGTTTTGCCCTGCTCCCAAAGAGTAAGTTTTTTCCACAAATCAACAAAAAAGTTATTTTTATGATCTTTTAAAATAACTTTACCATCTTGATACCCTACCTGTGGTATTTTATCTTTATTATACACATAAAAAATTCCTTTGGCTGCCAAAATTGTAAATTGAATATTTGTTTTCATAATTAAAGGGCTTTAATATTTCATTAAAATGGAATATTAAAAGCAAAGCTTCATGGAAAAGGGATTCTGTGTATTAATAATCACTTGAATCTGAAAAATAAACTAATTATAAATCGTAAATTATATTTATCTTTTGTTTTTCGTAAGAATAATTTATTATCATTATTAATAATATATAAAACAAACATTAATTGAGTATATATGTTTGCTAAATAATATCTAGAGACGTTTTTAATTTTAAAATGCATATATATTTATCTATAATTTATATTTTTAGTTGGGAAGATCAATCAAATACATAAGTTTTTCCAATTATACAAAAGAACAACAATGAAATAATCTTTTCAGTTTCCAAAGTTAGTATAGAAGTATTTAAAAGTGAATATTTTTAATGTCACTGATTTGGCCAACATGTGTAATATGAACTCTTTACTAGTGATTTTATTAAACATTATATTTTACTAATATCATAACAGCACATATTTATACACTTATAGGCTTCCTCAACCTTCAACAATATTTTTATAGAGAATTTTATCTAATAGATATTTTGAATTTTTGCTGCTTTTATCCACAGTATTTTAGTTACTTTTCTCATAACTGGGACCAAATACTGGGCACAAGCTACCAATAGCAAGAAGTCTTTATTTTTTACTCACAGTTTATGACAGGAAGGTCACTATTGATGCCTAATGCTCTAGCTTTTGTGTTGGATAGGAAATGGGGGTGGGGGAATTTAGGGGAAAAGATTTCTCTTGCTAGAGGGAAAGAGATGAACAGAAAGAGGAGGAGAAGCAAAGATAGGGGAGGAGATGAGATAGGAGAAGGGTAGGCCTGACAAGAGAAGGCAAGAAAGAGACTAGGCCCTCAGTGTTGCAGACAAATGTGATCTCTGGACTGTCTGCTCTTGAGAACCTGAATAAAGCCAAGAACTAATTTGCAAAAGTTGACTGTAGAGAGCAAATCAGAGATGTTGCTTACTTCCAGGCCAGACTGTACCATGTCCTGGGCAGGACCCCAGAGAGGTTTGCTGCATCTGCTGACAACTGCATCAGGAGTTGCCTTTCCATGGTGTGACCTTGATTAATCATCTCTAGAAAAGACTCCATGCTTGCTGTTATGTGGAGTATTACTCACACTTTGGACTTGTTTGTGTCCCTCCCTGTACTTAAATGGTGGGTCATAACATTCTATCTTGTGAACTGTTCTGTTAAGAAAGAAAGAAAGAAAGAAAGAAAGAAAGAGAAAGAAAGAATACCAAGCCATAAACCATTCTTTAGTGATTTACTTCTGAAAAACAGAGCTCTCTCTTAAAATTTTTACAACCTGACAAAACAGTCCCACCCCTTATGGACCAGGTGTTTAAAAACTTATTCATGTGTAGCAGCTTTATTCATAATAGCCAGAACCTGAAAAAAAAACCCAAATGTCTCTAAACCAAAAGATGAATAAAGAAACTGTGGTAAATTTACATAATGGAATACAAGCTATTAAAAAAAGGAACTCATGGAATTTTCAGGCAAATGGATGGAACTAGAAAAGATCATCCTGAATGAGGTAACCCTGACTCACAAAGATACACATGGTATGTCCTCACGGATAAGTAGATTTTAGCCATATAGTACAGGATAACCATACTATAATCCGCAGACCCAAAGAAGGTAAGTATTAAGGATGACCTAAGGGAGGATGCTTAAACCTCACTCAGAAGGGAAAATAAAACAGACAGCAGAAGTGATAGAAGAGGGAGCACAGAGAGAAATAAGCTGGACATCAGACCTGGGGAGAGTGTTCTGTGGGAGGACAAAAGGCTTGCAGAGAGAAAAGAAACCTTGGGTGGAGGCATTTCTGTGGTGAGTTGGAAAAACAAAAAATCCACTGTATCTAAAACAGTTCTACTCAGTAAAAGAACTTCTGGAGGTATTGCCATCCCTGATTTCAAGCTATACTACAGAGCAAAAGTAATACAATCTGCATAATATCAGCATAAAAAAAAAGACAGGTTGATCAGCAGAATTGAACAACTAGAAGTAAACTCACACACCTATGGACACTTGATTTTGACAGAGTTCAAGAACAAACAACAAATGATGCTGGGCTAAGTGGATGCCTGAATGTACAAGAATGCAAACAGATCTACATTCATCATCCTACACAACACTCACATCCACATGGATCAATGACCTCAATATAAAAGCAAATACACTCTACTTAAAGAAGGCACTAAGATCAACAGGTAATAAATGGGACCTCATGAAACTGAAAAACTTATGTAAGGCAAAGGACATCGTGAAAACTACAAGATGGCAGTCTATGGATTGGGAAAAATCTTCACTAACCTACATCCAACAAAGGCTAGACATCCAACATATATAAAGAAATCAAGAAAGTAGACATCAACCAACCAAATAGCCCAATTGAGAAATGTGGTACAGAACTAAACAGAGAATTCTCAAGAAAGGAATGCCTAATGGCCGCAAACACTTAAAGAAGTGGGAAATAGTAAGATCTGGAGAGGACAGGACCTCCACAAGGAGAGCAACAGAACCAAAAAAATCTGAGCACAGGGGTCTTTCCTGAGACTGATACTCCAACCAAAGACTATGTATGGAGATAACCCAAGACCCCTGCACAGATGTAGCCCATGGCAGTTCAGTCTCCAAGTGGGTTCCATTGTAATAGGAACAGGGACTGTCTCTGACATGAACTGATTGGCCTGCTCTTTGGTCACCTCCGCCTGAGGGGGGAGCATCCAGGCCATAGAAGATGACAATGCAGCCACTCCTGATGAGATCTGATAGACTAGGATCAGAAGGAAGGAGAGGAAGACCTACTCTATCAGCACACTTGGGGAGGGACATGAGTGGAGAAGGGGGAAGGAAGCTGGGATTGGGAAGGAAGGAAGGATTTATGGGGGGATGCAAAGTGAATAAAGTGTAATTAATAAAATTTAAAAAAGGGAAATGCTCAGAGGCTGGGACTTCTGTCGGCATTATTATCATAGGTCTATTTACGTTCTTCTCTCTCCGGTGAGTCAGTTGGACTAGCACCACGTATTAACGATGCTTTCTTTTTCCAGTATACATTTCTGGCTTCTTAGTTTAAAAACCAGGTATTTATAGGAATGTGGACTTATGTCTATGCTTTAAACTTGATTATGTTGATCAGTGTGTCTTGTCTTATACAATGCTGTTTTTATTAGTATAGCTCTGTTATATAACATGAAATCAGAGATAATGATACCTCCAGCATTTCTTTTATTATTCAACATTGCTTAAGAAATCCTGCTTTGAATTGTGTGTTTAGGTGTATATGAAGCTATTTTTTTCCCTTTCAATTGACTTTTTAAAATTGTGATGGTGACTGTGCTGTATCTGTAGCTTGCTTTTGGTAGGACAGCCATTTTCACAGTGTCGATGCTACCGATCCATGAACATGAGGGACCTTTCCATTTTTGATACATTTAATTTCTTCCTTCACTGTCTTAACTTTTATTATACAAGTCATAGATAGATAGATAGATAGATAGATAGATAGATAGATAGATAGATAGATAGATAGATATAGATATAGATATAAGTATAGATATAGATATAGATTTTGTGTATATGTATAGTATGGCTACTATGAAAGAAGATACTATTTTTCTGATTTATTTCTATGTCTGTTTGTCATTTGACTTGAATTATTAACTTTAATTCTAAGAAACAACTTCTGGTATTGGTTCTCTAAGTGCATTGATGTGAAGTTAATTATTTGTTCTCTTAATTTTACTATATCAGAAAGTATCATGTGTCTCTCTGTTCTCTTTGAGTTACTGGCAAGTTTTCAGTTGGATAAGAGTAATAAAAGAAAGTATTTTGTCCTTATCTCTTTCCTAATACTTTTTTCCTCTAAGTGTACATGAAATTATGACAATGAAATTCCATTCTCCATAGAGAACTTTTAGGCTTTTTTTTTAATAGTGAGTCATATTGTGTTTACATTGTCCAAGAAAGCCTCAACATTACCTTTGCTTTGAATGATAATTTCAGAGCAGAAGGAAATATAGATTCATTGTATCTGCTGTGAACATCTTTCTCTCAGTTTCTTACTAGATGCCTGCTGGAGCTCTTATTCTGTACATACAACATGCTAGGCCAGTCTCTCTCATCTCTCAAGTTCCTTCACTGTACTTATCTCTTTGATGTTTTAATATCATTTCATGGGTAGGATTTCTTTCATTTTCTTTCCCTTTTCTCTGATCTGCTGTTTCTACTGTTGTTTGTCTTATTGTATGTTTATAATATTTATTCTTCTCTGAACATCTCAACTTTGTATTTTGGGGCTGACTTTGATTTGGAAAACACCGAGCTATGTAAGTTTTACTTTCAGTGTCTTTACTGAGATATGTCATAAAGTTTAAAATCTACACATTTAACATATCAAATTTAGTGATTTGGTATTTTCAAGGATACATGCAAGCACCAATGTATCAATATTACAGTATTTTGGCACCTCCAGGGGAAACTATGTGGCCTGCAGCCTGCATTCCTTGTACCCTTCTATTCTTCTTTCACTAAGAAATGATGAATGCGTTTATCCTTCCCACAGACTTCTGTCCTAAGCAGCCTACAATATCAGAAGTTAACAGTTGTTTGTGACTGTATTTTTTTTTTTTGATGTACTGTTATGTTTTTAAGGTTTGGGGTATTACATCAATTTTTTCTGTATTTGTATTTTTTTTTCTTTACCTTTCTTATAATTGTGCTTATGTTACATATTTTTGACCATTGTCCTCTCTGTGACCACTTTATTCTTTTTTATTTTGGTTTCTTTTTTTTTCAGATGAGGAAATTAATTCAAACAAACCCCAATAGGACACAACAAATAGGAAAAAGAACCAAGGAAAAAGCACAAGAAATATTCCTTGACCCAGAGATGAAGACCTTTTTTTTTTTTTTGTTAACTTATCTTCAAGAGAACTGACTTTATCTTCATCCATTGCAAATTATTGATGAATTTAGCAAAATCCTTTTTTTTTTCTATTTCACTGTCTAAGTTCTCTTAGAATCTTAGAGCTTTTAACTTCTACTTGCATCAACCATTGTGTTTTTCTGTTTCTTACTTTCTTTTTTTTTTTCTAAAACCTTTGAGATATTAATTATTAAGGCAGGTACAACGGGCATGCGTGTCAGGCCAGACCACAGGAGGTATATGCAGGAGAATCAGGAGTTCAAGCTCTTCAGATACATAGTGAGTAGGGCAGCTTGAGCTACATAAGAGTGTCTTCTGTCTACTCTGAACTGTCATGGTGGCAGTAGAATACCTACCCAGCCTGTGTCTGCTAGGACGCTTAGTGTTCCTCTTCATGGTGTGTTTTCATGACTATTTTGAGATTTCATATTCCGTTTGCTAAAGTGTTGAAAATTCAGTAGAGTTGTAGGAGCAAGATGTCTGAGATCCAGTGATACTCATTGTATATCTTTCTTGTCTTGACCTCGCACTCTTGAACATGTAACGCAGCCTGTGTATTGCAGCTCATTGAGCTATCATCCTGAGAACTACAGAACGCTTCACATAATGATTATATCTACATTTCTACTGTGGGAGTTTGATGAAGTCTATCATGCTTTCTAGTGACACAGTACTTTATTCCTGAAACTTCCCAAAGGCAGCCATTAAAATATCTTATTATGAAGTTCAATGAGCTGCAATACACAGGCAGTGTTGCATGTTCAAGAGTGTAAGGTCAAGTCAAGAAACAGAAACAATGAGAATCACTGGATCTCAAACATCTTTCTGTTACGACTCTATCAATTTTAAACAAAAGTGGAGAACAATTATTGTTTATAGCCAACTGGATTTTATTTGTTTCTTTGACTATCAAGTACTAGAATTCTTAAATGCTATAAGTTGTTTTGTTGTTGTCAATTCTGCCCTTCACTACTAGTTATACATTGTCAGACTCTAGTAAATAAAAGAATCTACAGGGGAAAAAGGATCTTTCTATGAAGTTCAATGATTACTGAATTCATTGCTTTTTCTAGGCAACAATGGGCATAGTTGACAACACCCATTTTTTAAAATATTCAATTTCTATTTTTCATATACTAATTTTTGTTATTCAACATCATCTGACCTCAACGTTTAGGCATTCCTGCCTAATTCAGTAAATCTCCAGTCAACAAGCCTGTGCAATGTCACAATGATGCCCCCCACTTTCTACCAACAGTGGTCATGAAACAAAACATTTCAAACACATGGGGTCTATGTTTACCTCACAGGTTTGACTATTGCTACACTGAAGCGTCTGAGTGGCAGAAGATAGGCTTTCATCAGGCATGCATTTAGTGAGCAGGTTTGACTACCCTGTTTATTTGCCAGTTATTTTTTTCTCCCCTGCTTCATAATCTTTTCCAAATTTCAATGATTCTGAGTCCATTTCTTTCAATCTCTAACCTCGGTGAGTGTGTCTGTTGTTTTTCATTTTTCTCAGAAAGGACTAGGAAATAGATAGATGGGAAAAGAACACAGCAAGAGAGTAGGGGCTTGAGAAGGCCACATTCAATGAACAAATATTATCTGTAAAGCACAAGATAACCATGCTACAGACACAGAGATGCTAAGTAACAGAAAGGGCTCAAGTGGGGGAAGGATGAATTTACCTGGAAAGGGGACATAGAACAGATATGGCACATGGACTGGAGGGGGAAAGTGCTGGGACAGTAGGGCTCAGGTAGGGGAAGGATGGAGGATGAGACTACTGGAAAAGAAAAGTGAAATTAGGGGGCATCTTAGTAATAAGCTAAACACCTAGTTTAATAGAAACTTCCAGGAATCTATAAGAGTGGCTGGAGCTAAGCCTCCTCGTAATGGAAAACACAAAGCCTAAAATGGTTATCTCCTGTAACCAGGCAAAACTTCCAGTGGAGAGATTAGGACACCATCTCAACAACAAAACCTCTGACCTACCAACTGACTTGCCCACAAGATGTGCTGGAGTAAACGTGGCACAGAGGTTATGGGAGTGACTAACCAGTGAGTGGTCCAGCCTGAAAGAGGCCACCACGGACACTGTATGGAGTGACAGGAATCAGAAGCTGCATAGCCCAGAGACATAGGATAGAGCCACACACAACTGGAAAAAAAGTGAGTGAAGTGATTCCTAATGATATTCTGCGATACTCATATATTGCTGCCTAGCTCAATTGACAGTAGAAAAGCTTCATCCAGCAACTGACGGAAACCCATCATGCATAAACCTACTGTCAAACATTAGGCAGAGTTCAGGAAAGAGGGGGAGGAAAAATTGTAGGAGCTGAGGTGACCACCTCCTACCAAGGCAGGACTAGTGGAGGGAGGGGAACAACCACCCCCCAAACAAACAAAAACCCTTTGATCCAAAAATTAGCCTGCCTACAAGAAGTGCAGGGATGAAGGAGGAACAAAGACTGAGGGAATGGCCAAGCAACGACTGGCCCACACTGGGATCGACCCCAGAGTAGAGAGCCAGCCCCTGACATTGTTAATGAAGCTCTGCTGAGCTTGCAGACAGGAACCTAATTTGACTGTCCTCTAGGAGGCTCCAGTCAGCAGCAGATCTAGACAGACGCTGGGACTGAGCTCCAGAGATGCTGTGAAGTGTTGGGGGAAGGATGGAAGGACCTCGAGGGGATAAGAATCTCACAGGAAGACCAGCAGAGACAAATAACCCAGACCCTTGTGGGTTCACAGAAACTGGGACATCACCTAGAGAGCATGCATGGTCTGGGCCTGTGTCCCCTGCACATATATGGCTGATGGGCAGCTTGGTCTTCATATGGGTTGCCTGGCAATTGGAGGGTGGGAGAGGGCTGCTGTTGCCTGTTTTGGGTTGCTTCCGTGGTGGGGCTGCTTCCCTGCCTTGAGATGAGGATGTGCTCAGCGCTGGTGTGACTTGATTGCTGTGGAGGGTTGATGAGGGTTGACAAGGGGCTTCTCTTTTCTGGTAGGAAGGGGAGAGAGGAAGGCGGAAAGAAGGACTAAGAGGAGAGGAGGGAGGGGCACCCTTGTGATGTAAAATAGATAAAGTGCAATAAAAAAAAAAGAATTGTAGGAGCCAGTGGCCTCAAATACATCACAAACAAACAAATAAATAAACAGAAACCTTAGAATGAAGTAACCTGGGCTTAGAGGGGCTTCACAGAAATTGATCCAACAACCAGGGAGCCTGCATGAGTCCACCTAGCCCTCTGCATGTATATTCCATTTGTATACCTTGGCCTTCTTGTGGAATTCCTAATATTGGGAACAGGGACTATCTCTGACTCTTTTGTCGCTTTTGGGACCTTTTTCTTCTTACTGGGTTGCCTAGCCCAGCCCTAATACACAAGGGGAGGCACCTAGTCTTATTGCAACTTGATGTGCTGTGTTTGGTTGAGATGCATCGGAAGCCTGCCCTTTTCTGAAAAGAATTGGAGGAAAATCTTTTGCTTTAAGTTTCTTTATTTTCCTTCTGGTGAAGGAGGTGATCATACTTGCAAGATGTTAGAAATAAAGTTAAAAGTGGATAGGAGGGAGAAGAGAGGAAAGAGGATGGAAGAGGAAGGAAATACAGGACAGGATATAATATATGAGAGAAAAATGAATAGAATGTTTTTTAAAAAGTGAAAATCTGAAAGAAGCCAGTTGGCAGAAGACTACTAACCTTTTCTTACTTGAATAACAAACAGAGCATGTATGTAAAAACCTGTGATACACAAATGCAAAGGAGGCCGCTGCCAAGTAAATGGCCTATTAAGGATTGTAAGCTTTGTGGTTTAGTGTTCTTGAGTATGTGCTTTTGTTCTAGCTCATTACCCTAGTCTCATTTTCATGACTTACTTAAAAAACCATCTGTTTCCATTATTTACCATGAGTCTATGATACAATTTTTTGTTCTGAGGCACAAGAATTTACATGGAAATCTCAATGGGTGTCCCCAGGTCTTTGTCCTTATCTAAAACAAAGAAGTAGAACGTATCCTTCTGTTGAGGGGAGCTTCCGACCTTTTCATTCCTGATAGAATCAGAGTACATCCAAGAATGTCATGCTTTTTTCTCCTCACAGCTATACATCCATTCTTCTCAAATGACGAGATTTGTGTAAGGAAAGCTAGGACAGTATGAGTGCCACATTCCCTCCAGAACTGCTTTCTCGGGAATTCTCATTCAGCCTCGATGATTAATTAAAATGATCGAAGACAATTTTCTACCAATGTGCAATTTACCAGTCCTGGTAAGATTTTACATACAATTCAGTATTCACAAATATTTTGCTCTCAGTTCCTTTATTTTCCTTCTTGTTGAGAAGGAAGTGATCACACCTTCAAGATTTTCACATCTTAGAAATAAGTTTAGAAGTAAAAACTAGGAGTGTTTAAGCTATATACTTTTGTCTCTTACTATTAGAGTCATTGTTTTTAATTTGGTCGTCCACATTTATGGAGTACACAGTGTATACAAGGGCGTCAAGTTTATTGAACGAATCGAGGTAGTTAGCATCTGTGTTTTCTCCTCCATGTGCAAAACTGCACCAACTGCTCTGTTATCAAAGGGCCCAGGTACTATCTAGAACAGCGAAATGTCAAAGTAATACGGGCAGATGATGTGATGAAATTCATAATTTAAAATGAAGTGACAAAATATTAAATGGGAAGCTGGATAAATGGCTTAGTGTTCTACAGCACTTGCTGTACTTGCAGAGGAACCAGGTTTGGTTCCTTGAACCTAAATGACAGTTCACAACTGGTTTTGACTCTAATTCTGGAGAGTTTAGTGAGGCGTCTTCTGAGCACTACGTGCATATGAATGACATGACATAGCCCTGTTGCACATACAATTATTTTTAGAAAAAGACTATTTTCTTCTGTCCAGGATCTTTGTGCACATTTCCATCAACTTACTCCCTTTCCTCCCTATATTGAAAACCTAATATTTTAAAAATCACGGATCAGTGTTTAGCTAAATGTGTTTCTGTAATACCAAAATACATCTATACTTTATTCCTTAATCTTTTATTTTTACTATTCATAACTGTATATATTATGAACATATGCAAAATATCTTATAGATTTACAGACAACAGACTGCCACTTTCAAAGGAACAAAAGAACTTTGACATTGCAAACAAGGCTTCATTTCCACATTCAAACATAATACTATTAGTTACTTATTTTTGAGACATTGTTTAAAATGTATTTCACTGAAAATTAGTGAATTAGTTATGATTTTATTGATGTGAAGAGACACCAAGACCATAGCAACATTTATAAAGAGAAACACTTAATTAGGGCTGGGTTACAGTTTCAGATGATTAATCCATTATCATCATGTTGGGAAACATGGCAGTATGAAGGCACCCTTGGTCTGGAGGAGCCAAGAATTCCCAAAAGCAGCTGGGGGCAAGGGGAGACTGTCACACTAGGCTTAACTTGAACTTAGGAGACCTCAAAGTCTGCCACAGTGACATACTTACAACAACAAGGTCACACCTACTTTACCAATATGCCATTCACTATGGGCTAAGCACTCAAACCCAGACTTTATGAGGCCCAACCTTATTAAAACCACCATTTTCCACGCCCGGCCCACCATAGGCTTGTAGCCATAATATAACACAAAATGCACTTAGTCCAACTTCAAAAGTCCCTATAATTTACCACAGTTTCAACAATGTTTACTAGTCCAGTCTTTGTACATTATGATCCATGCAATCTCTTAAGTGTAACCCACAAAAAAAGCAAAATAAAAAAGCAGACCACATACTTCAAACACATCATGGTATAGGATATATACATTTTCATTTCAAAATATAGGGAAGAGAGTAAAGTCAAGAAATACTGGACCAAGGAAACAGTTCTTTCTCTTGGGCTGGTTCCATTCTGGCATATTTAACCTCTTCAGGCTTCATCTTCACAGCTTCTGGAACACAGCTTCTGTTGCTGCTGTTCTTGTTGGTCACCACATGGTGCTGTCATCTCCAAAATGATAGGGTTTTCTGTTGCAACTGGGTTTCACTTTCACCAATAATCTCTCATAGATTCTCTTTATGTTGTTAAACCTCAATTTCTTTGTATGACTGCTTCAGTTCTAGGCCTTAAACTTATGCTGAGTCTGTACCTTCTTCACCAAGGCCTTTCCTGGCTTCTCACAGTGCCAAGCCTCAGCTGCTTTCCATGACCCCTTCATGCCTTCATAGCTAGTACATCTTGGGTGACTTTGACATATTAGGAAGTTCAGTTGTCAGTACAAGAGATGCAACCAAGTCTAGTTTTGGAACACAGCTTCTCTGAGCTCTCAAAAAATCATTTCCCAGACATTTTCACCTCACAGATGCTAGCCTCTTACTAATCACCACTAATTTCCCAGCTCCAGTTGACCAGCATTAAGAATCCCAGAAAATCAGATTTCACATTAGTATTTATCTTATGTTCTTAATCACAGCTGAAACTTCAATCCCAGATACCCAGAACCATAGAATCTTAATTAAAAAATAACAAATGGTCCTATAAGAGTCTACTATTCTCTCTAAAAATCACAAGCCAGGCCTCCATCTTTAGCATAGGCCTCAACATTCTTATCTTCAAAGCCCTCATAGAACAACTCACCAAGCTTTGAACACTCAATGGCTTTTCTAGACCAAGTTCCACAGTCCTTCCCCAAAATAACATGATAAGGTCTGTCACAGAAATATCCCAGTCCCTGGTACCACTTTGCCTTCATCAGGGTTTCTATTGCTGAAATGAAATACTAAGACTAAAAGAAACTTTGAGAGGAAAGGGATTATTTGGCTTACATTTTCATACTACTGTTCATCACTGAAAGAAGTCATGACTGGAACTCAAGCAAGGCAGGGACCTGGATGCAGAGACCATGGAGGAGAGAAGAGGTGTAGGGGGCTTCTTCCTGTTTACTCCCCATGGCTTTGTTCAGAACACAAAACCAGCATCCCAAGGATGGCACCAAACCATGTGGACTGGGAATGATTCCTTTTAGCATCAACAACAGTGTGTTGCTATACATAGAAGTTCAGTGGGAAATGCCAGCTACTCTCATAGTTCATGAACATTTTCCATTGACCTCATGCTCATCTCATTGACACAAGGTAGCACCTAAGCCCACAGCTCCATCAGTTCCTGCTGGAGCTCTTCCCTAAGCTTGTCCCAACCTTGATGCTGGCGCTGGGGAGGACAAGCCAGGGCCATGTGTTTTGTGAAGGCTGGAGGTTGTGAGAGCTTCCTGTGGTCCCTGTGAGTCATATTTTCCTTGCTCTGTCTTCTTTGTCTAGATTTTCTTATCCCTGGTTTGAAAGCCCAAGAGAAGCACCAGGCTCACAACTCTCTAGAAGGATGCAGCCTTCCAGGAAATTCTGCAACAGCAGTCACTTGAAATTCCCACACAGTCAGTCTGCTTTTCTGGAAAAGCCTAACTGGCACACCATCTTTTTTACTCATAGATAGATTATCTTCTTAGTCATCCATTGGCCTAATTTCCTGCTTTTCAGAACTTTCATATCCACTGTCATCTTAACTCCAGCTTCTGTTTCCTTTTTTAAAATGCTCTGAATCAACCAAAATGTGAAGCACTGTGCCATCTTAGTTTACCTCAGATAACTCATTCAAAAAGATTCTGTAGTTAAAACAGGCGTCACATTGAAGCAACATACCTACAGCAGACAATTTACATTCCTATGTTTCAGTTCCCTAATCTGCAGAACCCTTATTCTCAACACTCCCTCATAACTCAAAAGTCCTGCCATCAAAAAAGCAAGAGCCAATGGCAGCTCAGTGTCCAAGCGGGTTACTGAGTAAGGGGCACAGAGGCACTGTCTCTAACATGAACTCAGTGGCTGGCTCTTTGATCACCTCCCCCTGATGAGGGGAGGGCAACCTTACCAGGCTACAGAGGAAGAGAGAAAAAAAAAATGCAGCCAATCCTGATGAGACCTGATAGGCTAGGGTCAGATGGAAAGGGAAGATGACCTCTCCTATCCATGAACTGGGGGAGGAATAAGGGAGGAGAAGAGGGAGAGAAGGTGGGATTAGGAGGGGACAAGGTAGGAGGCTACAGCTGGGATACTGAGTGAATACATTGTAATTAACAACAACAACAACAAAAAGCAAGATAACTCAATTCCTTCATTATTTTGTGCACTAGATAGTTTTATGTCAATTTGACACAATTAAAGTCATCTGAGAGGATGGAGTCTCAAGTGAGAAACACGCCTCCAGAAGATCCAACTCTAAGGCATGTTCTTCATTACTGAAAGAGGAAGGTCCAGTACATTGTGGGTGGTGCCACCCCTGGGCTGGCGGTCCTGTGTTCTATAAGAAAGCAGGCTGAGCAAGCCATAGGGCACAAGCTAGGAAACAGACCCTTTTCATGGTCTCTGCATCAGGCTCCTGTTTCCAGGTCCCTGCCCTGCTTGCGTTCCTGTTCTGACTTCTTTCAATGATGAACAGTGATATGGAAACATAAGCAAAATAAACCCTTTCATCCCCAAGGTTTCTTTTCAGCCATGGCGTTTCATTGCAGCAATAGAAAACCTGACAAAGACAATATGCTTGACATTTTCCTATCCACACTCACCACATTTAAGTTATGATATTCCACCTTCAGCTTCATCATCTAAAGGAGACAAGAACACATTAGGTGCAACCTCACGAATCTACCTACTATTTAACAATCACAAAACTTCAAATCTCCAATCCAAGTCTTATCTGAAAATTAAGGCTGTCCATTTACCGTGGTAGCCCAAAAATAAACAGATTGCATGTGTTTTGTATACAATATCACACACAACACTCTTATTGCAAAAAATAAAAAAAGCAAGACACAGCAAGGAATGTTCCATCCATGACTAAAAGCAATGGGCGAACTCGAATCTTTCAGCTCTGTGCCCAGTATCCAGAGTTCATAGATACAATAATCTGGGCTACGAAAAACTTGAATAGCATCCATCTTTCACATATCCTGACTTCTGTATGTACACACATCGCTCTCAGGCCAGCTTCATCCCACATTAATAATTTTCTTCACACATCCTGCTGTCCTAGCACTTACATGATTCTGGGCTCTCTATTAAAACTTAGGCTTCATCTTTATAGCTGCATGAAATGACATCTTAGGACATCTGTGTAGAGACACCTATACTGTCGCACACTGCCTAACCTCAGCTGTACTGTAGAACATGTTGCAAGACCCTTAATTCTTCATCTTCCTTGTCTTCAAAACCACATTGTATGGACAATGCTGCCATCTTCTACTGCCAGTTTGCTGCTAGCCTAGTCCCCTTGGAATGCAAATGTATCAACCTCTGTGTGCTGACTCTAGGAAACATTTCTCCAGGTTGTTGAGGAGCAGGGACCTTCTTCCTCTGAATACTTAGTTCAAGCTATCTTCTTTTAAAAACAGCTTGCATTCTCACATTTCCTCTTATCCCCATGTGGAATGTTTCTCTTTAACACAATTAATTATTTTTTTCCTCAGAAAGCACCTTGACTGCAGTGTTTAATTTACTTGTGTCCTTTTCTCCCTCTACAAACTTTGTACTTAGGTCCAGGAACAAAGGTACCAAATAGTTTAACTAATGTTTCTGAAAGGACTCCTTATAGTTTATCTAGTAAGGACAGCATTGAAGAATGTCAAGTGCTTCTTGAATTAAATATTGAGCCATGTTAGCGTCTATACACTCTGCAGTAATTTTAATTATTAAATTCTAAAAATGTTATTGTATTAAAAACTCTCTGTGATTCTATGCACTTTATAATTTAAATACTCTATTTCACCCTACTTTTCTGCCTTTTTCTATATAACATTCCTAAACAGGTAAATGATCATTAAATGTATTAGGTTTGACCTTGTATAACCTCTCCTCCAGTCTAAAGTATAAGTTTGAATTTATTTAAACATTTCTCAGTGTTAGTAAGACTTAACAAGTCCTAGTACTTATCAATATTTTCTACCCAGATATATTTTTTAAAAAATTGAAATATTTTGGGTATTCCCATGTGAGAGGGAAATTGCTTCTGTCGTCTAGTAGTCAAAACCAGAGGTGATCTGCTCTCTTTTATAGTGCACAGAATTAGGCCTTCCCTGCATCCCAAAAAGGAAATATTAATTCTGATTTGACTGAATAACTCAGCTGTATTCAATCTAAGATCTGTGGGATACAATTTCCAAGGCCAACTGAATATAGAAATCGAGTTGAAAATCAAAATCTTTCACTGTGTAAAGCAGCCTCTGATACTATTTTCCTGGAGAGTCGATTAGAAAATAAAGCGCTTTTGATAATATCATTTTACAGATAGAAGCAACGCATTACATTCAAAGAGTCCATAATCAAGTTCATTACTGTAGTCCTTTGGGGATTTCTCAATGGTGTCTCTGAGGCGTTATATTTTCTTCCCTTGTAGGGATGTTCCTGGCTGCCCTCTAGCTTTCACAGCCCTCCTGCCGTGTGGTTCATTGATCTTTCCTAGTGTTTCATTTTCGACTATTTGAAACCTACTGCAAAGAGGTTTCTGTTTTCAGTTTTATTTTAGGTAATAATTTTTTTTTCCTTCCACGATTTAGTATATTTGGTAGACATTGATGTTTTTAAGTTTCAACACACATTACAAGTAACAACTAATATCATTACCTTCCTAATATATTGTGACAACATAAATCTTTTCTGGGGGTTCACATAATAATAAGACTTGAAAATCGGGGGAAAAAGATAGCTTATATATTTTGAATGGACCTATCTCTCATCTTCAATTCAGGATAATTCAAGTCGAAGGTAGGAGAGTAAGTTTTTCTTTGCTGCTGAATCATTTAGTGGGAAATTTTTCTTGACTCATTCAAACGTATTGGCTGACATCTTTGAACAATGCTGTGTGAAGGGAGCTCATTTTTATCGATTTACGTTACCTGGCAGAATCTGAATTCTTTCTCAATGAAGATCTGTATCTCAGAATGCTGTCTCTAAGGTTCATTGTTTTTTATAGTATTTTTTGAGTTGGCCTTTTATCTTTCTCCAGCCCAGCCAGGTTTATCTTACTCAGAGCATAGGTTTATTTATATTTTAGCAGAGGAGTTATAATTGTGCTTTCTTTATACTAGATCAGTGGTGTTCTTTATAAAGTAATTCTGCATATAAATTTCTATTTTCCTTCACTATTTGCAAGACTTTGAGAAGTGAATCCTGTAATAAAAATGAATAATTAGCTTTCCATGCCTCAAAAAATATGAACAACACAATAGCTATGTTAGCCAATCAGTTTCTTCAAAAGATTACTAAAAAATGTTCTATTTTATTTATTTATTTTTGGTCATTGGCAAATCACCTTAACTCTCTTGTGACTTAGCAACAGTTCAATTTATTAATTAATAATTTGGATTTCTCTATTAAAATATTCTGTTGCTTTTATTCTGCATAATATAAAAATCTTCGAAAGTGCTCTTGAGCATAATGAAAGCTAACAAACAAGTTAACTTTATGGGAACAACATAAACTTTTTTATGAAGCATTTACTTACTTACTGAATCAGAAGAGATCAAAACTAAGAAGTGAAGATAAATGGGATGACTCGGTTTGGGCACAATATAAGATTAGATTATAACTTCACATTTTTCTTTCACCTAATAATATGTAACTACAAAAATGGAAATATCAAACTATTATCATTATCTTTATCATCATAATTATTATTATTAGTTCATGATGCCCTAGCAAATACATGAGACTGAGTAGTTTATAAATGATAGAAATTTGCTCCTCCAAATTTTGAAGACTGAGAGTCCAACATTCATGTGTTGGTCTATTTGGTGTCTGATAAGTTTATGGCCTTTATTTTCCCGAATGATGCCTATTGATGGGTTTGTAAGGCTGGAAGACAGAAGAGGGGAAGTGCTTGCTTGACATGGCCTTTTCCTAGTCAGAAGGCAAAGTCCTTATGTCTTAACCATATTGTAAAGACACCTTCCCATGAAACTGTAGTACTGAACACTGCACTTCAATACATGAGGTTTCTTTTTTAAAAAATATTCTTTTGTTTTTAATCATTTAAATTTTTATTTATTCATTTTACATCCTGCTCACACTTCCCCTCTCTCTTTAGCCCTGGTCCCAACCTGCCTCCCTGTTTCCCTATTCCTCCTCTCTGACTCCTTAGAGAAGGGGAGCTCTCCTCCCCCCAACACACACGCACACACTCCAACATATCAATTTGCATCGGGACTGAGCACATACTCTACTCTTGTGGCCTGGTGAGGTAGACCCACCAGAAAAGTGATCAAAAAGCAGGCAACAGAGTTCATGTCAGAGTCAGCCCCTATTCATTTTCCAAACTGCTATTCAGCTACATCTGTGTTAGGGAACCTAGGTCTAGTCCATGCATGGTCCTTAGTTGGAGCTTCAGTCTCCACAGTCCCCTGAGTCTTCTGTGGAACCCTTGTCCCCTCTGACTCTTTCTATCCTTCCTTCCACCATTCCACAAGGCTACCTGCACTCCACCAAATGTTTGAGACTCTGCATCTGTTTCCATCAGCTACTGCATGGAGACACTCAGAGGGCAGCTATGCTTGGCTCCTGTCCTCAAGCATAGCAGAATACCATTAATCCTGTAAGGGGTTGGCTATCTCCCTTTGGGTGAGTCTCAGGTTGGGCCAGGCATTGGTTGAACATTCCTTCAGTCTCTGCTCTTTTTTTGTACCTGTCCATCTTGTAGGCAGGTAAATTATGGGTGGACGTTTTTGTGAGTGCATTGTTGTTCCCCTTCCTTCATTAGGAGTTATGTCTAGTTAGAGGGTGGCTTCTTCAGTCTCCATGATTGCTGTTATTAGGAGTCTCAGCTAGCGTCAAACTAATATCCTTCCAGTAGACTACCCTGTCATAGCACTGGAGCTTTTCACAGGTAAGTTCCTGCCCAAGGTGTCTCTTCTCCCTGCAAGTCCTCTGTCTTCCCCCACCGACTCTCCCCAGCTCTGTCCACCATCATTTCTCTCCTTGTACCCTCTCTTACTCTTTTCTCTCTCCTCAACTACTTCTGCTATGTTATTTCTACTTCTGAGTAGGAGTTAAGCATCCTCTCTTGGATGTTTGTTATTTATCTTATTGTTATCCTTCTTGTTATTTGTCTTCTTTGGGTCTGTGATTTGTAATATGATTGTCATGTACTATATGGCTAAAATCCACTTACAAGTGAGTACATAACAAGGGTGTCTTTTTGAGTCTCTGTTACCTCATTCAAGATGAATTTTTCTAGTTCCATTAATTTGCCTGCAAATTTCATGAGTTCCTAATTTTTAATAGCCGAGTAGTATTCTATTGTATAAATGTAAATTTCTTTATCTGTTCTTTGGTTGAGAAATATGTAGGTTGTTTCCAGATTACCAATAAAGCTGCTATGGACATAGCTGAGCAAATGTCCTTGTTGTATGTTAGCACATATTTTGGGTATATACCCAGGAGTTGTAGAGTTGGGTCTTGAGGTAGAGCTATTCCCAAATATCTGAGAAAGCACAGATTGATTTAAAGAGTGGCTGTACAAGTTTGCTCCCCCACTAAGAATGAAGGTGTGTTCCTCTCTTTCTGCATGCTCTCCAGCATGTCTGTCACGTGTGCTTTTGATCTTAGCCATTTTGATGGGAATAAGATGGAATCTCAGAGTCATTTTGATTTGCATTTCCATGATGACTAAGGACATAGAACACTTCTTTAAGCTATTCTCACCCATTTGAGATTCCTCTTTTGAGAATTCTCTGTTTAGCTCTGTACCCATTTTTAAATTGGATTATTTGGTTTGCTGGTGTTTAATTTCTTGAGTTATTTATATATTTTGGATAGTATCCCTCTGTCAGATGTCCAAAGGTTCTTTCCCTTTGGGCTTTCTTTTTGCCCTATTCACAGTGTCTTTTGCCTGCAAAAGCTTTTCAATTTCGTGAGGACCCATTTATTAATTGTTGATTTTAATGCCTGAGCTGTTGGTGATCTGTTTAGGAAGTTGTCTCCTGTGCCACTGAGTTCAAGGTTCTTACCCACTTTCTCTCCTATTACAAAGCCTATGAGCCAAAAAAATAAAACAAAACAACTCCAAAAATACATTTACATTTGTTTCTTATTGGCCATCTACTGCCTATAAGTGTGGATAAAATGCCCAGTTTGACAGTTTTGGAGAAATTTTTTTTTTTTTCCTTAGAGAGTTATTGTTATCTCTAGAATGCTGTGGGACTAGAGATAGGGACTTGCGCTTACTTTCCCTCTCAGGACTGGGACTCCATTTAGCATAGACTGGTGCAAGCCCTGTCCCTGCTTCCACAGTTTCTATAAGTTCATAGGTGTGTCAGTACAGCTGTGTCTCACACACTGTCTCCATAGTGGCATTCATCCCCTCTGTCTCTTGCAATCTTTTTGCCTCCTCCTCTGCAGACTTCCTTGAGCTCCAAGTAGAGGGATTTAATGGAGACATACCATGTAGGGTTGATTGTTCCAAGATTTCTCACTGTGCATATTGTCCAGTTCTGGGTTTCTCTATTTGTTCTCATCTACTAAAAGAGGAAACTTTTCTGATGATGGCTGAGAAAGCCATTGTACTCAAGAGATTGTGACAACACATAGAAATTAAAGCCAGACAAATGCCAGCATGGAGAAGGGGACATGGCAAGAGAGTCTGGCCTCAAGGCAAGAAGCTATTTCCATTTAATAGCTATTGAGTGAGAAAAAAAAATGTTTAATTTGATGGAATGACACTGGGTATACCAACCTCACTCCAGGACAAGCTTCATTCATGCTTAAGAATACTATAGAAGAAAAAAAAATGACTGCATGGTGTGTGTGTGTGTGTGTGTGTGTGTGTGTGTGTGTGTGTGTGTCTGAGTGCTAACACATGTACTGGCACAAATGTAAAATCTAGGACACTGTGTGTCCTGGTGTGGATTTGTACATGTATACATATAAGAGTAGAAGATAACTTCAGACATAGTCATCAGGAATGCACACCACCTTCTTTGAGACTTTTGCATTGGCCTACAATTTACTCATTTTATTAGATTTCTTATCTTACATTATTAAAAGATATAACAATTGAGATATAAATAATAACCATTTTAACAACAGAAATTTATTTTAACTGTCAATTGAGTAATAGAGTTTATGTCAGTCTGTCTTAAAAAATGCAAAATATAATTCAGTCTAATTTACAAGTTTAGACAAAAAAAAATTCCATTTTTAGAGACAGTAAAGCAGTGAAACAGTAAAGCAGACAGTAAAATTTAAATGATTGCACACTCCATGCATTTATTTTTAAAAAATCTACCTTTATTTATCATTTAAAATTGGCTTCCTCTTTGGCGAGGACGCTTTGAACAGACAATGATAAAACAGCAGGGACTAACACTGATGCTATCATCACATTGAGGAGTTTCTCGTTATAGAAGTGCTCACTCTGTTATCAGTGCTAAAACGCCTTTCATTTATTCAATGATATTGAAAATGATATTAATAGGTTTTAGAGGATCGAAAGCTTCATTTGGGATTGGGCACAAAGAAAGGATAATTAGTTGGTGACCCAGAGGAGGTTATGTCTTGATAGAAGTGGAGCAATTTAGCCCAAGGAACTGTTTCGGAATTAGAATCCATTATGCAATGTTAGATGAATTTAAAGAAAGGAGAGAAACTACTGTTAAAACACAGTAGGGAATAAAATGTGTCTTTTTCAAATTAAAGGTAGGTGTTGTTTGTAGTCATTTGGTGTTATGCTGAAAACAGGAGGTTAAATTTAAGCCAACCAAGTTGTTGATTTTAGAAAAATAGCATTTCTGATGATCTGAAGTGGTAAAGGACAAAAAAATATATAGTCACATAACACACGAGCAGAACTGTTCTCATTATTCCATCATTTACACTTACACATGCCAGATGCTGGCATATAATCTGCAGAAAAACAACTTTTCCAGAAACCAATGATTCCACTTTCTAACAATTGAAAGCTATCCTACTTAATTTACAAAAAGAGAGGCCTTGGGTAAAATCCTTCATGCATTACAGCATTGCTGAGCGCTCTTAAACTTAGCGTTTTACTGTTCTCTTAACTGGAAAGAATATGGAATGCCCTTTTGTGGAGATGGTTTACAAGTCTCTGTGTATACATAAATTTCACACCTTTGGATTGAGTAGTTGGCAGCATTGGGACTGTGTTGTTTTATGCTTTATCATAGCCTCATGATAGCCTCACATGAGCCCCCCATCATCATCATAATAATAACAATATTCCTTAACTTCTGAAGTGAAACACAGTGGAAGATTTGTTCATCTCCTCCTTTTGTCTAATTTCTTACTTTAGCACATACTTGGTTTGCATTCCCCTCTCTCCATCTCTTCCTTTCCTCCACCACCCTGGCCCCTATTTTCATAACCACTTTTCCACCACCAGTGGTGTGAATGAGAATGAAATAATGTATTCTGTCATTCTCCCCACTCTTCCCTTGACTGTTTCCCCTACATACTGCCCTTATGGAACTCTTTCTACTCTACTGACATACAACAAACTCACTTCCACAAAAATATGCCACATATATGAAAAGTCAAAAGCAAAGAGCCACATGTGAATGACATTTCCATCATTTTCATTGATATTGCATAATTTCATTTTCTGTACAGATGACTAACATTCCATTTTGTATATGTACCATATTCTCATTAAATACTCATAGTTGATGAACATCTATACTGACCCTATTTCCTACCATTGTTAGTAGAGTACGAATAAACATCAACGAAGACGCATCTTTCTGGTGGGAGGTAGATTCTTTTCAGCAAGTATCAAGAATGGCATAGCTAGATCATATGGTAGCTCTAGTTTTAGTTTTTTGAGAAATGTTGTGCATTTCTCTTCTGCCAACAGTGGATAATGGCTCTTTTTATGGTTATCTTCCTCAGCACTTGTTCTTACTTGTTTGTTACCTTGATGATAATCATTGTGACAGAGGAAAAATGAAATCTCAAAATAGTTTTAATTTTCATTTCCCTGATGTTTAATGAAATTAAAATCCATTTGGAGGCTGAGCTGCCATGGGCAACACCTGTATAGGAGTTCTAGGTTATCTCTATGCATGGTCCTTGGTTGGAGTATCAGTCTCAGAAAAGACCCCTGTGCTCAGATATTTCTAGTGCTGCTGCTTTCTTTGTGGAGCTTCTGTCCCCTCCAGGTCTTTCTATCTCCCCCTTCTTTCATAAGATTCCCTGCACTCTGCCCAACGTTTATAATTCTTAGCATCTGCTTTGATATCCTGTTGGGTAAAGTCTTTCAGAGGCCCTCTGTGGTAGGCTCCTGTTCTGTTCCCTGTTTTTCCCTCTTCCCATGCCTATCCATTTGCCTTTCTAGTAAGGGGAACAGGGGCTGTCTCTGACATGAACTCAGTGGCTGACTCTTTGATCACCCCCATACACCCTGAGGGGGGGGGAACAGCCTTACCAGGCCACAGAGTAAGACAATGTAACCAGTCTTGATGAGATCTGTTAGAATAGGGACAGATAGAAGGGGAGGAGGACCTTCCCTATCAGGAGACTGGGGGAGGAGCATGGGAGGAATAGAAAGGAGGGTGGGATTAGGAGACAAGGAACAGGGCTACAGCTGGAATACAAAGTGATTATATTGCAGTAAATAAAATAATAACTATTTTTTTAAAAAGGAAACTAAAATATTTAATAAATATTTTGGTTACTAGTATTTCTTCTTTTGAAAACTCTATTTGTCTCAGACTCTGTTTCTTGCCACTGGATCCATTTCCCCTAGCTGGGTTGCCTTGTCTGGCCTCAGTAGGAGAGGATGTGCTTAGTCCTGCTGTGACTTGAGATGCAAGGATGGGTTAATAACACTTGGGGGCCTCTCTGGGAGGAAGAGGGCTTGAGTATGATCATGGAATGGGAGAAGAGGAGGAAGATAAGGCTGTAAAGTGATTAAATTAAAAAAAATAAAAACAGAAAAGAACTCTATTCAGTTCCTTAACCCACTTGAAATAATTTTATTAACTATTATTGTTTTTGCTTTAACCTTTTAAAAATAATTTTATACTTATATGTATGTCTTTGTGTCTATGTACTGGTGTGTGCAGACGTCCATACAGGACAGAAGGGGCCCCTGGATTTTTGAAACTGGCGTTACAGGGGTAATTTCTACTACAATTATATACACAGATATTACTCATTTCTCTAATAGTGCTACTCAGTTTCACCTATTTTAAGTAAATATATTTTGATATAAGATTCTCATTTTTTTTTTATTCATGTAGATTTCTTAGTTTCTCTCAGTCCCAGATGAACCTGAATGATGCTACTATATTTGGGATGGACCGTCTATGGTTCCCTTTATTAAATGAAGAAAATTCCTCCATCAGAAGGGATGAGAAGACCTCCCCCACCAGTGGACTTGGGGAGGGGCATGCGTGGAGAAGGGGAGGAAGGGAGGGACTGGGAGGGGAGTGATTGGGAGGGGAGGGGGGAACTACAGGGGGGATATAAAGCAAAGTGTAATTAATGAAAAAAATTTAAATAAAAAGGAATTGAATTACTGAGCCAAGGCTATTTTTGTTAAGAGCTATATGTAAACAGAATTTGCCAAATAAAAGCCTTATCCCTGAAAAAAAAAAAAGGCTTAGTCTTTGTTATCTAAAAAAATAAATAAATAAATAAATAAATAAATTCCTCATTGACATATCCAAAAATTAACAAATTTAACCAGTATAGGATACCAAGGAAACCTTTAGTACACTAAAATGTATATATAAATCGTCATTGTATTAAAAGAAATCTAAACAGTCAAAACAACTCGCTTTAAAATTCTACTGCAAATTCTCCACAGAAATTGAAGATATTAATCTTAAAAACATTGAAAGCACAATAGACTCAATATAGTAGGGACAGTCTTAGACAAAAAAAAAAAAAAAAATGCTCCTGGAGGTATCATGATCTATGATTTCAACACATAAAAACAAAAACAAACTATAGTAATAAAACAGCATTGTTCTAGAACAAAAAAAAAAGGCACTTTTTTTTCCATTAAATAGAAGGGAATACCCACACACAGGGCCAAATTGATTAACTTTACAAAACAACCAACAATAGACCTTGGAACAAAAGATAACATCTTCAACAAATAATGCTAGCCAAAGCTAGATAGCTGTAAGCAAAAGAATGAAACAATATTCTTATCTCTCACCCTGTAAAAACTAAAATCCAAATGGATTAAGAATCTCAGCCCAAAGCCTGATACCCTAAATCACTAATTGAAAATACTAGGGACCTTATAAAACCTAAAAGCAAAGAACACTATCATTCAAATGACAATATAGCTTATAATATGGAAAACAATTACAATTTATCCATCTAACAGATGACTAGTATCTAAGGTATACCAAGAAAAGTGACAATAGTAACAAGAAGCACTAAATATCAATTCAAATGAAAATTGGGACTAAAACTAAACAGACAGTTCGAAAAGGAAGAAATTTAAAAGATTAATTTTTTAAAAATATTCAACCTTTATATTTTTTGTGTTTTTATTAATTGTTTTATGTTAATTGCAGTTTATTTACTTTGTATCCTAGCTATAGCCCCTTCCTTAATTCCCTCCCAATCCCATCCACTCTCCCTTATCTCCTCCCTGCCCCTTTCTAAGTCCACTGATAGGGGAGGTCTTCCTCCCCTTCTTCCATATGAACTGGGCTTATCAAGTCTTTTCAGAACTGGCTGCAATGTCCTCCTCTATGGCCTAGCAAAGCTGCTCCTCCCTTGGGTTGTGAGAAGGTCAAAGAGGCAGCCATTGAGTTCATGTCAGAGACAGTCCCTGTTCCCCTTACTAGGTATCCCACTCAGATACTGAGCTGCCATGGGCTACATTCAAGCAAGGGTTCTAGGTTATATCCATGCATGGTCCTTGGTTGGAGAATCAATCTCAAAAAAGACTCCTGTGCCCAGATATATTTAGTCCTTGTGGAGCTACTGTTCTTTCCAGGTCTTACTAACTCCTCCTTTTTTCATATGATTCCTTGCTCTCTTCCCAAGGTTTGGTTATGCCTTTTTAGACATTCTAAGAAACGCAAATGTCAGCTAAATTCAGATTTCACCTTACCCAAAGATGAACATTCAACATTTTAAAAAATGACAACACATAATGGAGTGCATATGAGAAAAGCAGTAAACTTATCCACTGCTAGTAGGAATGCATAATGATGCAGTTACTGTGGAAATAGATGTAGAGGTTTTTTTAAAAAAATCTAGAAACAACTACATGATCCAGCTACATACTTCAGCACATTTCTTATGGTTTCTGTCTTCCACTGTAGAAATAATGTAAAATCATTTTCTTTGCTGTGTTATTCACAATAGCAAGAGAAGGAAAACCATCTAGGTATCCACAGGGTAAAAAATGAGAAATTTAAAAAAAAGGGCATTATTTTGATGAAATTTTATTTTAAATTTTATTTAAGAATAAAGTTATGCAATTGAAGGTAAAATTGGAATGTTTGGATCTGGAAACAAACATTCTGAATGAGGTAGCCGAGGCCCATAAAGCAAACACCTCATAGTTTACCTATTTTTTTTTCCCACATGATTGAAGCTAATCATGGTCAGATCCTGCCCTAATGTCACTACACCCTTAATTACACTTAATATTTTTAACCTATGAACACAGAATTTAGTTCCATTCTCCTTGCTGCTATCCCATTAATCCTGGAACGTGCTTTGTATTTTTCGTTTCTTAACTTGCTGCATTTGATCCATACCCTGTTCCTGAGAGTGAGCTGCAGGACAGCGGATATGCCCATCTGTCTCGAGATGCCCTTTGCCAAGGCCATTGACCTAAATCTTTTTACTTTAGCCACAGGCAGGTTCCACAGGCCAAGAGCATCACATTCTTCATCAAAATTTCACAAGAGTTTGTAGGAAACACAGAAAAATTCTTCTGCTCTAAAAATCTGTTGAGCCAGGAGCCCACAGATCAAATCACAGTCTGCATGACTATCTTCCATGTTCCTACTAGTATGGCCCATCGAACAATCCCCACACATTAAACCGTTTTTCTAATGCAAAAATCTCAAAATCTCTATTCTTCTAAACAGAAACATGGTCAAGCCTATTACGTCCATACTCCACTCCTAACTAAAACAGAAGTTTTATAAACAGGGTTTTATTGTTGTGAAGAGTCACCATGACCAAGATAACTTTTTTTTATTAATTATAGTATATTCACTTTGTATCCCCCGTAACTACTTCCTTCCCTCCCAATCCCATCTTCCCTCTTCCCCACCCATGTCCCTCTCCCAGTACACTGAAAAGGGAGGTCTTCCTCCCCTTCCCTCTGATCCTAGTCTATCAGGTCTCATCAGGAGTGGCTGCATTGTCTTCTTCTGTGGCCTGGTAAGGCTGCTCCCCCCTTGGGGGGATGTGATCAAGGAGCAGGCCAATTAGTTCCTGTCAGAGACAGTCCCTGTCCCAATTACTATGAAGGCCACTTGGATACTGAACTTCCATGAGCTACATCTGTGAAGGGGTCTTATGGAGATGAGTGGTCCTAGGCTGGAGTATCAGTCTCAGAAAAGACCTCTGTGCCCAGAGTTTTTGGATCTGTCTCTGTACTTGTGGAGCTCCTGTCCTCTCCATATCTTACTATCTCCCACTTCTTTCATAAGATTTCCTGACTCTTCCCAAAGTTTGGCTATGAGTTTCAACATCTGCCTTGATACCCTGCAGGGTAGAGCCTTTCAGAGGCCCTTTGTGGTAGGCTCCTGTCCTGTTTCCTGTTTTCTCCCTCCTCTGATGTCTATCCTCTTTGCCTTTCTGAATGGGAATTGAGCATCTTAGCCAGAGTCCTCTTTCCTGAATAGCTTTTTTAGATGCACAAATTTTAGTATTTGTTTATCCTCTATTATATGTCTAGTATCCTCTTATGAGTGAGTATATAACCTGTATGTCTTTCTGCTTCTGAGGTACCTTACTCAGGATGATCTTTTCCAGTTCCCACCCTTTACCTGCAAATTTCATGATTTTCCTTTTTTTTTTTTTTTTATCGCTGAGTAATATTCTGTTGTGTATATGTGCCATAATCTCTGTATCCATTCCTCAACTGAGGTGCATCTAGACTGTTTCCTACTAAAGACAACTCTTTTTAAAAAAATTCTTTATTAATTACACTTTATTCACTCTGTATCCCCCCTGTGGTTCCATCCCTCCTCCTGTCCCAATCCCTCCCTTCCTCCACCCTCTGCATGCATGCCCCTCCCCAAATCCACTGATAGGGGAGGACTTCTTTTCCTTCCTTCTGATCCTAGTCAATTAGTTCTCATCAGGAGTGGCTACATTGTCTTCTTATGTGGCCTGGTAATGCTGCTTCCCCCTGAGGGGGAGGTAAATTAAAGAGCAGGCCAATCAGTTCATGTCAGAGACAGTCCCTGTTCCTATTACAATGGAACCCACTTGGATACTGAACTGCCAGGGGCTGCATCTGTGTGAGAGTCTTAGGTTATCTCCATGCATGGTCCTTGATTGGAATATCAGTCTCAGGAAAGAGGAAACAAGTCAGGAGCTTGACACAGAGGACCTTTGAAAGGCTCTGCCCTGCAGACTATCAATGCATATGCTGAGACTTATGGGCAATTTTTGGGCAGAGTGCAGGGAATCTTAGGAAAGAAGTGGGAAACAGTAAGATCTGGAGAGGACAGGAACTCCACAAGGAGAGCAACAGAACCAAAAAATCTGAGCACAGGGGACTTTCCTAAGACAGCTCTTATAAAGGAAAAATGTTTGATTAGAGCTGGCTTACAGTTTCAGAAGGTCAGCCCATTGTCATCATTTCAGGAAACATGACAGACTGCAGGCAGACATGGAGAAAGAAATTATACTTTTATATTTTGATCCACAGGCAGCAGGAAGGAGACTGTGTCCACACTGCGTATACTTGAGCACAATAAGATATATAAGACCGTATAGCCCCTTTACACAGTGACACACTTTTTTCCACCAAGGCCACACCTATATCTTTTAATAGTGCCACTGTTATGGCACAAGCGTTCAAACGCATGAGTTTGTAGAGCCATTCCTATAAAAACCATCATAATACTCACAATACTCTATCGTATTTTAAGTGTTTTTGTTTTGTTTTGTTTTTTGTCACATAACGCTTTTCTGGGATTTTTTTTCTTATAGGTCTTTTATTAATATATTATAATTTCCACGATCTTCGTCCGAGTAAAGGTTCTAGGTTATATCCATACATGGTCCTTCGTTGGAGAAACAGTTTCAGAAAAAAACCCTGTGCCCAGATATATTTGGTCCTTGTGGAGCTCCTGTCCTTTCCCCGTCATACTAACTCCCCTTCTGCGGAAGGTTTGGTTATGAGTCTTAGTATCTGTTTTGAAACTCTGCTTGGTAGGGTCTTTCAGATGCCTTCTGCGGTAGACTCCTGTCATATATCCTATGCACATCTCATTTGTCTTATAGTAAGGGGAACAGGGACTATCTCTGACAGGAACTCAATGGCAGGATCTTTGACTCCCCACCCCCCAAGGGAGGAGCAGTTCTACTACGCCACAGAGGAGGACTTCACAGCCAGCCTTGAAGATACCTGATAAAACAAGGCCAGAGGAAAGGGGAGGAGGTCCTCCCCAACCTATGGACTTGGAAACAGACAGGGAGAAGCTGAGGGAGGGAGGGTGGGACTGGGTGAAAATCAGGGAGCGGGATACAGCTGGGATACAGAATTAAGAAAATGTAACTACTAATAATAAACAATAAAAAAGGAAAAAATATGTTATAATTTCTAGTTTAGTGTTTCTATTTCCATGGGTGTGAATTGGGTGTCTCTGCATCTATGCATCTATGTGTTTTTCCTGTACATTTTGTTTAGTTCTTTTGCTGTTTGTTATTTATACTATTTTTTAATTATTACTGCTATTATTATCATTATTATTTTATATGCCATTTTTTAATGAAAGAATACAAGCAAGATGTGGATTCAGTTGGTTGTGGAGGTAGGAAGGACAGGGAGGAGTTGGGAGAGGGAAATAATACTCAGAATATATTACATGGAAAAATCTATTTTCAATTAAACAAAAAAGAAAACATAGGAAAAAATATCAAAATTAGAAAAGAATAATCATGAAGCAGGTAAGCGAGGAATTGGAGGAGAGATATTTGTGGGTGGATTTATCAAAAAATATAATATTCAACTACAATATTTTCGATAAAATAGAAAAAGTTAGTATTGTTTAAAATTAGTTTATGTAAAATTATGGCCAGTCTTTAAATACTGGAATGTTGCTATGTGTTTCACTTTCAGTACATATTGAGCATGAACTGTCAAAAAGAAAATGAAAGCAGTGATTGATCAAGGCTTTGATCACTCTCAAAAATCTAGGAAATGACAGTTAATTATAAACAAAGTTTGTGAATGTAATAACATTAGTGAAAGCACAAATAAATGAGATATAAAATATTTCTTGAAAAGAAAAAAAATTACAAAGGTAAAATTTTTTCAACAATCATAAAATAGATGAATCTTGAGAATCATAAAACTGGGAAACAAGAAATATAAAGAGGAATTATCAATTAAGAAATGAAAAGAAATAGCACAAAAGAATTTATAGACATAATAAAAATGCAACATTTTCTAATATATAATGTGGAATTTCCGATATGATCCAAAAATTTTAGAAGACCAGAACTTTATTAAATAGAAAGTATAATAGAAAATTTGAACTGTGTCTCTGAATTAGCAAAATTAGAGAAGTATAGTTGGGGTGACAAACATTTTCTTTAAAAACTTCTCAAAATGAAAGCTAATATATGAAAGCCCATAATTGCTTTCAAAATTTTAATGAGGAATGAATATACTCTTTAGCTATTCCATTTTAGTGAAGAGTAAAAATGAAATCTTGTCTGGCGTGTTTGAAAATATTAGGTTCTTAAAGAAAGAAATGACAAGCAAATAATCGAGCAACACCTTCCATTAACCTAATATGAAATCTTTAGAAAGGTAACACCAACCCAAAGGAAATACTCTGAAGGAGTACTCCATGGGAACACAGACGGATTGATTTTAGGAAAACAAACACTAAAATCAATCATTGTAATTTAATACATTAGCAAAATGAATACATTACATGATTATCCATTAACTATAAGAATATTGTGACACAAGATCAATATTGATTCATGAACATTGAGCTAAAATATCAGAGCAAACAAGAAACAGCAAAAATTACTCAATGTGATAAAGTGTACAAATAAAAATGAAGAGGAGGTGAAAAGACAGGGAGGAGGATTCTGTGGAGGAAGAAGAGGGAAGAAAAGAGGGTGTAAAGAAAAGGTTGCAGATAGAATATTAACCTGAGTCTTGGTGTATAACAAATGATGTTCATGTTATTTTAATCAACTTTTAAAATTATCAAGTTCAGATACATGTAATAAAATGCATTGTTTATAAATAACATGTTTTTATAGAAAAATTGAACTTGGAGATGACATTGAGGTTAAAACACTTAGCATACGTGCAAGAATACCAGGATACTTCCCATTTAAATACCCATAAACCTGACACCCTAAATTCAGCCTCAGAAGGCAGAGATGGGATACAATGAAAACATAGCTTGTGAGACCAGCCATATTATTGAGACGGTAAAAACAACATGTTCAACAAATAGTGCTGGTCAAACTGGATGTTTGCATGTAGAAGAATCCAAATAGATTAATATACTTAAAACCCTCACAAAACTTAAGTCCAAATGTGTCAAAGTTCTCAACATAAATCCTGTACACTGGCTCTCATAGAAGAGAAATTGGTGGGTAGTCCTGTAATCATTGGAGCAGGAAAAGACTTTCTGAAAAAAAAAAAAAAAAAACACCAAAAAAACAAAGTCCACACAGGCACTGAAATTAAAAATTAATAAATAAGACCTCAGGAAACTGAAAAGCTCTTGCTCAGCAAAAGACACCATCATTCATACCAAGCATCAGCCTAGAGAATGGGAAAAGATTTTGATAAAGACCATGTCTCATAGAGAGTTAATATTCAGAATATATAAAGAATTCAAGAAAGTAGATATAAAAAATAATCCAATTAAAAATTGGATACAAATTTAAACAGAATTCTTAACATAGGAAAATCAAATGCCTGAGAAACACTTAAAGGAATATTTAATATCTTTAGTTATCAAAGAAATCCAAATTAAAATTACTTTGAAGTTTTATCTTACATCTGTCAGAGTGGCTAAGATCAACAACAATAACAAAAAAGTGGCAGCTCATGCTGACAAAGGTGAGCAGTAAGGGGAACACTCATATATTGCTGGTGGGAATATAAACTCATAAAACTGCTGTGGAAATTAGTGTGGTGGTTCCTCATGAAACTGGGAATCAACCTACCTCAACATCCAGCTATACCACACTTGGGCATATATCCAAAAGACGCTTGATCCACAGAGATTCCTGCTCAGTCATGTTCATTGCTAGATATGAGAAAAAAAATCTCTATGTCCCTCAACAACAACAATAACAAAATGGATAAAAAAAATGTGGTGCAGTTGAATATAACTCAGTGACATCATGAAATTTGAATACAACTAGAAAAAAATGGAGACAACTGGAAAAAAATATACTCAGTGTGATATATGAGACTTAGAAAAACAAATAAATACATTTACATATAAATGAAAATCATTTACTTATACATGGATTTTAACTGTTAAGTTGATAATAGCCAAGCTGAAATCTATGGAACCACAGAATGTAAGTATAGAATAAGGGACTAGAAAGAGTGTGTAGATCTTATTAAGAAAAGAAAATAGAGTAGATAGATGTGTATGGTTGTGGGGGTGAGAATGAGAAGATTAAGTGGGTGGGGGAAGTAGAAGGAGTTGTGGAAAGGAATACCAGGGAACACTCTAAGGAGAGTTTTAGGGTTAGTATAGAAACCTAATATATTATGAACTTTTTAAAACATATACGTACATGAAGGTGATCTAAACAAATAATGGAAAGACAGAGGTGCAACTGGCCATCTCTTGTCACCAAATGAAGCTAACAATACCAGGACTGGGTTACATATAATTGAGTTTTTGGCCAAAGGGACTGACTCCTCAGGACCTCCAAACAACCCACACTATTGCCAAGACTAGGGATTGAACTCCACAAACAGATAGCAAACAAATAACTGATTTGACTTAAGACCCACTTCATGAGATAGATAATAAATAAATGAAAAGAAAAAAGGCTTTCCATAAATGAACTAAATAAGAACTCTAGCTTTTGTATAACTGTATGTAAAACTCTTCTAATAGATCAAGTACAGCTTAAACATGGATATTTAAAGCCATGCAGTACTGAAAAAGTAAGGATTACATGTAAACATATTAAAAAAGCAAGTTTCTTGCAGCTATCTGCATGAGTAAGTAGAATGTATTATTTTTAAATTTTTTATTATTTTTATTTCTTTGTAAAATTTATTTATTATATATCCCGATTGAACCCCTTCCCTCAACACCTCCCAGTCCCACATTCCTCCTCTTCTTCCCTATCCCTTTCCCCTTGTCAACTGAAAGGGGAAGTTCTCCTCCTCTGCCATCTGCCTTATCAAGGCTCATCAGAACTGCCTGGATGTTCTTCCTCTGTGGCCTGTCAAGACCACATCCAGGGTCAAGTAATCAAAGAGCAGGCAACTGAGTTCATAACAAAGGCAGCCCCTGCTCCCTTCACTTGGAGATCCACATGGAGACTGAGCTGGCAATCTGCCACATCTGAGCAGGGGTCTAGGAGGACCTCTCCATGCATGATCCTCCATTGCTGCATCAGTCTCTGCAGGACACCCTGGGCTCAGGATTCTTAGCCTTGTTGGTTTACTTGTGGGGGCCCTGTCCTCTTCTATGCCTGCCTTCTTCCATAAGAATTCCTGCTCACTGTCCAAAGTTTGGCTGTGGGTCTCAGCGTCTGCTTCGATTAAATTCTTCATTTCTGCATCAGTTCTATATTCAACAATTACTTATATTTGTTCATAAAAGCAAATATAGACTGGGATAATCATAAGATGGGATGGTAGGGTTGACAAAATGGATCAAAGGGTGAGGGTCCTTGGTACCAAATTTGTGTACCTGAGTTTTATCCCTGGAACATACAGTACAGAGATCTTTTATTCACACAAGTTGTTCCTTAACATGCATACAACAACTCAGCCACCCATAACCTCATAAGCTAAATAAATAAATATAAAAACAATTATAATAATATATTTCCATAGACTAAAACATACCATCAGGAACAATATTCAAAATATAAGATAGAAAAAACAATTATAGCACTTAAAAATGGTCAAATCCTTCTTAAGTATATTGTCTATAGTCATCATTTTCATATTGTAATAAGGTAACATAATTTGATTTGATTTAATCATTCCATAATGAAGATATATTTTAAAACACAATTTTTTAAAAATTCTTTATTAATTACACTTTATTCACTTTGTATCCCCCCTGTGGTTCCCTCCCTCCTCCTGTCCCAATCCCTCCCTTCCTCCCCACTCTGCACGAATGCCCCACCCCAGTCCACTGATAGGGGAGGTCTTCTTTTCCTTCTTTTCCTCGTCAATTAGGTCTCATCAGGAGTGGCTGCATTGTCTTCTTCTGTGGCCTGGTAATGCTGCTCCCCTCTCAGGGGGAGGTAATTAAAGAGCAGACCAATCGGTTCATTTAAAACAAAATTTTATGCTTTAAATATATGGAAGTTATTGACATTAAATAATTTAAAATGAATAAAACTTTGTTGTACATTGATATTATGAGAGATGTGGGTATTACAAACAAAGAACTTGGGGTACTGTGATTAACAATAAACTTAGCATAGAAAGATAATACACACTATGTTTAGTGGCAAGAGAGTGTGAAGATAAAAATATTGTTTTTCTTTCATGCTTGTGACTAAGTTATAGCTCTAACTCATAAAGGCCTCCTGTGATTTAGTCTCTGGTTTTTGTTTGTTTTTTGTTTTTACTTTCTTGAGAATGACCTTCTGTGTATAATTGAGATTAGACTCCAATTTCCCTTGCTTCTGTACCTACTTCCCTAGTTCTAGGATGACAAATTTGTCCCAAACCCTTGATGCCAATTTATACTTCCATGTAATAGAATGTGTTTTGACTCCTTAAACTACTCTACGCAAGGAATTTCAGGGGAGGTTCTGAGACATCAGGTAGGGAAATAAAGTCATTGGAAAGGATCTGCTTATTAAATTGCTGGCACAGATGCATGAATTTTGGGGTCTGACAGTTTGCTCATGATGACTTTGAAGGAAAAAAGAAAAGGAAAGTAAAAATAGATGGGGCACATTTATTGTTTCTAGGATATGATTATCCAGTTTTGGGTTTGGATAGTGAAATATAGTTTGATACTTAAAAATTACTTCCTAAAATATTCTTATTTTTCATAAATTTATCAATATATATTCTATTCTTAATAAAGTTAAAATAATATGGGATTTATTTGAACATTATGCATATAACATAATTTAAAACATTATAGAGTGGATTGAATACAATATATTCAATTATGAAACATATGGAATATATTTTAATGGCTAGTTTTAATGACTGCTTTTTATGACTAGCTTTATGTTGACTTGACACAAGCTAGGGTCCTCTGAAAACAGGAAGCTTCAATTGATTTAGTGGTAGACAAGCATATAAGGTATTTTCTTACTTGGTGGTTAAGTAGAAGGGCCCAGTTCATTGTAGGTGGGGACACTCCAGGGTTGGTAGTCCTGAGTTCTGTAAGAAAGCAGAGTGAGCAATCCAGGAAGAACAAATGAGCAAGAACACCCCTCCAAGGCCTCTGCAACAGCTCTTTCTCCAGTGCCTGTTTTCTTCCCTTTCTGAGTTCCTGCTTTACTGTCTTTGATGGTGGGTGGTAATATAGAGGCATAAGTCAAACAAACCATTTGCTCCCCAAGTTGCTTTGATCATGGTGTTTCATCACAGCAACGTTAACCCTAATTAAGATAATCCTAAAAGATAAGTAGACATTTAAATTACAAGTCACATACTTGCCTTTATACTCCTGCAACAAAACACAAAATGTTGGTAAAATATATTATGTGGTCAGAGCTGAACTCCTGGACTTGTGCACAGGCCCAAATGAGTTAATCTAAATTTACCTTATTCATAATGGTAATTCTACATGCGTTTTTCTTTATTTGGCTGTGAAAACAATACATAAGAGAAATAAAGTTGTATAATGAACATCATAGCATATGACTTTGTTTTTCATTACAGAAAAGGGACATTATAAAAAAATACTGAGAGTAAGCATGTTTCACTCTTTTTAATAGTTTATCCTCATAGTCTTTTGTAAATTTCAGCAGAAATATTAAAAGTTTCTAAGATCTTCTGGAGGTATCTCCATCCCTGATCTCAAGCTGTACTATAGAACAACAGTTATAAAAACTGCATGGTACTGGCATAGAAACAGAATGGTGGATCAATGGAATCGAACAGAAGACCCAGAAATAAACCCACACACTTACGGACATCTGATTTTTGACAAAGATGCCAAAACCATACAATGGAAAAAAAGATAGCATCTTCAACAAATGGTGCTGGTCCAACTGGATGTCTACATGTAGAAAAATGAAAATAGATCCATACTTACCACCCTGTACAAAACTGAAGTCCAAGTGGATCAAAGACCTCAACATAAAACCAGACACATTAAATCGGCTAGAAAAAAAAGTGGGGAATACCCTAGAACTCATTGGTATAGGAGAAAAGTTCCTGAACAGAACACCAACAGCACAGGCTCTAAGAGCAACAATCAATAAATGGGACCTCATGAAATTGAAAAGCTTCTGTAAAGCAAAGGACACCATCATCAAAACAAAGCAACCGCCTACAGATTGGGAAAGAATCATCACCAACCCTTTATCTGACAGAGGACTCATATCCAATATATATAAAGAACTAAACAAGCTGAAAAGCAATAAACCAAGTAATCCAATTAAAAAATGGGGAACAGAGCTAAAGAGAGAATTCTCTGTAGAGGAATATCGAATGGCAGAGAAGCACTTAAAGAAATGCTCAACCTCATTAGCCATTAGGGAAATGCAAATCAAAACAACCCTGAGATTTCACTTTACACCCATCAGAATGGCCAAGATGAAAAACTCAAGGGACAACACATGCTGGAGAGGTTGTGGAGAAAGGGGAACCCTTCTCCACTGCTGGTGGGAATGTAAACTGGTACAACCACTCTGGAAATCAATCTGGCGCTTTCTCAGACAACTAGGAATAGCGCTTCCTCAAGATCCAGCCATACCACTCCTAGGCATATACCCAAAAGAGGCACAAGTACACAAAAAGGACATTTGCTCAAACATGTTTGTAGCAGATTTATTTGTAATAGCCAGAAGCTGGAAACAACCCAGATGCCCCTCAACTGAAGAATGGATGCAGAAACTGTGGTACATCTATACAATGGAGTATTACTCAGCAATGAAAAATAAGGAAATCATGAAATTTGCAGGTAAATGGTGGGACCTGGAAAGGATCATCCTGAGTGAGTTGTCCCAGAAGCAAAAAGACATGCATGGTATATACTCACTCATAAAAACATACAATATAGAATAAACCCACTAAAATCTGTACATCTAAACAAACTAAGCAAAAGAGAGGACCCTAACTAAAATGTTCAATCCCCATCCTGAAAGGCAAAGAGGATGGACATCAGAAGAAAAAGAAAATAGGAAACAACCTCGGAACCTGCTACAGAGGGCCTCTGAAAGCCAGAAGAAAACAGGAAACAACCTTGAAACCTGCCACAGAGGACCTCTGAAAGCTTCTGCAGCATAGACTGTCAAAGCAGATGCTGAGCCTGATGGCCAACTGATGGGCAGAGTGAATGGAATTCTATGTAAGAAGTGGGAAATAGTAAGAGCTGGAGGGGATAGGAACTCCACAAGGAGAGCAACAGAACAAGATAATTTGAACACAGGGAACTTCCCAGAGACCCATACTCCAACCAAGGACTATTCGTGGAGATGACCTGGAACCCCTGCACAGGTGTAGCCCATGGCAGTTCAGTGTCCAAGTGGGTTACATAGTAATGGGAAGAGGGACTGCTTCTGACATAATCTGATTGGCCTGCTCATTGATCACTTTCCCCTGAGGAGGGAGCAGCCTTATCAGGCCACAGTAGAGGACAATGCAGCCACTTTTGATGAGAACTGATAGACTAAGATCAGAAAGAAGAGGAGAACCTCCCCTATCAGTGGACTTGGGGAGTGGCATGCATGCAGAAAGGGGAGGGAGGGTGGGATCAGGAGGGGAGGAGGGAGGGGCTTATGGGGGGGATACAAAATGAATAAAGTGTAATTAATAAAAAATTTAAAAAAATGTTTCTAAAACATTTAAGGAAAAAGAATGTTTAAGTATAACTAGTGATTTCTCTTCTTCCTTTTTGTTCTTGAGAAGCAGCTGGGATATGTTGATGTTGTTTGCCTTTTCATATTTGTGTTGGGGACCTTAAGCTGAAGGTATATTATTTGTCTTTCACCACACATGAAAAAGACCTATATTTTACACTTTTACACCTAGTAGTTCTGACACAAAAAAATACCGAGCTTTACTACAAATTCTTTTACTTATACTGAAGTCACACATCATTCTGGTTTTGCACTGTTTTATCTACAGAAAGAGCTTATCTTCACTTTAGAATTGCAGGTATTTTATAGGACCATCAAAATAAAAAGATAAAAATCTAGTCTCCCCATGATGCCAAAAGCTTAACTACCTTTATGGCCTGGATCATTGGAATCTTCGACGGTTTTCCCATGTGTAAATGGGCTCATTGGAATCTTCAGAGGTTCATTATGTATAAATGGGCTCATTGGAATCTTTAGTGGTTCAGCATGTGTAAATGGGATCATTGGACTCTTCAGTGGTTCTCCCATGTGTAAATGGGAGAAAAGGACGCATACATTTATCTCTAGGCATTAGCCAGCCACTGCAGGCAACATCATACTTACCATCTTAAACCCAAAAGTGTTTTCTATTAATCAAATTCAGCAGGGAACTTGAAGGCATAGATCTCAGTGGTGGATCTGTCAGCCTCCTTTCTAAACAACACAGAACACAGCAGGGAAGACACACAAAAGGTTTACGAGAGAAAGAATCTTCACCAGGAGGAAAAGTGCTTGAGATTAATATTCATCTTTCATCCCTCCTCCTTTCTTCTTTAACTACTACATTGTAGATACAAATTTCAGATGATGAAGTCAAAGTTTCTGAAGCTGAAAGTCATCTTTGGAAACATAGCAAGTTTGAAGCAAGCTTGAGCTAGCATGAGACCTCATCTTTTTTTTTAACTTTTTTAAAAATTTCTTATTAATTACACTTTATTCATTTTGTATCCCCACATAAACCCCTCCCTCCTCCCCTCCCGATCCCACCCTCCCTCTTAAAATGAAATAGTGGCTGGAGAAATGGGTCTGTGGCTAATGGTGTGTCTTGTTCTTACCAGGGCCTGAATTCAGTTCCAACCACACTTTTTGGGCAGCTCTAACCACTTGTAACTCCAGCTCCTACCCTCTGATCCAATGTGCTCTTCTGGACCTAGATGAGACCTGCACACATAAGGCATACAAGAAACACATATAGACACACACATTAATATATATCTATATTTCTATGTCTATATATGTACATATCTATTTATATATGTATACATACATATCTACATATACATAATGCACACATATTTATACATAAATATACATTTACATTTATGTAATATATAATTATATATTTATATGTAATATATGATTATCTATGTATATACACATACATATATGTGTGTGTATCAGTGAATAAAAGAGGGCTACTAATTTTGAAAGAGAACAAGAAGGTGTACATATATTAACAGGTATGGACAGAGAAAACATGTATTAGTCAAGATTCGCTAAAGGAAGAGAACTAATAAAATAAAAGTGTTTATTTGTGGTATGGCTCAGTCTTTGAACACAGAGCTTTCAATTTAATGTAAAACAAGTAGTTGTGGTGTGGCTATGCCCTAGCACACTCCTTTAATCCAATGAATTTCTTTAAAAAAAAAAAAAACGGATTAAATGAATTTAACCCTAGGTCAAGAGGCAAAGCAAGAAACCAGCTGAAAAACATTAAACAGAAAGGAGAGACATTGAAAAGGGTATTTAAGATAGCCTGGAGAAGGAGAAAGTGTTTTTTGTTTTTCCTCTCTGAGTCATGAGCTGAGTAGAAAGGGCTTTTTCCTTCTGGGATGTTGGCTGAGAAGTAAGATCAGCTGGGTGGTTTCTCTGCCTCTCTGAGCTAATAGGTTTTCACACACGCATTTGTCTCCTGAGTCATCATTGGTAAAATTGAATGAATGGGAAATTTTTCCTTAAAACAACACACACAAGCTAGAGTTATCTGAAAGGAGAGCACCTCAGTTGAGAAAATACCTCCAAAATATCCCGCTGTAAAGCATTTTCTTAATTAGTGATTAATGGGGCAGGGTCGAGCCCATTGTTGGGTGTTCCATCCCTGGGCTTGTGGTCTTTTCTTCTGTAAGTCAGCAGACTGAGCAAGCCATAGGAGGAAGAAAATAAACAGTACCTCTCCATAGCCTCTGCATCAGCTTCTGCCTCTAGGTTTCTCTTCTGTTTTAGTTCCTGTCCTGACTTCCCTCAGCGAATGAACAATGATGTGGGAAGTATAATACAAATAAGCCCTTTCCTCCCTAAGTTTCATTGGTCCTCCTGTTTTCATTACAAGCAATAGAAACTGTAGGACCAAATTGGTAATGGATTGTGAGGCATTGCTATGACAAACTGATGATACTGTTTTGAGAAAGGTTGTGGGAAAACTTTGAAACTTTTGGTTATAAAAAGCTACTGAGTGTTCAAAACTTGGTAAGCTTTTCTGAGGATCAATTACAATAAGAATGTTGAAAGCAATATAGAAAATGAAGAACTATGTTGTGAAGTTCCAGAGAGAAGTTTGAAAATCATTCAAAGACTATGATGACAGTTGGGATAGGCACTGATCTATGGGTATAGCAGAATATCATATGGAAATATATCATTGAATTTCTTTATCACTCTTGTTTGGTTATAGCCTCGGTCTCTGAGGTAAGCAGCTTTTGGATCCTGGCTACATAGGCAGTTTAGGGCATGTGCTCCCTATTGTAGCTTGGGACTTGAATTAGATCAGTCTTTGTTTGGCCTGTCCTACAAGTTCTAAGCCACCATTGGCTCCATCTTTCCCACCTGGTTCCTCCTGTCACCATTCCCACCTGGACCCAGCCTACCTGAAAATCTATTTCCCCTATTTAGGGAGATCCATGCATCTCTTCTTCATCTAACCTCTCTGAGTCTGTGGATTGTAGTATGATTATTTTTCACTTAACAGCTAGTATCTGCTTTTAAGTGAGTAAATAGCATGTCTGTCTTTCTGGTCTGGGTTGCCCTTCACAGGATGACTTTTCTATAGTTCCATCATCCACTTATGTGCACATTTCATGTCATTTTTCCTAACAGCTGAGAAATATTCCACTTTGTAAATATACCACATATTCTTTACAGAGTTTCAAACTGAGGGACATCTAGGTTGTTACCAGTTTCTTGATATTATGAAGAAAGCTGCAATGAACATAGTTGAGCACATCCTTAATTGTAGGATGGCCTTCTTCTGGTTATGCTCAAGAGTGGCGTACCTGGATTTTGAGGTAAATTTTGAGGTCACTTTTCTGAGGAACCTCCGTATTGACTTTCATAGTGGCTGTATGCATTTACAATTCCACTAGCAATGGAGTAGTGCTCCCCTTGTACAACATTCACACCACCATGAGCTTTTATTTGGGTTGTTAATCTTAGCCATTCTGACAGCCTATGATGGAACTGAGAAAGGTGTCAGAAAATGGAACGTTCTTTCATTCTCATGGATCAAAGTATCAATATAGTAATAATGGACACTCTACCAAAAGCAATACACAGATTCAATGCAGTCCCCATCAAAATCCCAACACTATTCTTTACAGACCTTGAAAGAATAATGCTCAACTTTACACAGAAAAAAAACAAAAACCAGGATTGCTAAAACAGTCTTCAAGAACTCTAGGGCCCTCACTATCTCTGCTTTCAATTTGTGTCATAGACCTAAAGTAATAAAAGCTACGTGATATTGGCATAAAAAGACATTTTGATCAATGGAATTGAAAAAAAGACCGAGACATAACTCCATACACATATGGAGACCTAATTTTTGATGAAGAAGCCAGAAATATCATATTTTCTTTATCCATTCTTTGGTTGAGGGATTTCTAGGTTGTTTCCAGTTTCTGACTGTTACGAATAAAACTGCTATGAACATGGTTGAACAAGTGTCCTTGTGATACATGGAGCATCCTTTGGGTATATGCCAAGTAGCGGTATAGCTGGGTTTTGAAGTAGATCAGTTTCTCATTTTCTGAGAAACAAACCATATTGTCTTCCAAAATGGCTGAACAAATTTGGACTCCCACTAGCAGTTGAAGAATGTTCCCCTTGCTCCACCTTTTCCTCAAAATGAGCTGTCACTTGTATTTGAATTTGAATCATTTTGACAGGTATAAAATAAAATCTCAAAATTGTTTTGATTTGTGTTTCCCTGGTGGCTAAGGATGTTCAACATTCCTTTAAGTTTTTCTTACCCATTTGAGATTACTGTGCTGGAAATTCTCTGTTTCGATCTGTACCTCATATTAATTGGATTATTTAGTTTATTCCTGTCTAGTTTCTTGAATTCTTTATATATTTTGGATATTAGCCCTCTCTCAGCTATGAAGTTGGTAAAAACATTTTCCAATTCTGTATGACGGCATTTTGTTTTTTAATGGTGTTCTTTCCTTTACAGAAGCTTTTCAGTTTCATGAGGTCACATTTATTAACGGTTGGTATTAGTGCCTGCACTATTGGCGCACTGTTGAGAACGTTATCTCCTGTTCCAATGTGTTCAACACTATTCTCCTCTTTCTCTTCTATCAGGTACAGTTTATCTGGATTTATATTGAAGTCTTTGATTCACTTGGACTTGAGATTGGTCTAGAACAAAAATATGGATCTTTTTATATTCTTCTACATACTAACACACTGTTAGAGTAGTATTATTTGTTGAAAATGCTTTCTTCTTTCTATTGCATACTTCTTGCTTCTTTATGAAAACCAGATTCCATAGGTGTGTAAAACATTTAAACAATGGCATATTTACAAAATTATTCAGCTGTTAAAAACAATGGCATTATGAAATTTGCTGGCTATCAGATGGAACTAGAAAAAGAAAACATCTTGAGTAGTGATTTCCCAGATGCAGAAAGAGAAACATGGTATATACTCACTTATACGTGGATATTCGCTGTAGAATAAAAGGTAGTCATGGTCCAGTCTGCACAGACTCAGAGACAATGGGTAACAAAGAGAGCTTGGGAGGAACCAAGGATCTCTCTGGGAAGAATAAACAGAATATATTTCAAGGTTGGACTGGGGATGGGTAGGGTTGAGAAAAAGAGGAATCAGGTATGGCAAAGGGAGAAAATACTGAAGAAATGGCTGGAATTGGGGAACATTTCACAGATAAAGTGGAAACCTAGTGCTATGAAAATCCCATGGAATCTACAAGGGTAATCCAACAATGACCTCTTGTAATGGAGGACACAAAGCCTGAACTAGCCACTTTCTATAATCAGGCAAGGCCTCAAGTAGAGAGCCTGAGACACAGCCTCAAAACCTTTGACCTGCAGGTTGTCCTGCCTGCAGAATGTTCTGCAACCTGAGCATAGAAGAATCTTCATCAAAGAGACCAGAGAGGCTTCATCCAAAAATGGATGGAAGCAGTTGCAGAGTCCCAAAGCCAAATATTAGGAAGAACTGGGGAGTTATGCAGAGGAGGCAAAGGAAGCTAAGAGGAATCAGAGGGTTCAGGTATACCGTTAGAATAAATAATGGCACTCATAAAATCAACTGACTGGGACTCATGACAGCTCACAGAGACCACAATGCTTGTATGAGTATGATGCAGGTCCTCTTCATATATGTTGTGCCTGAGTATCTTGGTGTGTTTGTTTGAATTCTAATAGTGGAACAAAGGCCTATCCCTGATTCCATTGGCTCATTGTGAGACCATATTCTTTTGCTAGGTTGTTTCATTAAGCCTTAATGTCATGGTATATGCCTGGTCTTATTGCAGCTTGATATGCAGTTCTTGGCTGATGTCCCTCGGAGACCTGGTCTTTTCTGAGGGAAGTAGAGAGAAGGTGGATGTGGGGGAGAGGGTAGGCATGTGGGGGAGACTGGAGAAGTGAAGAGAGAGGAAACTGTTGTCAGAGTGTAATATATGAGAAAAAAATTATTTTTTAAAAAGCCAGGAATACACAATGAGAAAAATGAAAGCATCTTCAACAAATGTGCTGGTCTAATTGGATGTCTTCATGGAGAAGAATACAAATCAATATATATTACAATATATATTACAATATATACAATATATACAAATCAATATATATTGATTTGTAAAAAAAAAAAAATCAAGTTCAGGTGATCAAAGACCTCAACATAAAACCAGAGACACTCAACTTGGAAAAAGAAAAATCAGGAAAGTGTGCTGAAACCATTGACACAAGAGACAATTTTTTAAAGAGAACAAAGATAGCATAGGCACTAAGATCAACATTTATTAAATGAGTCTTCATGAAACTGAAAAGATTTTCTAAGGCAAAGGACTCCAGTGAAAGACAAAACACTGTCCTACAGAATGGAAAAAGATTTTTGCCAACTCCATATCCAATAGAGGGCTTTATGCAAAAGATGTAAAGAACTCCAGAAAGCAGAAATCAACAAACCAAACAGTCCAATTAAATACAGACTTAAACAGAAAATTCTCATTAGAGGAATCTCAAATGCTTGAGAAATACTTACACAAATGTTCAACATCCTTAGCTATCCTAAATAAAAATCAAAACCATGTTGAGATTCCATTTTATACCTGTTAGAAACTATTTTAAAGAGTAAATTTTGAAGTGTTCAAAATTTCAATGACTGCATGACTTTTAAAATTTTAATATAATTGTGATGCAAATATTAATTTATAATGTTGAAGAAGAAATGGAAATGTTATAGCTTAAGAGTGATATGTTTGTGGGACAAGTTAACAAGGGCTAAATTATGATGGCTAGTTTTATGTCAACTTGACAAATGCTACAGTTATCTTAAAGGAGGGCACCTCAACTGAGAATATGGCTCCATAAGATCTGACTGAAGAGCATTTTCCTAATTAATAATTCATGGCGTGGTTTTAGCCAAATGTGGGTGATGCCACCTCTGGTCTGGTGGTACTGGGCTCTATATTAAAGCATGTTTAATAATCTTTATGGATCAAGTCAGTAAGCATTCACCTTCTATGGCTTCTGCATTAGAATTTGTCCTCAGTTTTATGCTCTGTTCAGTTCTTGTCCCCTGACTTCCTTCAATGATGGACAGAGATATGGAAGTGTAAGTGAGAGAAACTCTTTCCCCCCCAAGTTACTTTGCTCATGGAGTTTGCTCATAGTGTTTGATTACTGCAATGGTAATAATACACACATATATAACACACCCACCATATATATCCATATTATATATATATATATATATGTAAATTCATATATGCATATATGAATTTATTAAAGAGGCTTACAAGATATGACTCAGCTAGTCCAACAATGGCTGCTTAACAATGGACAGTCCAAAAATCTAGTAGTTGTTTTGACCTCGAGGCTGGATGTCTCAGGTTCTTGTCAGTGTACATCAAAGTCCTGAAAACATAGTCTCTGTTGCCAGTGAAAAAAAAATGAACTTACTAGTGAAAGCCAGGGAAAGCACAGTGAAAAAAAAATGAACTTACTAGTGAAAGCCAGGGAAAAAAGACAAAATGCAAAATCTTCCTTCTTCTATGTTTTTATATAAGTTGTCACTAGAAGATGTGAACCAGATTGAAGTTTAATCTTCCCAACTTCAAAAATCTGGATTAGTGGTGGGTCTTCCCACTTCAAATCCTTGAACAAAACACTAAAAGCATAGGCTCTAAGATCAACAATTAATAAATGGGACCTCATGAAACTGAAAAGTTTCTGTAAGGCAAAGGACATTGTCATCAGAAAAAATTGACAGCCTACAGATTGGGAAAGGATCTTCAGAAACTCTGATGACAATGTAGACACTCAAGTATAAAACAAGGATATTTACTCAACCATGTTTGTAAACACCTTTATTCATAATAGCCAGAATATGGAAACAACCTAGGTGTCCCTCAATGGAGAAATGGATACAGAAATTATAGTATATTTATACAATGGAATACTACTCAGCAATTAAAAACAAGAAAAGGAAACGAATTTTGCAGACAAATGGTAGGATTTAGAGAAGATCTTCCTGAGTGAGGTATCCCAGAAGCATAAAGACACAGATGATATATACTCACTTATAAGTAGATATTAGAAATATAATATAGGATAAACATACTAAAGTCTGTACATCTAAAGAATCTAAGCAAGAAGGAGGACCTTGGATAAGATGATCAGTCCTCATTCAGGAAGGCAAATGGGATGGACATCAAATAGGGGGAAGACAAGGAACACGACGGGAGTCTACCACAGAGGGCCTCTGAAAGACTCTACCCTGCAGGGTATCAAAGCAGATACTGAGACTCAGCCAAACTTTAGGCAGATTGCGGAATCTTATGAAAGAAGGGGGAGATGAAAAGACCTGGAGTAGACAGGAGCTCCACAAGGAGAGCAACAGAACAAAAAAGTCTGGACACAGGGGTTTTCCCTGATACTGATACTCCAACCAAGGACCATGCATGAAAAGAACCTAGAACCCCTACACAGATGTAGCCCATGGCAGCTCAGTGTCCAAGTGGGTTCTCTAGTAAGGAGAATGGGGACTGTCTCTGACATGAACTCAGTGCTTGGCTATTTGATCATCTTCCCCTGAGGGGGGGAGCAGCCTTTCCAGGCCACAGAGGAAGAAAAAACAGTCAGTTTGGATGAGACCTGATAGGCTAGGGTCAGATGGAAGGGGAGGAGGACCACCCCTTTCAGTGGACTGGGGGAGGGATTTGGGAGGAGATGAGGGAGGGAAAGTGGGAGTGGAGGGCACAAGGGAGTTGGCCAGAGCTGGGATGAAAGTTAATAAATTGTAATTAATAAAAAACAAGTAAATAAAAAAGAAAAATTCCACACAGGTTTACTCAGATACTTGGTTTTCTGTTAATCGAGATGTAGTAAAGTTGATAACCAGGAATATTCATCACAGAAGGAAAGAAAGAAATTATGCAATTATCTTATAATTTCAAAAACATAAATCTTTCAAAATGTTATATATAACCCCCAACAAATACTGTCAGTACTTTCTTTTAGGAAAAAAATCAAAACCAAAACATAACAAAACAGTAAAAGAAAGGCATACAGACATTACTTTTATAACTCTGATATATAATATAGTTTTCATACTGAAATTTTAGACTTATTGATGACTTGCAGTATATAATACATACATTTCAAAACTACCAAAGTCATGTGTATAAGATATAAAGACAAATTCATATTCTTATAATTCCTTCTTGTTTTCATTTATTTCTTTGTTTCTATGGTGCTGGGGATTAAACTGGGAGTTTATCACATGGTAGGTAAGGACGATGTCCTTGTATTTCACCTCCAAACCCTTCTATTCCTTTGTGTTGGAAGCCTTCCTGCTGACTCTTCTCAGAATCACAAGGGGTACTTTACTTGCGGTGACTCTAATTGTAAACAGAATTCTGGAACTTACAACTCCTTGTCAACTCTATTTAGTTATGTGGTGTCTCATCTCTCCTTCCATCTGTACTTTCTCTCTACTTCCTAACCTCTATAATTCACCAATTCACTGTTTTCCCCCATACTTGTATGTGATCATCACGTTATCTGCTACTTTGAAATAACAACGTTCACTCTTTTTCTCAGGTGCTTTGCTTATTTCATACAATGCAAGTCTCTGCTATTACCCATCATTTCATGAAAGAGAGGTCAATCCTAGTTTCTGTCTGATTATTTTTCCAATTTTTATGTACTGTATTTTAATTCTCAATCCCAAAGAAATGCACATCTTGGCTGACTACATATTGAGCAGTTTTCGAGCAGTAACGGCGCGTCCTCAGCATGGCTATTTCATTTTCTCTGGATTTAGTTCTGACAGTAGGACTGCTGGATTAAGCAGAAATTTTGATTACAGTTATTACTGTCTTTCATAATGGCTCTACTAATCTACGTGCCCATTCACAGTAATAAGAATTTCTTTTTTTTTTTCCAACAGATACACTAACATTTTTTTCTCTCTCTTTTAGATAGAGGTCTTCAGTGTACTAAAATGGTGTTATTATGGTTTTCATATTCATTTTCCTGTTAGTGATGGTGACAGTTTTATGTACTCATGGGTCATTTGCATTTCCTTTAGAAGTGTTTGTTTATATTACTTGTGTGTGTTTTAAATTGGATTACTTGTTTTTGAACAATCAATTTGAATTTCATATATATTCTGGTTATTAAATTCTTGTAACATAAATGGTTTGAGAGGATTTTCTCTCATTGTGATAGTTGACTTTACTCTTGTTTACTTTGCTAAAGAGAAGTTCCTGAGTTTTATATCTACAACATATATATTCCACTTATTGTTCATACTTTAAAATCTTATGATTAAAAAGCCTTTAAACAAAAAAGTTAAGAAATTTGTCACTAATTTTTTCATAGTAAAAATTCCAACAATTATTTTAAATCTTCAAAGAATTTTAAATAAATTTCTGTATGTATTGAATAAATTATTCTAGGTTCCTTTTTGCGCAGAATTTTTTCAATTCTGTGAACAATAAATTTTACATATTTTTGACTTTTTTTTTTTCCTTGTTTGTTTGGGCAGTCTCAGGTGGCCAGATTGGCCTCCCACTATGTATCTAAGACTTCTAATTTTGTGTATTTCTTCAAAACTTTGGAATTTCAGGGATGTGGCATCAAGTTTAATTGCAATAACATTTACTTAGAGAACGAACTTTTCTGGAAGGCATGCTCTTGACACCTTTATGTCAGATGGCTGCGGAAATGGCTTTTCATTCTGAACCTTTACTTCCCTCCATTGTTTGTAGGTCAGTATAGTATGCAGTCTTCATTGCTTTTCATTAAAGCGCTAAGATCTGCCTCATAATGAACTTTCCAAAAGTTTTATTTTTGATCACACTATTAAAGAGACCTGGGGCTCTTGGTGGCATCTTCTGGTAGGAATAGTGGAAATTCCACAGGAGTGAAGACAGCTATTTCATAGCCAGAAATCAAAAGTGAGAAAAGGAAACATCTATTTTCCCACAGTCTTCTTTAAGGTAGAAGAACCACTGCTACCCTAAGAACTTATAATTATACCATCCTTCTAAAGTTTCAGTGAATCCCAATAGCACGACCTGAGTACTCAGCCTTTAGCAGTTAAATATTTGAAATATATTCAGGGTTCAAACTAGATTAAACATTTTTTTGATAACATGAACATTTATTTCAAAACAAACTTAATATATTAACCCACAGTATTACAACTCTAGACTCTGAATTCTTATGTTTCCTCATAATGCACAATGCATTTCATCTACCTAGAAAAGTCAATACTGTCTTTAACATCATCAACACATCAAAATTCCAAAGTCCAATTCCCTTTTAAAACAAGGTACAAGGAAAATTCTATACTGTGAGCCACTATAAAACAAAAAATGGAACAAACCTACAGGTGCAATATATGATTTTGTAAGTAAGTGTTCCTACTGCAAAAAGGAGGAATGTGCATATAAGAAGGAAAAATCAGACCAAAGTAAGATAGTAGTAGCTCAGCAACTGAAAAGACCAAATTATTGAGTTCCATGTCTGTTCTCTGGCCTTAGGTTGGAATCATCTCAACTCCAATGGTATTGAAAAGTTCTGCCCTTCCCGGTAGCCACCAATAGCATACACAGTCTCTCTCTCGGGCCTCTACTTCATGACTGGAGCTCTCCTCACCAGCATCCCCATGGTTCTTGCATCTCCAGTATCTGAAGGACTCCACTGTAAATTAGATTTTCCTTTCACAGTTATATTAATGACATTTGAAAATCTCGTATTATGACTCTTTTTCTGCCACATTTGGCCTAGCCATGGTGACTCTCTAGAACCTTGACTCAAAACTTTATGACCGCCTCAATCTTGTACTATTCATTTCTGAAAAACACATGGATGATTTTGACAAAGTCTGCTGCTACATTGGGATGCAGTCTGTCCACCACGGACCAGAGTTATATATGGTTCCATGTAATGACTGTTAGGAAGGACTTTTCTATTCAGTTGTTTTACAACAGGAACCTATAAGCTATACTCCCTGGTAAGAGTCCTCCTTCCTACTGAACATGCGTTTTTACAAGGAAGAGCTCTTAAGATTGGGGATCCAGCCTCAGGGCACTTTTGCCATTGTTTAGTGCAGAACACAGTCTTTCTATTAATAATGATAATCTTAAAAAATATATTTGTAGTCTTTTCAAAGTCAATGGAAAATTTATCACATTTTCTGCTTCATTTGAACTTCTTTCTAGCTGTAAGTAAGAGCAGTGAACTGTAACCATGGTTTAGTGTAAATTCCATTGCTTGGAAATTTCATGTAGCAAATAAATTAATCCATTACTGTTTACTTCATCTTCCTTCATTTTTCTGGAGCACATGACCAATGCAACATTTGCAAAATGTTACCTGAATGGCTTGTGCCTCTGTTTCAGTAGAGTTATCCATTTCTGAAACTTCATGAGCTGGACTTTCTTTGTCTGTGTTTCTCTCAGCATCCTGGACTTCCAAACTCCTGCCCACTAAGTTCTATTTAGACCATTTGAAGACTATTCAGACTATTCAGTCCAAAATTCCAACCTTTTGCACATTTCTACTACAGACAATTTCCAAAGGCCTGTAAATCTCATGGTTAGATTTGTTTTTGCAACCTCCCCACTTCTTGTCAACCAGCTGTCTAAATTAGCTGTTTTTCTCAGTTCTGTAATAGTGAGAAACACCTACTCAAAATATCTTCAGAAAAGGATGTGCTTGTGATGGCTCACAGTTTGAGTTAAGAGTTCACCATGGGTGGGAATTCACGTGGCCTGGGTGTGAGGCAGCTGATAACATTGTTTTTGTCAGCTTGTTATGCAGAGTGAAGTTAATTCTGGTGTTCACACAGTGTTCCCCTTTTTATTTGGATGTTCTGCTCCATGGGACGGTGCCACCCACATTCAATACCAGCTTTCTGGAATCAATTAGCTTTTGTAAAAACACCTTCATAGAGACACCAGTGGTTTCTCTGGTGGTTCTAAATTCCACCAAGTTGAAAGTTAAGACTAACCATCATAAGCATGATGTTTAGTTTCCTGTATTTGTACAATTTCAGAATATCCTCATTTCTTTATAATTTTACTTAAATGTGTCAAAGAGTGTACTTGCCATGATTTCATATAAAAGTTTTTTATACCTTATTTTCATGGCCTTTTATATGAGCATTCCAAAATCTAAAAGTAATACGATGAACTCTCTAAGTATTGGATAAAATATTATGTGACTAGGTTTCAGAAATTATGAGATTTCATGAATAGCTTGCTTATGTTTGCATAATAATCTGGTTAAAATGGTCTATACCTCACAATGTACTTATACACTTGTATTGAAATTATGAGAAAATTACTTGAATTGAATAAGCTACCTAGTTTGCAGTATTTTCTTCCATGACAGACGCAGATAGCAATGACCAAAAAGTTGATCCAAATAAACTACATAGAGTCCAAAAACGAAAAAAATATATATATCTGTAAGTGGCATGGAGGTTTAGTGCTGATATTTTGTTCTATTTGTTGATTTTTAGTTGCATGGGAGGCTTTTTGACAAAACTGTGGAAGGGGGAATATTTAATGGCTGTTCAACTTGAATCTGATTCTCTTTATTCATTATTTGATTGTGTAGCCACCTTTTGAGCACATATATGTTTATAATTGATACTTGCGCTATATCAATCAATAAGTTCTCATTATACAATGATTTTCATTATATTTATTTTACTTTACTGCTTTGTTTTTTTTTCATTAATTTATTTACTTAATCACTCTGCAGCCTAATCCCAGCTCCCTTCCTCCTCTCAGTCCCACCCTCATACTGCCCTCCTCCTATTCTCCCACTCCTCTGAGAACAGAGGAAACCAAGGGCACCAACTCACCTTGACATATCAAGTTAAAGGAGAACTAAGTGTATCCTCTCCCACTGAGGCCAGGCAAGGCAGTCCAGCTAGGGAAAATGGATCCAAAGGAAGGCAGCAGTCAGACACAGCCCCTACAATAACTGTTAGGGGACCCAAATGATGACAAAGCTGCACATCTGTTACATATATGTAGGGAGCCTAGGTCTAGCCCATGCTTGCTCTTTGGTTGGTGGTGCAGTCTCTGTGAGCCCCCGTGGGCAGATACTAGTTCACTCTGTAGATTTTCTTCTAGAGTGCTTGACCCCTAGAGCTCCTTCAATCCTTCCTCCCTCTCTTCCCACTCCCACAGACTCCCCACGCTCTGCCTGTTGTTTGGCCGCGGTTCTCTGTATCTGTTTCCATCAGCTGCTGCATGAAGCCTCTCAGAAGACAGTTATGCTGGACTCATAGCTGCGAGCATGGCAGTGCGATCCTCTGTCCCACCGGGGATCTACCATAGATATTGGTTCAAACGGGCAGCAGAGTCTATAGACCAAGCAGGGTGGGTGTGGGTGTGAGGATGCAGGTGCTTTGGAAGTCCTGGGAGTATGGAATAACTTTCAGGGACCGGCTTCAGTGACATGGCTCAACTTTATTCCGGGTGAGCAAGGGCTGTATATAGCTCTTAGGAGGAAGAGCTGAGCAGTTCCCAGGGTAGGTAGTTTCCTATTCTGAGAAAAGCAGTTGAACCTACATTTTGGTCATTGGCTACTTCACTTTCCTCAGAAGTGGGAGCGTGCTTAGAAACAGCAGAGTATCATTAATAGTGTCAGAGGATGGCTTCTCCCAAGGGGTGAGTCTCAAGTTGTCCCAGTCATTGTTTTCTTTCTCTCAATTTCTGTTCCTTCTTTATCCCTGCTCTTATCATAGGCAGGAGAAATTTCGGGTTGAATGTTTCATGGGGGTATTGGTGCCCCCTGCCCTTCACTGGAAGTCCACCTGGCTACAGGAGGTGGCAGGCTCCGTATCCCCTGCTGCTTGGAGTCCCAGCTAGCATTAGACTCATAGACTGCCAGGAGCCTCCCCTGTCCCAGAAACAACCATCCATGGAATTCTGTTCTCACTTCCAGTCCTCCTCCCTCCTTCCTACTCAGGTCTTCCCAAATCTGATCCATGTTCCCCTCCTCACCCCCTCTCCCACCCACTTCCTTCCCTCTGTCTATTTCAGATTTTCTTTCCTCTTCTGAGTGAGATTCAAGCATCTTCTCTTGTGCCCTCATTGTCACTTAGATTCTTTGAGTCTGTGGATTGCAGCATGGCTATACTGTAGTTTATGGCTAATATTCACTTATCATTGAGTACGTACCACATCACTCAGGATATTTTCTAGTTCTATCCTTTTGCTTGAAAATTGCATATCTTTGTTTTTAATAGCTGAGTAGTATTCCATTGTGTAAATGTACCATATTTGTGTTTTATCTTCTGTTGGCTTTCTCTGTTCCATTTGCATAGAATGTGATTTTCTGACACTCGATTATCAAAATGTGTGTCTTTACTGCATAAATGAGTTTCTTATAGGCTACAAATTACATAGTCACTATTTTAAAATCTATGCAGCAAGTGTAGATCTTTTTCCTGGGTTATTTAATAAAATATTTTGTGCTTACATATTTTCTGATTGTTTGAATTCATTTTGTTCCTTTCTGCATCTGTTGTTGTTAAATTTGTATTTCCTTTGTTTGCCTTAAGGTTTGAATCTTTTTTTTTTTTTTTTTTTAATCTGGCTGGATCTGGCTTGTGGATGGGGATGAGTGCTATGAAACCTGTCTTCTGGAATGACACAGCTGTTGCACACGTGAATTACAGCATCCATAGTTACCAAAATGGCTTTCCATTTTGGGTTAAAAATAACCCAAGATAATTTGACTCTCACCTGCAACATTTAAACTTCCTTAATCATCACATTAGATTGTTCGGCCTTATAGAATCTTTAACATAGGTATGAATTTTCTGTTTCTGAAAACTTCATTTTTTTTTCTTTTTTTAAAAGTTTGTTTTATTTATTTATTTATTTAAATTTATTTACTTTGTATCTCCCCTGCAGCCCCCTACCTTCCTTGTCAGCACTTTGATCACCTCCACCTGGCCGGTGCAGCCTGGCCAGTCCACAGAGGAAGATAAAGCAGCCAGCAGCCTTGGTGAGACCTGATCTGCTAGGCTAGGGTCAGAGAGAAGGGGAGAAGGACCTCTTCTATCAGGGGACTTGGGGAGGGACATAGGTGGAGAAGAAGGACAGTAGGTGGGTCTGGAAGAGAAAGGGTAGGGGGCTGCAGTAGAGATACAAAGTAAATAAATTTAAATAAATAAAATTTAATAAAAGGAAAAAAATGAATCTTTTTGTAAACATTCTTATGAATTGACTCCTTTGTTGAGATCTGTGCTTTTGCATGTTATCATGATGACAGCTGGTTTTGTTTTTTGTTTTCTTTTTTTGTTGTTGTTGTTGTTTTGTTTTTGCTTTAGTTATAGAACATTTTCAGAGATATTTTTCAAAACTGGTGCTGTTTCTAACTTATGAAAATTTATAACTACAGTATCTGTTCATTTAATGTTTTAAGTCTCAGAATTTTTTTTTTCAATTCCTTTGGAGTTCTTTCTCTTCTTCCTTGCTTTCTTCTACTTCCTTTTTATTTTTAAATACGAATGGGTTACTTCATAAGATTTATTTTTCAGTTGAAAAATTGTTTTTCATACTCCATTCAATCTGTTAGTGAGACTCTCATACTATTTTTTAATTTGCTTTATTGATTTCTTTGGCTCCAACATTTTGGTTTGGCTCTCCTTTATGACCTCTATAGTTTTTGTTAGATTTTTTATCATGAATTACTTTCTTAAATGACCTTTGTCCATTTTTCTGTGTTCCAACATGAGCAGCTGTGATTCTTGCCTCATAATCTCCTCCCAAGATACACTTTTCCAATATTATTTGTAAACTGTTTTGAATAAGGTGCTTTGGATTAATTGGGAGTGAGCACACAAATTCAGTCTTGCATTAACTATTTAGTTGTAATTAATGTGCTTCTGAGTCCTATCAACTTCTGGTGTTTGTGTGACATTTCACTGGACATCGAAGCTTTGAAGGGTATATTTGTTCAAGACCCATAATATGAATGCTGACCACCAATCAGACCTAGGCGTTCTGAAACAGCTGTGCGTGACTCTGGAAGACATGTCTTTAGGTGTTTCATTGACAATTTTTGCTGATGTGGCACAGTGGGAGTGGTAATGAATAAACCATCAAATGTAGGAGTTTTTCTCCAGTTCCCAGGTGGATAGCATAGGGAGTCTTGCGTCAGTTCTATGACTGTAAGATGCACTGAAATAGTTGTCATTACCTTTGTGTCTAGAGACAGGTTGGCTCCCTCTGTCATCTGTTGTATGGACCCTGTGTGAGTCACACTTACTGACTGAGGCTAGCTGAATTCTTCACATTGTTAGTGGAACATTTGTGGGGACTAGGGAATGGGAATTGGAAGTGGCTTTTTTCCCCAGGGCTGTATGGATTCTGTTCACAAATTAGCAACATGTAGTCCCAGCCTAGGATCTGTCGGTTTATCAGGCAAAAATATGATTTCAACCCTGAAGCTTAGGTACACTGAACAGCTCCCATTTCTGAGCTCAAACCATGTCACAGCAGTAGAATCCTCCTATAGCCAAAATTGCCAATTGGTTGGAATTGATGTCTGCTGGCATTGCCTGTTTACTCTTGCCTTTGCCATGGATATGCCTCTTGGAACCTTTTGTCACAGGCTGTGTTCCCTTGTTGGTGCGACATCATAAGACTCTGACTGGTTTGAATCCCGGACCTCTCCGGATGAGTGCCTACGCTCACTAAGTCACTACTGACTTGTTGTTTTGCTTCTTCTTGGGGATGACTGACACTGAGAACCTCATCTAATCCACCTTGGAATTATCCTATTATGATTTCTTGTTTGTTTGTTTCCTTTCTTGGAAGCATGGTTTTCTAAGTTGTGGATAATGAAAGAAGGGCGGGTTGGGTGTGGGGATGCAATGTACAGTCAGCATTTTAAGAGTGAAGACTTTTAGGTTTTTCTATGTCAGAATAAGGCTTATTTTTAGGGGAAAAAAATCAAACAAGCAAATAAACAAAACTAAGAATGATAACTATGAAAATTATGGGTATTTCCTGCTTCCTTAAATATTGTTAAAACATACAGTAAGGCTTATTATTATAGTTATATTATAGTTAATTCCCTCCTATCATATTTGAAAGCTTTGAGTTGATACGGTCATATTCCTGCTGTGTTCTGATGACATCACCTATGCTTCCTCCACTCATTTCCAAATAAGGAAGACTGAGAGTCCATATTACCCATGATAGCTGCATAATCTCAGGACCTGCTTAACCCGACTCCTTACTCCAACACAGCTTACTAATTATCAACACATTTCCAGCCTTTATCCTTGTTACCAGCCTTTCAGAAACACTTGACATCAGAATTGCCGGGAAAATATTAGAAGAGAATTAGGTTGGCTTCTATGTTGCAGCAAAGCCTCAGAAAGATAAGTCAGGAGTGCTTTCTGGGGCATTCTGTCCGGAGAAGAGCTTATAACAGCTGGAGAGCATAAGATCGCAATGAAAATAGGGGAACTCAGATTACTAATCACAGTAGTATGACAGCTACATGGAGATGCAGGAACACAGCCTTGCTGAAAGTCAGTTCGTTTATCTCCTATTTTGTGCAGCAACTGTTATTGGTTTTCATAAAGTGAAACTTAACATTGAGATATCTTTCTGTCAAGCAGTTGCCAATCTTTCTGTGACAAATGTGCTCATTGTTAAAGGGCAATGTAACCTGCTTTAAATTCTATGCCAATTCCTGCAATTCTGCTCATTATTTAACTAGATAAAAAGTTTCATTGCAATTACCCTGACACAGACAGCTTAGTGGAAGATATGATTATTCAATCTGTAATTTCAAGTCATAGTCCATCTTTTGGAGAAGTCAAGGAAGAAACTCAAACAGCTTATCACATCATGAAGAAGAAAAAAAAATCCTTGCTTTCTTGCTGTCTTCTTGCTTTCCTGTTCGGGAACCTGTGCCAAAGAGTGCTGTCAACATAGAATGCATCTTCTTCTATGGAGAACAACCTCAACAGACACGTCCACAGACCAACCAGATCTGGACAATCCCTCAGTAAAGCTATCTTCCTGGGCTATTCAAGGTTGTAACAAGTTGACAGTAAAAGTTATTATCACACCAGAAGTAATAATGAAATTAGCCTATAGTTTCTCTGTAGTTTGGAATTGTTTCTCCAATTTTTGTATCTTGGTCTAATAGATTTCAATGTATTTCTCTATGCACTATTGTGCTCTCTGAATTGAATGCTCTGGCAAATTTAATCTATATTAAAGATTTTACATACTTTAGATTTTAAAGCTTTCATTTTTCTAATATTCTCTCTGTACAGTATTTACAAACCACATGTACACGTAAAGGATAGTAAATCTTAATTCATTTCCTTAGTTAATTTTAATTGATTTCTACATTTTCTCATGGCTTCTGTAGTACGTTTTATTGACTATTATAGCCATAGAGCTAGGCAGTTTAGCTGACATAGTATTTTCTTGTAAACTTTTAAAGCAGTTTCTTCCTACTCACACACATTCCAGTCTTAAATAGTATAGTCCATTTGGGGGCTGTGCTGTTCTTCTTTCAAGGTCCACTGACTGTCCTGTGCTTGAGCTATGGCAGAATATCACAAGAGCCTCTTCCCTGTACTCACATGTACTGCACTAGCTGAAAAGTAAATTTGAATACTATTTAAATCTACACAAACAGTCTGTTCTTCATAATAGCACCCTATTCTAACATATAGATAAAATTAATTAGAATAAAATTTATCACTTCTTTTTGTTGTGAGCCTGGCCTTTAATAACTGAGCCATCTCTCCAGCCTTGATATGAGGACTTTTGCCTTTTCTTGTATCCTGTTTTGTCTTGTTTGGTTGTTGTCTTTTGATATCTGCTCTTTTCTGAAGGGAAACGGAGAGGAAGTCGATCTGGGGGATTAAAGAGTTTAGGAGAGCTGTGGGGAGGTAAAGGGAGGGGAAACTTTGGTGTTGTATGAGAGAACATTCATATTAAAAAAATAAAATCACTTAGCAACTTTCAGTTGATTAAACATTGCCAAATATCCCTTTCCCCTACAGAGCTTTGACTGAATAATACTAAAATCTCTTAGACTGAGTTGTTGGCAATCACATTCATAAATAGGATAAATATGCCCTCTGCATTTGTACTTTTACATTAATTTATTTGTGTGCATGCATTCAAGAAAATATAAAAAGAATGAGGGGGGCAAGCAAGAGATAGAAAGTTGAAGGGAGAGATGAGGGAGAAAGAGAGAAAGAACAAAGACTGCATATAAAGTAGGTACACATATTATCCCGGAATGTGGGGTAGGCTTTCTGGAGTCACATGTGACATTTCCACATGGGTCCAGAGAGGGTCTACACATTTAAACAACTTTATGGAATTCCAGTACTCATCAACATACAGCAAAATGCATTTTACGAGTCCTGCCAATTAGAATTTTGTTATTTTTTCTCACATGTTTCATTACAAACACTTTCTATACATTATTATATGCAAAAATTAAAATAATCTGAAAATGGATGAATACTCTGAGACATTTTCTATTACTTCCCACTGAATTTTCTCAACAGACACACTGCAGAGCCGGAGGTTCCCCATAAATTGAGAGAAAATAAATCAGGGATCGTCATGATGAATACAAGTCTGATGGACAAAAATTAGTTAAATTTCATTCTCTTTATTAGCACTGTGATATTACATCATTTGAAGTGTGCCCTATTCTGCATAGACTTAATTTTTATTCCTTGTTTATTTTAATTTCTCAGTGCTAATGATTATTTTTATAGGGTTTGAAAAAAGAGAAACTGGCTCTAATTCATTTACCTAAATGATATATTTTAACTTTATTTTGTAGCTTTCTAAATATGAAATTTTTTATTATAAATATTTTACTTACTCCAAAGTATATCTAGTTATATGATTTATGTTATGCTTTGAATTAAGCACACTGTACTTAAATAAAATATTTTCCTTTTTAAGTAGCTAAACCAATTTAAATTATTTAATATTTCTTAAATATAGTAAAATGTTTATTTTAAAACATATTTTTGGTATTTTGTTACAGGATAATTTTCATTGGAATTTTGCTTTAGGAGCGTGACAGACTGCAACTCCGTGTTCTTTTTCTATATCCTGATTTTAGTACTAATTAATGAAAAGAAAATAGTCAAACTTATGAAATATATAGTTGCATTTTGAAATGAAGCTAATATCTCTGAAATTAAAATACATTCTTCCAGTACCAGTGATCCAGTTATGTTTCCATGAATACCTTCCTCAAGCATGTAATTTCTAATGCAAATTTTGCTTTGTTTTTCTTTTTGTTTTTTGAGATAGGGTTTTCTGTGCAGACTTGGCTGTCTTGAAACTCACTATGCAATCAAGGCTGACCTGGAACTCAGAGGTCCTTCTGCCTCTGCCTCTCAAGTGTTGGGATTAAAGGTCTTGCTACCACTTTCGGGCGAGATGCAGCTTTGACATAGGGAATATAGTCAATATTTTCTCAAGAAACTTTGTTAGTGTGTATGACATTGTTACAGGCATCTTAAACTTGAGAAAAAAAATTAAAGAAAGGCAGACCATTTGAATTTTTGCTTTTGAGAAATTTTGATTCTAACAGTGCTTAACTGAGCATCTTGGAGGACAAGTTAAGTTGGTGTACCTTAATGAGAGAGAGGAAATTAGAATGTATCAGGCCCTGTTCAGACCTCTTGCCTTCAGAGGTCATCATAATGTTCTAGTATAAGAGACATCGCATGTTTCACCACATAAATGACTACACCTTCTGATGAAACTTCACAGATTCAAAACCATGTCTGTGAATACTGTTCGGCTTGCTTTTTGCTTAAATCGTTTCAGAATGATTATGTCAACTATACTGTTTATATTGTTTTCCATTTCAAACCGTATGAACTTCATGTATTGAAAATTTTGTCCTTATTAGTGCACTGGCTCACACCTGCAATTAAACATAGAATACTCTTGCTTCATTTTCTGTGCAAATTTGCACATAGTAAAACATGAATAGAAGCCATAGACAAATGATGCATGATGGCTGACTTTCCTGGTTTGCTTAGATTTCTTTCTTATACAGTCTAGGCATGCCTGCCCATTCAGGACACCACCAACAATGACCTAAAACCTCTCACATCATTAATAGTCAAGAAAAGTGCCTGACAAACTCATCCACAGTCCAGTCTGGCTTCAGTGTTTTCTCAGTTGAGGTCACAACTTTGCAAATGTCTCTAGGTTGTGTCAAATTGACAAAAAAAAAAAAAAAAAAAAAAAAAAAAGCTAAGCAGATGTATATTGTTAAGTTTGTTGTCACAGTGTCTGTTTTGTTTTTCCTTTCTGTGTTTATTCCTTTCATTTGCAGATACTTCTTTTGTTGTTAAATTACATTTGGAAGTCCTCAGTTTTCTTATTCATTTCATTTATCATCATGAATTCTAATGGCAAGAATCTCCTCCAGTTTACTTGCAGAGAGGGTATCTGAACAGCAGCTCAGCAGTAAGAACTTGCAGAGTATATAAGAAAAAAAATTCAATATAAGTGTATATTGTATCTATTTGTATTATACATAAGAAATGGTTTTACATGTCTGATCTTATTGTTACCAACAGAAATTAATCAACCACAAACAGAGAATATCCAAGCACTGGATATTAGATAGTGAGAGTCGCTGGTTAAGAGCGCTTGCTGTGCACATGTTAGGAAAGGAGTTGAGAATCGAACACGGTATAATACTTATAACTCCAGCTATCAAGCATGTGAGTTTCTCTTCAGGCCTGCTTGCTCATATAGATATGCATAAATTCACAGAATCCCACAAGCATGCACACACACATAAATAAATATTTTAAAAATGAAAGAATTCCATGTATAGACTCTGGGTTTCAATTATCAAATTTTTGACAGCAAATAACTTTATTTTTTTCAGTAAAAGTTCATAATATTAAAATGTATCTCTTTATAATGTATTAGAAGCACAACACCATGTTCATAGACTATTTCATACTCTGTTTATGAGAATGTGGATATTTTTAAGTAGGAAAACTTTTCCACGTCACGTGTTTCTAAATTTTCAACCCTGGAAGGAAGATTACCAGTGGTCACTCGCTTCTATATCTGTGAAAACAGTATGCAGTGATGTAATAATGTGAGTAAGATCTGTGGACTCTTTGTGATTAGTCAGTACAATTTGAGCTAAAGTGTGTAAAGCTGTCTGCAAAAAGCTTTTAGAAAAATTTTAACGTCTGTTTTCAGGGTTTCTGGAAAACACCTGATATTTGTGAGATTTATATGCTTGCATGTAGTGACACGTCATCTTTTGCAAAGGGTATATTAAATTGAAAATAACTTCCTGAAAGGTCAAGCTTCCATGTCAATCACACAGCTGCCATATAAAAAATACCAATTGGTATCTAAGAAGAAATCTCAGTGAGGGGAACACATTTCTGCGATTGCAGCTTAATAGGCTCAATTTAGAGAGGCAGCTCAGAATTTCAAGCAGGATATAAAATATATATTCTTGAAATAATGTATTTTCTCAGAGTGTTTATAAGTACTTTGCATCAGCAATTTGAGCTATTTTTTATATTTAGCCTAGTAAATGTTTCATCATTAAGCTACTAGTATTTGTACAAATCCTGTTTATTAACAATGGTATGTACCCACTCAAAATATGAACTGTTAACTAACTGAGGACTTATGTGGTTAGAAACTTGAATTATGTTGCTTCTACATTTTAACATTCTGAAAAAAATCCATTTGGTTTGTGTTAGGCTATTAAAAGGAAATAATATATATATTTAACTACCTAAGCACCTAATTTACCTAACAGACTATAAAAACAAAATGCCTAAGTTCTATGAAAAAAGACATTGCGCAGCTTTTCCTTTGAGTTGAAACATTTTCATCCTGCACGGAAGCTTCTTGAGATTGGTGATGTTCTCCAGTCCACTGATAGGGGCAGTCCTCTTCCCCTTCCATCTTACCCTAGCCTATCAGGTCTCATCAGGACTGGCTTTGTTGTCTTCCTTTGTGACCTGGTAAGGCTGCTCCCCCACTCAGGGTGAAGTGATCAAAGAAAGAGTCACTGAGTTCATGTCAGAGACAGTCCCTATTCCCATTACTAGAGAACCCACTTGGAGACTGAGCTGCCATGGGCTACATCTGTGCAGAGGTTCTAGGTTAACTCCATCCTTGGTTGGAGTGTCAGTCTCTGCAAAGACCCGTGGGCCCAGATTTTTTGGTTCTGTTGCTCTCCTTGTGGAGTGCCAGTCCCCTCCAGGTCTTACTATCTCCCCCTTCTTTCATAAGATTCTCTGCACTCTGCCCAAAGTTTGCCTATGAGTCTCAGCATCTGCTTTGATACCCTACTTATCCAAACTCATGGGACATAATGAAAGCAGTGCTAAGAGAAAAGTTCATAGCACTAATTGCCTTCAGAAAGAAGTTTGAGACATCTCATACAAACAACTTAAGGGCACACCTAAAAGCCCTAGGGGGAAAAAAAAGATGAAGAAGACACACACAAGAGGAGTAGAAATAATCAAACTCAGAGCTGAACTCAATAAATTAGAAACAAAGAAACCAATTCAAAGAATCAATAAAACCAAAGCTGGTTCTTTGAGAAAATTGACAAGATAGACAAACCATTAGACAAACTAAGTAAAAGGCAGAGAGAAACTATCCAAATCAGCAAAACAAGAAACAAAAAAGGGGGACATAACTAGAGACACTAAGGAAATCCAAACAATCATTAGGTCTTACTACAAAAGCCTATATTCCACAAAATTTGAAAATCTAAATGAAATGGAAAATTAATTTTTATGAATAGACAGCCTACAGATTGGGAAAGAATCTTCACCAACCCTTTATCTGACAGAGGGCTAATATCAAGTATATATAAAGAACTAAAGAAGCAGAAAAGCAACAAACCAAGTAATCCACTTAAAAAATGGGGAACAGAGCTAAACAGAGAATTCTCGAAAGAGGAACATCGAATGGCAGAGAAACACTTAAAGAAATGCTCAACCTCATTAGCCATTAGGGAAATGCAAATCAAAACGACCCTGAGATTTCACCTTACACCCATCAGAATGGCCAAGATGAAAAACTCAAGTGATAGCACATGCTGGAGAGGTTGTGGAGAAAAGGGAACCCTCCTCCATTGCTGGTGGGAATGTAAACTGGTTCAACCACTCTGGAAGTCAATCTGGCGCTTTCTCAGACAACTAGGAGTAGTGCTACCTCAAGACCCAGCTATACCACTCCTAGGTATATACCCAAAATTTGCTCAAGTACACAACAAGGACATTTGTTCAACCATGTTCGTAGCAGCTTTATTTGTAATAGCCAGAACTTGGAAACAACCCAGATGTCCATCAACGGAGGAATGGATACAGAAATTGTGGTATTTTTACACAATGGAATACTACTCAGCAATCAAAAAGGAGGAAATCATGAAATTTGCAGGCAAGTGGTGGGATCTAGAAAAGATCATTCTGAGTGAAGTATCCCAGAAGGAGAAAGACAAACTTGGTATATACTCGCTTATATAGACCTACAAGATATGATAAACATAATGAAATCTACACACCTAAAGAAGATAATCAAGAAAGTGGACACAGGCGAAGGTGATTAATCCTCATTTAGAAAGACAAATGGGATGTGCCTTGAACTTATGACAGGAGTCTACCACAAAAGGCATCTGAAAGACTCTACCTAGCAGTGTTTCAAAGCAGACACTAAGACTCATAACCAAACCCTCGGCAGAGTGCAGGGAATCATATGAAAGAAGGGAAGTTAGTATGATATGGAAAGGATAGGAGCTCTACAAGGACCAAATATATCTGGGCACAGGGTCTTTTCTGAGACTGAAACTCAACCAAGGACCATCTATGGATATAACCTAGAACTTCTGCTCGGATGTGGCCTGTGGTAGCTCAGTAACCAAGTAGTTTTCCAAAGTAAGGGGGACACGGACTATTTCTAACAGGATCTCAAGGGCAGGCTGTTTGACACCTCCCCCCAGGGGAGGAGCAGTCTGTTAGGCCACAGAGGAGGACTTTGCAGCCAGCCCTGAAGATACCTGATAAAACAGGGACAGATGAAAGGGGAGGAGGTCCTCCCCTATCAGGGGACTTGGAAAGGGGCAGGGAGGAGACCAGGGAGGGAGTGTGGGGTTGGGGAGGGAATGAGGGAGCGGGATACAGCTGGGACACGGAGTTAAGAAAATGTAACTAAAAAGAAAAAATAAAATAAAATAAAAAAAAAAAAAAAAAAGAAAATAAATTTTATTGTAGAGGATCTAATCTGGTAGCTTTGGCAATATATTTTTTGTGTTAGTCTATCACAGAATTAACCCACATTGCCTCTATAAAAAAAATACCTTTCTACTAGGCACTTATTTTCAGCTCCTCAGATTTTCTGTTGGCTAAGGAAGGACACAGTATTACTTTTAATCTTTCTTAATGCTTTACGCTGTTGCTTTAAACATTGTCTACCTTACATATGAAATACAAACATATATATATATATATATATATATATATATATGCTAATGTGTGTCCCTGTGATGTCTTCCGGATGCATAAACAGTGTAATTCAGTGTGATATCTAAGTCAGGGTAAAGAATTGTTTATCTTTTCTCTTATAACTAGAAGCATGCATTTATTTAGAATTATATGTTCAGAACAGCCTTTTGTTTCATTGTAAGCATTTTCTTTTGATGTTCCAGTTATATCATTCTCATGTCTTTCCCGTGCTCTATCTTCACTTCAGCATTAACCCAATGAAAATACTTTGCTGGAAACAATGTCACTAGAATAAAAGCAATCACATAAAGCATGTAGGCAGATGTCAAACAGTGTGTGGTATAACACAAGAGGGTGTGAGCATGCACACACACATACACTACACACGCACACGCACACACACACACACACAAATGAGCTGATTCAAAAAGGTGCTCAATTTTTGACCTAATAACTTAGACTTAATAACATCTTCTTCAGAATATTGTTCTCAGTTGTAGATACACAGAGATACAAAATATATATGAACCATATATATCTAGACATGAATTTTTTACCTATTGCATCTCATTGTATCCCACTTCTCAGCATATTTCTTTTTTCTAATATGAATGACACTATGTTGAATCAACAAAGTAAACATGTTTTCATTTACATACAAGACAAGAAGAATTCTCAGTTTCAGTATTGACTGTCAAAGAATTCTTCCTCCCCTCATCCACTTATTCAAGTAGAGCTTCATCTCCGTTTGGTTTCAGCCACAGGAACTTTGTACTGTAACAGAGCAGCATGCTGAAGGAGAGATCAGCATGCTAAGATATGTGATGCATTTCATCTGCAGACAAGTCCACCTGTGGCTGGCATGGAGCAGGAATCTGGAGCCAGAGGCTCACTGCAGGCTGTTGACTCCTTGGTTTCAAAGGCTGTTACCTGATGCTGTGCTTTGGCTGTCACTCGGCAGCATTCATAGCTGGGCTTTGAGCTCAGCAGAGGTGCGGGTAGTGGTGACATCTGGCACCCACCCTCACTTCTGCAACTGAATTTCCCCTGGAGTTACAACAAGCTTCATAAAGTATCACTGCTGCTCTACTTCCATGCCACCTTAAACCGCTTTGCCTTGCTGTTTTGGCTGAGCTTGAACTGGCAGCCTGTAAAAGGAAGGAGATTTGGGATCGCTGCATTTTATGCCAAGCTTGGGAATTCACAGTACAGATCTCAGCAGCCTGCCCTTGTCAAATTCTCTTCTTACACACTCTTTTCAATCACAGTTAGCCTCAATATAAAGAGAATTACAGAAGCAGGCCAGCTGTTACAGGATGGATGGCTTCAGTAACACGAGTGTACTTCAGTGCTTTATTTGCTGTGGAGTCCAGCCCTGCCAGAAGACTTCTGTTTGGAATATGTGGTAAATTCAATATCTTTAGGCCTTTTGACAGTGCTTGTATTACAAATGTCATGGACACAGAAAGCAGAGTCATGCTTTGAGTGTTATGTATTGCTTCCCCCTCACCATGGCAGGATAGCCAGTCCCTCAGATGACTGGAGTTAACACACTTGCTCAATAATGCCATAAGCTAATGGGAGATTTGTCATCTGACAGCAAGAGGGAGCAAACGGATGGTGTAGGGCTTTGCTTTAAATTCCATCCATCCCGTTGTGGCCACAGTATCCACAGGCCACTGGGCAGGTGTGGCTGACATATCCATGTGCTTACCAACTCATTCTCTGCTGAAGTTGCTCACTGGGGAGCTTTCTTACAAGGAGCAATGAGTCACTTTTATGCCCATTGGTTGAGACACAGCTACACCTTTCTCTCACATGACCTGCAAATTTCCAGTGTGTGTGTGTGTGTGTGTGTGTGTGAGAGAGAGAGAGAGAGAGAGAGAGAGAGAGAGAGAGAGAGAGAGAGAATATCAGAGAATATCAGAGAATATCAGAACCAGGGCTGATCCAGTGGTTGTGAATTACTTTAGAGCAGTACCTTTTGCTCTCTATCTCTCCACAAAAGCAAAACAAAAATAAGACAGCACATGAATTCTACGCACAATATGTCCACGTGGAGTCTCTCTTTTCAGAACTTCCTCTACCCACTTCTTAAATATAGGACCAGTACTAGAAGTAGCTGCAAGTGGAGGCAGGATTCTGAAGAATAGCTCTATTTTTCTTTCTTTCTCTCAACTGCCTCAGTGGATCATCCTTGCTGACACAAGTGATAGGCTGAGAGAGAGAAAAGGGAGAGGCGTGGGTCTTTCTATGTATACTGCATTTTGAATTTTTATGTTTTCACTGGTGATATCCTATTGAAGATCAAGACACTTTTACTTTTAAATTTTGGCTAATTAAAGTTACTTGGAATACTGTCATGTGCTAAACATTCAGACTGTCAAACATATGTACTCGCCTGATTTTTCCCAAATGAATGTTTTTTTTTGAAATTATAATGTAATTGCAAATCTTCTCTTTTGTCTTTCTTCCATCCAAACTCTCCCATATAGATCTCCCTACCCTCATTTAAATTTTAACTCTTATTTCAATAATTACTATTGCACACACACATAGTGTATGTTTGGAGACAGGATTTTTCAGAGGATACTAAACAATAACACACAGACATATTTATTTCTTCAGGTTTCAGGGCTCTTAATTTCCCTTTGAAACTTCCACTTATAAGGAATGTGCTAGAGAAATAAGCTCAGATATATAGCGGGGTGAGAGGATAGTACACACACATTGTATATTATATATATGTATTAGCTGTATAATCATACATATGTATTCACATATCGCTAACTACAGCCTATATGATGCTGCTCGATTCTGTGTGACCAGAGCTCAGTATTTGGCCCTGCACAAGCAATTGCTGTGCTCTTCCCTGGACCATACCCTCCACTCCCAGTTTTGCTCAGTTGCTTGTGATTCTTAACGAAGTTTGAGGCTCACAAATAGGACTTAAGACCTGTGCAACTAGAGGGCAATTATTCATGAAACTGGAAACCTAGTTAACTACTCAATGTTAGTGAAGTCATAGTTATTAGAGGAAGACCTACAACCTTTAGCTCACTAAATCAACATAGTGCATAACAACCATCTATAAACACTTGTGCTTTATCCACAGACAAGTGTATTCTGTACCACTTATTAAAGAAACTTCTCTTTGCAACAGACAGGAACCACTACAGAACACGACAACCAGCCAAAATGCAGTTGTGGAGAGACGTTCCAAGAGTCTCCATCTACAATTCAGTCCTGTACCTAACACACAGGAAAAACTCAGTATAGAGAGTAGAAAAATGTAGGAGTGCGAAGATCAGAGTTTGCTGTGAGACTGTGTCTTCTAGGAACATTAGAACTTACACCCATAAAGTATAATAGGACTACGCAAACATAAGTTTAACAAGAATGACATCAAAGGACACAATAATGTGGACAAGGAAAAGTGAAAGTAAATTTTAATCTGCTGAATTTACTTAAGCATTGCTTAAAATCCCTAAATTCATTTAAGGTTGTGATTAGTTAAAATTACTAAACAAATTTATATTGGCTTTTTCAACTTAAACAAAATTTTTGCTCTAAGTTAGACTTTAAAGTCGCTGAGAATTTAGATGATTTGAAATCATCAGTGGTGTTCTTTTAAGATATTTTATTAAAATACATTAATTTCGCAAAAGTGGATTTTATTCCACAGCTTATCATGTACATGATGTATGTTGGCCCTGTTTACTGTCCATTGCCTTCTCTTACTTTTTTTTTTTTTTTTTATGGAATAGTCCCCAGAGTTTCAATTTTTATGTTTTTTTTTTGTTTTGTTTTGTTTTTTCCCTAGATTCTCTGTATGAGAAATGACTCACAAAGCTTTTGTTTTTGAGTCTGGCTTATTTTGTCGATTGATATCCTGCTCCATCCATTTTACTGAAAACATAGTTTCTTCTATGTTCAAATATTAATCCTGTATTCGTGCCACAGTTCCTCTATCCTTTCACTCTACTACTTAACTGAGCTTATTCCCTAACTTGATTATTATGAAAACTCATGATAAATATAGCTACCACTGTATGTCTGTTGGATGGTGATTTTGATTTCTTCAGGTCTATGCACAAAATTACGCTTTTAATTAATATTTTCATTCTCTTATTACTGAGTTCTTAGTGCGCTGCTTTAGATGAACAGTGTTGGCCTCCCTCCTTATAGGTGAATGGCACAAAGGGAAATTAAGAGCCCTCCAACCTGAAGGACGAACTGTAAACGTGTTATTGTTTAGTCTTCTCTGAAAACTCCTGTCTCTAACCTTGCGGAAGGGACAGGCTCTGGCCACGTGTGCCACACATACGGAAAGTTGTGTGCAGCTCACAATAGCCTTTGTCTGGTGCACATACATCAAATTTTGATTGGGATTTTTAAAAAGCTGAGAGGTATGTAAAAAGACACATGAGCATGTCAGTTTTACCGAGGAATGAGCAGTGCCAGCTACAGAGTTCATTATAATTCAAAAATTATTGGGAATACAGAAGGTTCTGTTAAACAAATTTGAATCTAATTTGTGCTGGGAAGAACTTCAGGTGAGTTTCATTACATATTCAACTTATGGAGGGTTAATATGGAGGTGTTATTCACCCATTCTTACTCTGATTTTGCTACTACACAGAAAAAATTTAAACCTATAAAGTGCTATACTTATCATGTTCTTACAATTTTATTATTAATTTTACTAAAGTTTTCTCTACTCATAATTGTTAACAATTACATAATATATTAAAAATAATTGACACTATACCTTTTAACAGCTTTATAAGCTTCCTATTTGTGTGAGTGTATTTCTTTTTAAAATTTTATTTATTATTCATTAAAATTTATTCACTTTGTATCACAGATGTAGCCCCCTCCTCATCTTCTTCCAGTCCCACCCTCCCTACCTTTTCTTCCCCTGTTCCCTTCCCCAAGTCTATTGATAGGGAAGGTCCTCCTCCAGTTCCCTTTGACCCTGGCCTATCAGGTCTCATCAGGACTGGCTGCATTGTGTTCTTTTGTGGCCTGGCAAGGCTGTACCTGCAAGAGGGAAGTGATCAAAGAGCCAGCCACTGAGTTCATGTCAGAGACAGCCCCTGTTCCCCTTACTAGAAAACACATTTGGAAACTGAGCTGCTTATGTGCTACATCTGAGCAGGGGTCTAGGTCTTCTTCATGCATGGTCCTTGGTCTCTGCAGCTGCCTCAGGTCCAGATTATTTGGCTCTGTTGCTCTCCTTGTGGAACAGAGGGGGCTCCTGCTCCCTCCAGGTATTTCCCCTTTTTATGAGATTCCCTGCACTCTGCCCAAAGTTTGGATATGGGTCTCAGCATCTTCTTGGATAACCAGATCAGTAGAGTCTTTCAATGACCTCCTGTGGAAGGCTCCTTTCCTGTTCCCTGTCTTCTCCTGCTCGGATGTCTATCCTGTTTTTCCTTCTGAATGAGGATTGAGCATCTTTCCTAGGGTCCTCCTTCTTGTTTAACTTCTTTAGGAGTATATATTTTAGTATGTTTATCCTATGTTATATGTCTAATATCTACTTATAAGTGAGTATATACCATGCTGTGTGTCTTTCTGCTTCTGGGACACCTCACTCAGGATGATTTTTTCTAGATCCCACCATTTGCTTGCAAATTTCATGATTTCCTTGTTTTTAATTGCTGAGTAATATTCCATTTTGTAGATGTACCACAATTTCTGTATCTATTCCTTTATTGAAGGACATCTGGGTTGTTCCCAGCTTCTGGCTATTACAAATAAAGCTGCTACGAAGATGGCTGAGCAAATGTCATTCTTGAAATAGTCAGCAATAAAAATGGTAAAGGAAATTGAGGTGGTGGGTATTAAAACTTTACTCAGCAAAATTTAGGCAATGTTTGTGCTACATTCCAAATCTATGAAGTATATTTTGTTTATTCTGAGATTTAGCGCAGCTGATTTTTGAACCATTGTTTTTATTTCACTTTGAAACATTTAATTACCTCTGCCAATGTTGCTTAGGTTTTCATTTCCTATCACTTTCATAATGACTTGTCACTTGGAAAAAATACATTGGTAAAAAAAAAAGTCATCGGTTTTCATGGTTAAAGAAAATGCAAGTGTTCCTTAAGGCAATCTTATTTTGAATATCATTTGCATCATGATATCACACAAGCATCTACAAGATATATCACAATTATAAAAGGGGTTTCAGAGAAGATGAAAAACAAGGCAGCATTCAGGTGTTGAAACATATTTATTGTTGATGTCACAATTTAGTTACATTTCTCCTGAGTTGTATCAAATAATAATTGTCTGAAATCATAATTGGTGGTTGTGGGTTTGGGAGTGGGCAGGGGTCATTGAAACAAATTAATTTACTACATGTTTTCCTATTTAAACACAATCATGTGTTCTTTTTCTATTTCAATCTTCAAAAGCCCCAATGAGAGTAAAATATCCATAAATAATTTGCAGGTCAAACAAATCCTTAAAATCATGAGCCAAAGAAATTAAAAATATTTTGGAATTCATTGCCATAACAACGAATATCTTTATTCAAGGTTTGAAATTAAGAGATCTGCTTCCACCAAAATTCCTGAAGTGTGAGCCTGCCAGGTACAGAAATTAGTAGTTCTTTCTCCTTGATGCCAAGAAAAAGCCTTACCATAGTCGCTAGAAACTGTGAGTAGAGTAGAAGTATTCAATAATTTGAAAACTGCAGAAGTTGGTGTGACTGGTTAGAATCTAGAAGTATTGTCAACCCTTGACCACATTTTTCTCAACAGCATGTTTATATTTATAAGGAACGAATATCATTTATTTAGAGACATCATCAGAAACACTGAAGTAGAATAAACATACCCACAGTTAAATAATTGGGAATAACTTAGAAAAAGTACACATTACACCTCCTTCACAAAAATGTCATTATTAAATATTAAAAAAGAAAACGTGTGACTATTAAGTAACATAAATGAAGATTCTTTCCAGAGAAAAGAGCAGCGATATGTTCTGAGGATGAGTTACTAGAGAGCGTAAAGAAATAGAGCCACGAACTTACCAAAGAGGTAGCTGCATCTGCTGAAGCTGAAGTTGCCCAGCATGGATGCCGGGAAAAGAACTCAGGTCCTCTGGAAAATCAACAGTCTTAACAACTGAGTCATTTTCTAGTCACAAACATATGTTTCAAAATTTTTGTCCTGCCAACAAAGGAGCTTTTAATAAAAAGCTTCTGACATTGAATTAGTTTTTCGAGTAAAGTTAGATGTAACATGTTCTGAAATTCTAATTCCATCCATTTGCCTGAAAATTTCATGATTTCATTGTTTTTATATTTTTAATTGATGAGTAGTATTACATTGTATAAATGTACCAGAGTTTCTGTATCCATTAGATGCTGAGACTCAGCCAAACTTTGGGCAGAGTGCACGAAACCTTATGGAAGAAGAGGGAGATAGAAAGACCTAGTTCCACAAGTAGACCAACAGAAAAGAAAAAAAAAAATCTGGGCCCAGGGGAACTTGCAGAGACTGTTGAATCAACGAAAGACTATGCATGGAGAGGATACCCCTGCTCAGATGTAGTCCATGAGCAGCTCAGAATCTACGTGGGTTCCCTAGTAATAGGAACAGCAGCAGTCTCTGGCATGAACTCTGTTCCTGGTTCTCCCTGATCACCTCCCCCTGTTGACATGTCTTTATAAGGCCACAGAGAAAGAGAATCAAGACAGTCGAGCTGAGACCTAGTAAGCTATAGTCAGATATTAGGGGGGAGGACCTCCCTATCAATGGACTAGGGGAGGGCTATGGGGGGAGGAAAAAAGAGGGAGAGAAAGACTGGAAGGAGATGAGGGAGGGAACCACAAAGTGAATAAATTTCAATAAATAATAATAATAAAGATATTCAGAAATTAAATACAACAAGGTAAAAATATAAAAGTAGCTAATAAAAAATTAAATTATTCTTTAGATTCAAGTTTAGTTATTTATTAAATATTTAATTAAAGATACCTTAAAGACTAAAAATTAGTAATTACAAGTATATTTTTATATAAAGATAAACAAATATTCTTAATATTTGAATTTTAAGAATAGACAAATATAACCTAAGTGATCAATATTTTATTTATAGAATTAAGATTTAAATTTTAATTATTGGAAAGTGGCACCTAGTTGTATCCATTATTAAAATTCAAGGACATTTTCATCAAAAAATATAGCTCTTTAAATTTCAGCAGCATGTATGCATATTTCCTATCTTTCTTTTAACAAATGTAAAATTACAAGGGAAAATTAATGATGTCTATTTCCTTGGATATAAAATATCAGGTAGACTTAAACATGAAAGTAATATATTTATACATAAGGATAAGAATATTAGGAGTTCACTCATCTCCAAATCAACTGGGCCCATGACGTACTACAAGTGGGATCAATGGAAGTCTCCTAAGCTACTTACTACTTTTGCACAATTTAGAAGAGCAAAGTGTCCGCTCTATAAAAGCAGCATTTGTTTTAATAAGCAATGTCATGATATAAGTACATCTTCCTGTTCTGGAATAGTGCAAGTAAAATCACACATAATTTTGTAATCTATCTTAACAATTTAAAGTAAGTGCTCATGTTCTCCCTTGAGATCATTAAAGTTAAGTACTTACATTATTACTGTAAGATTTGTCCCAAAGTTCTTCTTTTACATGGTTAAGAAAAAAAGTATGTTTCATTTTACAAATATTTAGCAGTGACTTTTTTTTTTTAATTAGGTCTTTTCAATGAACTAAGCAAGGTATAAAACATTGTAGGACAGGAGCCTTCCTCCATATTTAATCAAAGTTAGATTTAGAAAGTAGATTATGAAAGTAGTGGCTGACAGTTTAAGAGCTTACCTACTATGGAGATGACTAGTTAAATCCGGACTGCTTTTTTCTCTAGATTTAAATGGTTATAGGGCCCATGGCCAATTTTGAATATTGCAAAAGAATCTCTCAACTTCTTGTTTTAATTAACTTGAAACAACATTTATATGCTCAGCTGAGCCCTGGATTAAATGTCTAGCCACATCAAGTTTCAAATTAATAGTGTTCCGACACTCGGAGACAAGGCAGCAGTTGAGCTGGCAAGCATCTGAGAGCAGGTCTGACTCCGTCAGCTTCCTCCTCAGTGGCTGCACAGTTAGCAGGCCCACAGTATGAAGCTCTGTGCTGACAGCATCTACTCTCAATTTCACCTGCACGGAAACTGGCTTGTACAAATTAACACCTGACTTTAAATTACGTTTGGTGAAATTTTAGTTTGAAACATGACACTAGATTAACATTAAACAAACAAAACCACTAAAGTTCTTAAAATAAAACAAAGCTATGAAACCTCACATCTAATTTCTACTAAACATTTAAATGAAGTAAGGGCAGATTATTTGATTCATTCTTCACTGTGAAATCTCTATTTGGAAGCAGTTGTTTTAATTATAGACTTCAAGTGCAAAGAAAAGAACTCCCAGCTTGGGAAACTACTGACACATAACAAATGCTTCAGAAGCATCCTGACAATTTGGGCAAAACAGTGGTGGCTGTCTAATTATAGTAGCAGTTGACAATCACACTATACACACCTTTTAATGTTTTGAGATTACCTCATTAAATATGATCTTAGTAGAATTCAATTTTGGTTTCATTGATTTATGTAAAATATGAAGTGACTGTACAAAATACAGGTAGTTAATATTGCTAATTTAGATAAAATGTATGTAGTGTGTAGAAAATCATTTTCATTATTATGTATTTTCTTCTTTGAATGTATTTATTTAAATTTTACATATTACACTATCTCTTTATAGAAAACTAACAAATATAATCAACGTGATTTTATCATTCTGCAGAATATGCTACTGAAGCTGGGTAATCACTTTCCTCACTGATTCTCTCCATTCCAGAAAGCATACAATTGTGGTTTTTGTGTCAATATACATTAATTTCCTCTTTCTAAAAGTCTCAGGAACTGAGACTATATGCACTGTGTTGTCTGATTTTGGCACTCTTCTTTAAGCCAGCGTTTTCATTTGGAGAATTATTCATGCTGTTGAATCCATGGATTAATTGTTTTTATTCCAAACAGGTGTATAAAATAATTTAACCGTACACATGATAATATCTATTAAGAAGCCATAACTGAGTATCTATTAGAATGGTTAAAAGAAAATAATTGATTGTATAAAAAGGGCTAACTGTAAAAAGTTTACATCAACAACTGTTAGCAAGGAAAAGGAGAGGAACTCAGATATCACTGGTGAAAACATAAACATTGAAATTCAGTTTGAAATAAATTTATAAAATGATAAATTCTGCATATTTGCTTAGTTTATTTTTTTTACTCTTACATTACTTATATAATCTTATATTACTCGTAGTACCCTTAAAAGAGCAATGCAAAACATGAAAGCTTTGTTTTGATGCATTTCAAGGTATAAGTTCATCAAAGCAAGAGAGTCAAGGCTGTAACGTCTTGAAGTAGATGATCACATCACATATGAAATAAGAAACATTGAGTTGTGAATGCTGGCAGTAAGCTTGCCTGCTCTTTGTATATAGGGTGTATGTAGGGTGTCAGCCCAGGTAATGATGCCACCTACTATCCATATGGGTCTTCCCACTTCAATTAACCTAATCAGCAGGATGTCTCATAGGCATGCCCAAAGGCTCAAAAGTCTTCCACACATATGCCAGGAGTCTGTTTCCTTTTCAAGTATAGCTCTTCTCAAGTCTTAATTAATACTAACCATCACATCTGCTATATATCAATATCTCGTTCCTAGATATTTACTGTATAAAAATTTTAACAAGTATATTTTCATTCAAACAAAATATAAGTCTCTTCTTTTTTCATTTTTAATTTTTTATTAATTACACTTTATTCATTTTGTATTCCCCCATAAGCCCCTCCCTCCTCCCCTCCCGATCCCACCCTCCCTCCCCTTTCTGCATGCATGCCACTCCCCAAGTCCACTGATAGGGAAGGTTCTCCTCTTCTTTCTGATCTTAGTCTATCAGTTCTCATCAAAAGTGGCTGCATTGTCCTCTACTGTGGCCTGGTAAGGCTGCTCCCCCCTCAGGGGGAGGTGATCAAAGAGCAGGCCAATCAGATTATGTCAGAGGCAGTCCCTCTTCCCATTACTATGTAACCCACTTGGACACTGAACTGCCATGGGCTACACCTGTGCAGGGGTTCCAGGTCATCTCCACGAATAGTCCTTGGTTGGAGAATGATTTTCTGGGAAGTTCCCTGTGTTCAAATAATCTTGTTCTGTTGCTCTCCTTGTGGAGTTCCCGGCCCCTCCAGCTCTTACTATTTCCCACTTCTTACATAAAATTCCATTCACTCTGCCCATCAGTTGGCCATCAGGCTCAGCATCTGCTTTGACAGTCTACACTGCAGAAGCTTTCAGAGGCCCTCTGTGGCAGGTTTCAAGGTTGTTTCCTGTTTTCTTCTGGCTTTCAGAGGCCCTCTGTAGCAGGTTCCGAGATTGTTTCCTATTTTCTTTTTCTTCTGATGTCCATCCTCTTTGCCTTTCAGGATGGGGATTGAACATTTTAGTTAGGGTCCTCTCTTTTGCTTAGTTTGTTTAGATGTACAGATTTTAGTGGGTTTATTCTATATTGTATGTTTTTATGAGTGAGTATATACCATGCATGTCTTTTTGCTTCTGGGACAACTCACTCAGGATGATCCTTTCCAGGTCCCACCATTTACCTGCAAATTTCATGATTTCCTTACTTTTCATTGCTGAGTAATACTCCATTGTATAGATGTACCACAGTTTCTGCATCCATTCTTCAGTTGAGGGGCATCTGGGTTGTTTCCAGCTTCTGGCTATTACAAATAAAGCTGCTACAAACATGGTTGAGCAAAAGCACTTAAAGAAATGCTCAACCTCATTAGCCATTAGGGAAATGCAAATCAAAACAACCCTGAGATTTCACCTTACACCCATCAGAATGGCCAAGATGAAAAACTCAAGTGACAAGACATGCTGGAGAGGTTGTGGAGAAAGGGGAACCCTTCTCCACTGCTGGTGGGAATGTAAACTGGTACAACCACTCTGGAAATCAATCTGGCGCTTTCTCAGACAACTAGGAATAGCGCTTCCTCAAGATCCAGCCATACCACTCCTAGGCATATATCCAAAAGAGGCGCAAGTAAATACAAGTCTCTTTAAATTCAATTCCAAATCAAACTACATACTTATCAAAAGTAATGTATATAAAACAGAACAGCCATGAACTCAATCAGTGGATATGTTAAAAAATAAGTGATAGCTTAAATACCATGCATTTCACTTCAGCAAAAAGGAGTTAGTCTGGCCTACAACATGCATTTAAGACCTCTAAAAATTGACAATTTATTACTTATATAAAAAATTTAATGATTATAAAAAGCATAAAAACATTTTATCTCAGAATATATAATAAATATAAATACACAGTAAAAAGAAAAATTTTCTAAAGTTTGCCCTGAACTCAACTGAACATTTTGCAAAACTCCTCATGTCTATATCATACCAACACCAATTTTATAAAAATACCTAGCACTCAAGATGATGAAACTACAAACAGTCGTGGGGAGTAACTCATGTCAACCAGACAAGGTTATTTCAGTGCAATAGCCTTCTCCGTCAGTTACAAATCCATGCAGCTTTGCTTTTGACATCCATGACTGAATGAAATTAGCAGTTTATATAGATAAAATAATACAAAGATTAATTATATAAAAAACTTATGAGCTCAAATCATTTTATATATCGATGTGGTTGTTTTTACTTAAACTTCATAAAAATGACAGTAGCTGCTCTATATATGTCCATGTTATTATTAAACATTAATTCTCCCAGAAAAGGATAAGTAAATATGAAAACCATGTTTTTATTTTTATTATATCCTATTTGTGAAAGGATAAAAATATGATTTCAAAAGCTCCCCCTCAGGGGAAGGTGATCAAATAACAGGCCAATCAGATTATGTCAGAGGCTGTCCCTCTTCCCATTACTATGTAACCCACTTGGACACTGAATTGTCATGTGCTACATTTGTGCAGGGGTTCTAGGTTATCTCCATGCCTGGTACTTGATTGGAGTATGAGTCTCTGGGAAGATCCCTGTGTTCAAATTTTCTGGTTCTGTTGCTCTCCTTGTGGGGTTCCTTTCCTCTCCAGCTCTTACTATTTCCCACTTCTTACATAAGATTCCATGCACTCTGCCCAACAGTTGGCCATAAGTCTCAGCGTCTGCTTTGATAGTCTGCAGGGCAGAGCCTTTCAGAGGCCTTCTGTTGCAGGTTCCTAGGTTATTTCCTGTTTTCTTCTTCTTCTGATGTCCATCCTGTTTGCCTTTTGGGATAGAAATTGAGTGTTTTAGTGAGGGTCCTCTCTCATGATTAGTTTCTTTAGATGTACAGATTTTAGTAGGTTTATCCTATGTTATATGTCTATATGAGTAAGTATATACTGTGTGTGTCTTTCTGCTTCTGGGACAACTCACTCAAAATGATCCTTTCCAGGTCCCCATATTTACCTGCAAATTTCATGATTTTCTTATTTTTCATTGCAGAGTAATACTTTGTGTAGATATACCACAATTTCTGCATCCATTCTTCAGTTGAGGAGCATCTGGGCTGTTTCCAGCTTCTGGCTATTACAAATAAAGCTGCTACAAACATGGTTGAGCAAAAGTTCTTATTGTGTACTTAAGACCCTTTTGTTTATATGCCTAGGAGTGGTATAGCTGGGTCATGAGGAAGCACTATTCCTAGTTGTCTGAGAAAGCGCCAGATTGATTTCTAGAGTGGTTGTACAAGTTTACATTCCCACCAGCAGTGGAGGAGGGTTCCCCTTTCTCCACAACCTCTCCAGCACGTGTTGTCACTCGAGTTTTTGATCTTGGCCATTCTGATGGGTGTAAGGTAAAATCTTAGGGTCGTTGTGATTTGTATTTCCCTAATGGCTAATGAGGTTGAGCATTTCTTTAAGTGTTTCTCTGCCATTCGATATTCCTCTACAGAGAGTTCTCTGTTTAGCTCTGTTCTGATTTTTTAATTGGATTACTTGGTTTGCTGCTTTTCAGCTTGTTTAGTTCTTTATATATACTGGATATGAGTCCTCTGTCAGATAAAGGGTTGGTGAAGATTCTTTCCCAATTTGTAGGCAGTCATTTTGTTGTGATGACGGTGACCTCTGCTTTATAGAATCTTTTCAGTTTCATGAGGTCCCATTTATTGATTGTTGATCTTAGAGCCTGTGCTGTTGGTGGTCTCTTCAGGAAGTTGTCTCCTGTGCCAATGAGTTCAAGGGTATTCCCCACTTTTTCTTCTAACTGATTTAATATGTCTGATTTTATGTTGAGGTCTTTGATCTAATTGGACTTTAGTTTTGTGCAGGGTGATAAGTATGGATCTATTTGCATTTTTCTACATGTAGACATCCAGATAGACCAGCACCATTTGTTAAAGATGCTATCTTTTTTCCATTGTATTGTTTTGGAATCTTTGTCAAAAATCAGGTGTCCATAAGTGTGTGGGTTTATTTCTGGGTCTTCTATTGGTTTCCATTGATCCACCATTCTGTTTCTATGCCAGTACCATGCAGTTTTTATAACTGTTGATATATAGTACAGCTTAAGATCAGGGATGGAGATACCTCCAGAAGATCTTTTATTGTAGAGGATTGTTTTAGCAATTCTGGGTTTCTTGTTATTCGATATGAAGTTGAGAATATTTCTTTCCAGGTCTGTAAAGAATTGTGTTGGTAATTTGTTGGGAATTGCATTGAATCTGTAGATGCTTTTGGTAAGATGGCCAATTTTACTATGCTAATCCTGCCAAGCCATGAGCATGGGAGACCTTTCCATCTTCTGATATCTTCTTCTAATTCTTTCTTCAGAGACTTGAAATTTTTTTCATACAAATCTTTGACTTGCTTGGTTATGGTCACACTAAGGTACTTTATGTTATTTGTGGCTATTGTGAAGGGTGTTGTTTCCCTAATTTGTTTCTCATCCCTTTTGTCTTTTGTATACAGGAGGGCTACATTTTGTTTGTTTGTTTGTTTGTTGAGTTAATTATGTATACAGCCACTTTGCTGAAGGTGTTTATCAGCTGTAGGAGTTCCCTGGTAGAATTTTTGGGGTCACTCACGTATACTATCATATCATCTGCAAATAGTATCCCCTTTCCAATTGTATCCCCTTGATCTCCCTCAACTGACTTATTGCTCTAGCAAGGACTTCCAGAACTATGTTGAAGAGATATGGAGAGAATGGGCAGCCTTGTCTTGTCCCTAATTTTAGTTGGATTGATTTAAGTTTCTCTCCGTTCAGTTTGATGTAGGCTATAGCCTTGCTGTATATTGCCTTTACTATGTTTAGGTATGTGCCTTGTATCCCTGATCTCTCCAATACTTTAAACATGAATGGGTGTTGGAGTTTGTCAAATGGTTTATCAGCATCTAAGGAGATGAACATGTTTTTTTCTTTTTTTCAGTTTGTTAATATGGTGGATCACATTGATGAATTTCCATTTACTGAACCATCCCTTCATGCCTGTGATGAAACCTACTTGGTCGTAGTGGATGATATCTTTGATGTGTTCTTGTATTCGGTTTGCAAGTATTTTATTGAGTATTTTTGCATCAGTGTTCATAAGGGAGATTGGCCTGAAATTCACTTTCTTTGTTGGGTCTTTGTCATAATCCCTGAATCTTATCTACTCCATTTCTTCATTGTGTACATGTTACAGAAAACATTGGACATACCTATATTCTTTATTTTATTTGATGCTTGTATGTCATCTAGTTCAGTATTTTCCTTTTTCTTATTTTCCTCCAGGTGGGCAAATCTAAGTAATCTAGTCTGAATTACAGTTGATTCTTTCCTTAGTACCACTAAAATGGAGGAAGGTTTTCTCATTATAAGGAAAGTGACTGCACAAATGATCTCTCTCTCTCTCTCTCTCTCTCTCTCTCTCTCTCTTGCCTTCTATGAATTTAGCAAAGGCAGGATATCTAAGATGAGCCTCATAAACAAGTCTGGGACATCACAGAATTGCCACTACCATGAATGAATTTTCAATAGAGGCTAGAAAGATAGAGGAAAAGAGTGTTGAGTAAGCTGTGGTGAGAGGCAGAACAAGAGTTTGACAGCTGTGGCAGGAGTCAGAGAAGGCTGCAGTTGACCTGGGAACATGTTCTTGTCAATTATGGCCAGCAGGAGATTGTACAGCAGTCTGGAGCTTGCACTCCATTTCACCCTCGAACATGCTACCCAGCCACACCATGGCCCATGTCCCGAGCAACAACAGGATGTTCAAGATAAAGAACTGATCATTTTCTGGATTGGAACTCCCTGAAAGACTTCTATGGCCCATGCTGCTGCTAGAGGTGTCCTTACTCTCTATGGTTCACTGCCTCAGGCTGTCTTAAAGTTCATGTGAACGTCAGTGATCCCAATGCAGTCTTCAACCATGTTGATGTCTGTGACCCAAGTTATTACCAGTGTTCTTGATCTGTGCTGCTGCCTGAGGTCAAGCTGCCACGGAAGACCATATTGATGTAAATGGCCTGCACGGCCTCTGATGGCCATGGTGATGTCCTTGCCTCCTAAAGACATATCTGGATCTGTGGTATTACTGTAGCAAGGGTCTGTGTTGATATCCATGCCCTGTGTTGCCACTGAATGCCAGGAAGATGTAATTGGTCTTTGCTGCAGACTGAATACCTGTTGATGCCATAGGCTGTGCTGCTGCTGGGGAGCACATAGATGTGAGTGGCCTGCACTTTCATCTAAGACCATATTAATATCCATGTTCACGTTTTTTTCTGAGTACCACGTCTGGGTCTGTGGTCCTACTGTATATGGGATCTGTGCTGATATTTGTGGTCTATTGCCACTGGAGATCACGCTAAGATCCATGGCATGTCCTGACACTAAAGACAATCTGAATGTTCATGAACTGTGTTATCTGCAGAAACCATGTGTAAATCTCTGATCTGTGCTCCTGCTGAAAATAAAGGGCGAGGAAGATACTTTTGCCTTGGTATTGATAATTGCAGACTCACAATTGAGAAAGAGGGGCATAGAATGTTTCTTTGACAGCCTCTATCTCCTCCTACCCCCAAAATAACAGCATAGATAGAAAGTGATAATGATGCTGAAGTTTAGCTCTTCATTACTGATGGCTTCTGGTTTGGGGTGCAGGCAGAGATGAACTCAGGTTTCATTAAGGGTCTGGCAAACAGGACTTTGACTTTGCTCCACTGAGTATATGGGCAAAACAATATGGACTTGTTGTTCTTTAGTTTGTTCTTTGTTAGTTTTTCTCTTTGGTAGAGAGTATCACAAGGGTGGAACTGGCAGGCCTGGGAAAAAGTGTTCATGGCTTTGGTGGTGTGGAATTTTCAAACAATCAATAAAATACTACTTAAAAAGTTAGAAATTAAATTCAACAGCATGTCAAGAAGACCATCATCTATGATCAAACTGGCTTCAATAAAGTCATTCAGAGGTGGTTAAATGGATGGAAATCAATAAATGTTACCCATAACATAAATGGTCTCACATTATTACGTCAATAGTTTCAGAAAAGGCACTTGACAGAATCTAATATTCCTTCACCCATAGAAAAAGTACTATGGATGAAGGCAGTATATTTCCATCTTAATACAAGTTATATATAACAAATCTATGGCTACCACCGTGTAAATGTTGAAAAACATGAAGATTCCCATTAAAATTAAGAAATACTTGTTGGAAAAGAAACCAGGAGAACAATACCCTTCACAATAGCCTTATAATTATCATAGAATAAATTTAAGTAAGGAAGTAGAAATGTCTCTACAATGAAACAAACAAACAAACAAAAAACAGACACATAAAATTAAGAAAAGAAATTAAAAAACTCACTATAAAGTGAAAATACTCATGCTCATAGATAGGTAAGTCCAAGATTGTAAAAACTGTAATTTTATTAATTGCAATGCACAAATGTAATATAATTGCAATAAAAATGTCAACTCAAAGATTAGCAAAAATAGAAAAAAAATAGGCAATTCTTATTAAAAGCCTTGGGCAGTTAAAAGTAACATTGAACTATTAGAACACTGAGGACCATTAGAACACCTGGTTACAAGCTATACTGGAGATCCTTAGTAACAAAGAAAAATGGAGCTACCATGAAATAGACATGTCCATCAAAGCAATAAAACTGAGAATCCAAATACAAATCCACACAATTACAGCCACCTAATCCTTCACAAAGAAGTGAGAAATACACCTTTGAGAAGAGACAGCTTCTTCAACAATTGTTGTCAGTAAAAATAAATATTTAAAGGTAGGAAATGAAGCTTGATTGTTATCACCTCAAACAAAAGACAGTTATAAACATAAGTAAGAACTTTCTGAATGAAATTAAGCTTACGGGGATTTATACTGGTAATTGACATGTGGGACCTCATGATGTGTATTACTGTACAGAAAACTACCAATTGAGAGAAGATTGCTACAGTATAAAAGAAAAAAAATTTGCCAGCTAAACATTTGATAGAGAATTAGTTCATACATTACAAAATTAGAATATATATATGTATAAAACTAAATATCACAGATAGAAAAAGAAAGCAAGCATTTGGGGAATGTCTTAGTTACTTATCTACATTTGTGAAGAGATAACATGACCAAGGAGACTTACAAAAGAAATCATTTAACGGTGGGCTTGTTTACAGCTTCAGAGGTTATGTCTATGGCCATCATGACAGCGAGCATCGCAACAAGTAGATAGGCAGAGTGCTAGAACAGTAGCTAAGACTTTACAACCTGAGCTGCTGGTTGGGGACATGGGGGTGGGAGAGAGACTGGGTCTGGCATGAGGTTTTGAAACCTCAAAGGCCACCTGAAATGACACACTTTCTCCAATATGGCCACAAGTCCTAAACCTTTCCAAAACAGTTCTATCAATTAGGGAGCAAGTATTCAAATATATAAGCCTAGGGAGGCCATTCTAATTAAACCACAGGGAATGAAAAGTTTCTCAAACATTCATATACCAAATAACTACATTTAAAATCTAATAAAACATATAAAAGTTAGCTCCAGTGCAGTGCAGTGCAGCCTTATAGCTGTAGTGAGCTCACTAGTATCCTGTCTATAGCTGAGCCATTTCCAGGCATCTTTTCCTGCGTATCTCTGTATACCCTGGCTCTTACATTATTTCTGACAACTTCAACAATAATCCTGGGTGGATACTATCCCTGCCTGACTTAGTGCCAAGAACTCTGTCACCATAAATTACAGCACTTGACTCTCTTAGTTCTCCATTAACTACAACCCACTTCTCTAAGACATTTGTCTGAAAAGGGTTGATGTAGTTCTACTCTAAGGGTATAAGCAAGGATGATTAGAAGCATGTTTGACAATATTACCTTTTAGCAAAACAGATGTGGTAACTACCCACTGAGTTCTACGGCCACCATACCTGTGCTCTTCAGCAGGCTTATTGAAGTAGGCATTATTATAAATATGGTGATTAGGTTTGTGCAAGTTTTCCATTTTCTCCTAATTCTCATCATGCTTGTCTGTTTCTCCTTCAATTTTTCTGGCCCTTAAAATACTCAACAGATTCTTCATCTAGATTATTCTGAGTAAAGGATGCTTTCCTAAAATGATACTCTCACTGACTAAACTGCAAATTTATCTGTGCTTGGCAAACCTTCCACATGCTACATTCTTGGAACTTACATGCTGTATTTGAGTCAAAAAAAAAAAAAAGAAACTTTTTTATCCTTCTGTTTTTTTATCATCTCCCTAACTTTCTAATAAATATTGGAATCATTCACTTTTAGGCCTTCTTCCCAGGTTCCAAAATAAATATTTTAGAAGTTTAATGAAGTATGATTGGCAGGCACAAAATAAGATTTAAAAAAAAAAAGAAAATTAGAAAATTTTGGTACATGTACACAATAGTAATCAGTCATTGAAACCAAGCTGAAGCATATACTCATCACAAGTAAATATTGTATTTAGTTTCTTTATGAAATGCTTCTATTCTCTTTCTATTATGTTTTACTTTTTGAGATTATAATTTAATTACATCATTTCTCCTTATCTTTTTTGTCTTCCAAACTCTCATATATACACATCCTGGATCTCATCCAAATTCTTGGTCTTTTTTTACATTGTTTATAAGTGAACAAATGCATAGATATGTGGATATATAGTCCTATACATAAGCTGTTCACTCTGTACAATATTAATTATATGTATATTTTCAAGGCTGAGCTGACAATTCTGGGTACTGGATATTTGCAGCTCTTGTGTTAATACCACTGCCCAAAACATTTTCCTCTGCCAATATGAACTTGGAAATGACTTCATATCATATATTTATGTGAAATTAGTTTCATATTTTTAAACTTTAATTTAAAAACTTTAAAAATTTCATATAATATACATTTTAAACATATTCAATACTCCACTAATTCAATAAGATAAAGTAGCCAAATGAGGGAGGGGCTACAGCTGGGATACAAAGTGAATAAACTCTAATTATTATAAAAAATGAAAATAAAAAGTAGTTAATAGGAATTTTGGTAATATAAAAACAGAAATAATTTTTCATAATAGAAACTCAACCCCAAACCACAATCCACTGGCACTTCTCACACCCCGGAATGTGTATGATGCAAGTTCAGTATCAACAAACTATGCTAAAGTTGTGGAGATACTAGGGACTTCCAGTCCTGCAGGTAGAAACAGAAATACTATGGCTACTTTGAAAAACCACTTATCACTTCCTTAATTAGAAAAAAAATATATATATGAAATTATAGCTTAACAATACATCATTTTGTATAAATCTGGGGTTTAAAATATATCTCCCCATAAACTTTTGCATAGATATCTTTGTGTAGTATGAGCCATTTCCAACTTCTAACATGTTGACTATCTGCAGACCACATCACAGACATTATAACGATCCCTGTATTATTTGTATTTCCTTTAGATATTTTGTTAATTTTCAACACATTGTTAGGTGTTTTAAAATCTGTTTTTACTTTGGCTACTGCAGATTCATGTCCTTTATTCTATTTTAGACCCCCTGCTATAAGATAATTGTCTTTTTCACTAATTGTAACATTTGTGACAGTTTAGTATCAATTGATTTTTTTAATCCTTCATTATGGCTTGGTTATCCCTGCTGTGTACATTTGTTGAATTTTGTTATGATTAGGATGTTGTGTCTTCATGGCTAGTCATGTGTTTTTGTCTTTCTGATAGTTTTTAAAAAATGTATCACTATTTTTCAAACTTTTACATTAATATACATGAGAATGTTATGAGAATTAGATCATATCTAACTTAAAAATATGGTGACACTGTCATTATTACTTCAGCACTGGGCTTTAAATCAAGACACTCCCTTAACAACAGGTTTTATTTTTAAATAAAGATAAAAAGACAATCTTTGAATTTATGGGATGTTAGTCTTGACCTAAGCAGTGGGTCCAGGTATCACAAATTTAATTCTTAATAGTGGGAAATGACTGTCATCCTAAAACATTAGTAGTTCAGAAATGGCATCTTTGATAGTGTCCAAAGATACATAGCAAAATCAAGATTTATCTCTTGTTAAATTATATTTGGAAATTATATATAAAAAGGAGAATACTGTACCAGGTAATATTGAACTATGGTAAATCAAATCATCTGTTAATTAGAAGTTCTATTTTTTAATGACTCTTCCCATTCATTAGTCTTTAGAAAATAGTTTCTCCATAAAGACTGAACACTGCCTTAGCCACTATAATAAAATTAACATGAAATGACACTTGAGTTGTCTTTTATTGTTTTAGGTAAATATCTTACTCTGTTTTCCAGTACTGATTAGAAATGCTGCTATAATACATTCTCAAAAGCAAATTAATATAATTCAGTCTCTTCTTGATCAACACACACATGAGGAAGAAAAAGAGAGAGAGATAACAAACAAAGAGGAGGAAGACACTGACTCAAGTTTTTCATGAGAAAGCTGATAATTTTCCCAATCTCTGACATCTACATGGTGTTTAGTATTTTTCTATGAAAAACAAAATTGTGTGCAGTTGAACAAATAGTGTTTTAAAATAATGCATTACTTATAACTTCTTTATTTGTGTAAATTAAAGTGTATATAATGCTTGTTTTAGTAATATTAATGTTTGTTAACCCATTATTTTGAATGTATCTAGTAATGTTAAAAAATTATTATTTTAAATTTCAATCTTCTGAAACATAAAAAAAAAATCTGTGCAAGAATATATTTGCTTTTTGAAGCCTGGGTGAAGATTCCCTGTGTGTCTCTCCATAGTTTGTATTGAAAATAGTTATGTAAGTTTGTTCCCGTTTTGTCTAATTTTTTCAAGATAATGCAATTGAGAACTAAATTAGTTTCTAAGCTATAGGAAAATTATGGATGAAGGTAATAAGTCCCAGGATACAATATTTATTCAGGCTTGTTAAGCCCACAGCTGCCTCTCTTTGACACTCTACTCACGCCAAGGATCTGTACTAATTTCCCCGGCTGTACACATCCATTTTTAATGAATTCATAATTTTTCATTTAATCCTTACCAAATACTAATTTGTTTGTGTTATATGATTGAGATAGTGAAAAACATGCAAATATATTATTACCATTAAGCTAACATAATATTTTGCTGAATAAAATATGAGAGAAACCAATCACAACATGTATTGATACTGATATGTTAACACTAATTAGTCTCTGTCTTGATTTTACTAATAATTCTCAAAATATCACTCACTCATAATCATTATTATTTCTGTTTCATATTTGCTAGAAATAATGATTCCCTGGAAATCTGGAATGATGTTTAATTGCAACATTTCCATAAATAGAATCTTAATTCACATTATATAGGTTTCTGTAGAATACACATTTATTTTTACCTGTTTTAGGTAAGAAGAAATTAAAAGTAAATTAACAAGAAAAGGCTAACATCACAGGGACTACATACCACATAAAAGAAAAACAGAAGCAGGCACACCAAAAAGAAGTAGACAGCTGGAAATAATCAAACTCAGGGCTGAAATCAATAATTGGAAAAAATAAAACAATTCAAAGAATCAATGAAACCAAGAGCTGGTTCTTTCAGAAAACCAACAAGATAGACAAATCCTTAGACAAGCTAACTAAAAGGCAAAGAGACACCATCCAAATCAATAAAATCAGAAATGAAAAGGGGGACATAACTATACACATTTACATCTATAGGAATTTAGATTTAGGAAATCTAAACAATCTTTAGGAATTACTTCAAAAGTCTATATACCACAAAATTAGAAAATCTAAATGAAATGGACAATTTTCTGGATTGATTGCACTTACCAAAGCTGAATCAAGACCAGGTAAATCAATTAAATATTCCTATATTCCCTAAGGAAATAGAAGCGGTCATCAAAAGTCTCCCATCCAAAAAAATCCCAGGACCAGATGGTTTTAGAGCAGAATTCTACCAGACCTTCAAAGAAGAGCTAACTCCAGTTCTCTTCAAACTATTCCACAAATAGAAACAGAAAGAATATTACCAAACTCATTCTATGAAGTCACAGTCACCTTGGTACCTAAAACTCACAAAGACTCAACAAAGAAAGAGAATTTCAGGCCAAACTCTCTTATGAACACTGATGCAAAAATACTCAACAAAGTACTTGCAAACCAAATACAAGAACACATCAAATGTATCATCCTCTATGACCAGGTAGGCTTCATCCCAGGTATGCAAGGGTGGTTCAATATACAGAAATCCATCAATGTGATCCACCATATTAACAAACTGAAAGAAAAAAAAAATCCACATGATAATCTCCCTAGATGATGAAAAAGCATTTGACAAAATCCAACATCCATTCGTGTTTAAAGTATTGGAGAGATCAGGGATACAAGGCACATATCTAAACATAGTAAATGCAATATACAGCAAGCCTATAGCCAACATCAAAATAAACGGAGAGAAACTTAAAGTAATCCCACTGAAATCAGGGACAAGGCAAGGCTGCCCACTCTCTCCATATCTCTTCAACATAGTTCTGGAAGTCCTTGCTAGAGCAATAAGACAGTCGAAGGAGATCAAGGGGATAAAAATTGGAAAGGAAGAAGTCAAATTTTCACTATTTGCAGATGATATGATAGTATACGTGAGTGACCCCAAAAACTCTACCAGGGAACTCCTACAGCTGATAATCACCTTCAGCAAAGTGGCCGGATACAAAATTAACTCAAAGAAATCAGTAGTCCTCATGTATACAAAAGACAAAAGGGATGAGAAACAAATTAGGGAAACAACACCCTTCACAATAACCACAAAGGACATAAAGTACCTTGGTGTGACCCTAACAATACAAGTCAAAGAACTGTATAAAATAATCTCACGTCTCTGAAGAAAAAATTAGAATATATATCAGAAAATGGAGAGATCTCCCATGCTCATAGCTTGGCAGGATTAACATAGTAAAAATGGCCATCTTACCAAAAGCATCTACAGATTCAATGCAATTCCCATCAAATTACCAACACAAATCTTTACAGACCTTGAAAAAAGAATTCTCAACTTCATATGGAATAACAAGAAACCCAGAAGTGCTAAAACAATTCTCTACAGTAAAAGGTATTCAGGAGGTATCTCCATCCCTGATCTTAAATTGTACTATAGAGCAACAGTTTTAAAAACTGCATGGTACTAGCGTAGAAACAGAATGGTGGATCAGTGGAATCAAATAGAAGACCCAGAAATAAACCCACACACTTATGGACACCTGATTTTTGGCAAAGATGCCAAAACCATACAACGAAAAAAGATAACATCTTCAACAAATGGTGCTGGTCTAACTGGATATCTACATGTAGAAAAATGCAAATAGATCCATACTACACAAAACTAAAGTCCAAATGGATCAAAGACTTCAGTATAAAACCAGACACACTAATCCTGTTAGAAGAAAAAGTGGTGAAGAGCCTGGAACTCATTGGCACAGGAGACAACTTCCTGAACAGAACACCAACAGCACAGGCTCTAAGAGCAACAATCAATAAATGGGAACTCATGAAACTGAAGAGCTTCTGTAAAGCAAAGGACACTGTCACCATGTTTATTCTTGTTCCACAGGTTTCCTATTGTGTTACTTCTTCCGTTTATACTAATGTGCAATAATTCAAAACAACAAAAGCAAATAATGGACTCCTTCCACTTCTGCATTATGACTGACAATGAAAATTGCTAATGATGGATTTTGGGGAGTTCTGGTAATTGACCAGAGCTTCGCGTGTATATTTTTTACCATTGAATTTATTCTTTCAGTCCTACAATTCTTTTTTAATTAAATTTTTATTTTTACATTAATTACCGTTTATTCATTTTGTATTCTAGCTGTAGTCCCTTCCCTCATTCCTTCCCAATCTCACCCTCTTTCCCTCAGCTCCTCCCATGCCCCTCTCCAAATCCACTGAGAGGGGAGGTACTACTCCCCTTCCATCTGACCCTAGCTTAACAGGTCTCATTAGGACTGGCTGCAATGTCATCATCTGTGGCCTGGCAAAGCTGCTCCTTTCGGGGTTGGGGGGGGTCAAAGAGCTAGTCACTGAGTTCATATCAGAGCCAGTCCCTGTTCCCCTTACTAGGTCACCCACAAGGATACTGAGCTGCCATGGAATACATCTGTGCAAAAGTTCTAGGTTATCTCCACGCATGGTCCTTGGTTGGAGTATCAGTCCCAGAAAAGACCACTGTGCCCAGAATTTTTGCTTCTGTTGCCATCCTTGAGGAGCTCCTGTCCTCTCAAGGTCTTAATAACTCCCCCTTCTTTCAGATGATTCCCTGCACTCTGCCCAAAGTTTGGTTATGAGTCTCAGCATCTGCTTTGATACACTGATGGGTAGAGTATTTCAGAAGTCCTTTGTGGTTGGTTCCTGTTCTGTTTCTTGTTTTCTCCTTCTTCCAATGTCCTTCCAGTTTGTCTTATTTTTTTTTAATTTTGTATTAATTATACTTTATTCATTTTGTATCGCCCCTGTGATTCCCTACCTCCTCCTGTCCCAATCCCTCTCTTCCTCCACCCTCTGCATGCATGCCCCTCCCCAAGTCCACTGATAGGGGAGGTCTTCTTTTCCTTCCTTCTGATCCTAGTCAATTAGTTCTCATCAGGAGTGGCTGAATTGTCTTCTGTGGCCTGGTAATGTTGCTTCCCCCTCAGGGGGAGGTAATTAAAGAGCAGGCCAATCAGTTCATGTTAGAGACAGTCCCTGTTCCTAATACAATGGAACCCACTAGGATACTGAACTGTCATGGGGTACATCTGTGTAAGGTTCTTAGTTTATCTCCATGCATAGTCCTTGGTTGGAGTATCAGTCCCAGGAAAGACCTCTGTGCTCAGATTTTTTGGTTCTGTTGTTCTCCTTGTGGAGTTCCTGTCCTCTCCAGATCTTACTGTTTCCCAGTTCTTTCCTAAGATTCTTGCACTCTGCCCAAAGGTTGCCCATAAGTCTCAGCATCTGCATTGATAGTATGCAGGGCAGAGCCTTTCAGAATTCCCCTTTGTCAGGCTCCTGACTTGTTCCCTCTTTTCTCCTTCTTCTGATGTCTATCGTCTTTGCCTTTCTGGATAGGAATTGCACATTTTAGCAAGAGTTCTCCCTCATGATTAGTTTCTTTAGGTGTACAGATTTTAGTAGTTTTATCCTATATTATATGTCTATATCAGTGAGTATATACTGTGTGCATCTTTCTGCTTCTGGGATAGCTCACTCACGATGATCTTTTCCAGATCTCACCATTTGCCTGCAAATTTCATGATTTCCTTGTTTTTCATTGCTGAGTTATATTCCACTGTGTAGATATATCACAGTTTGTGCATCCATTCCTCCACTGAGGGGCCTCTGGGCTGTTTCCAGCTTCTGGCTATTACAAATAAGGCTGCAATAGAGGAATATCAAATGGCAGAGAAACACTTAAAGAAATATCAACCACATGAGCCATCAGGGAAATGCAAATCACAACGACCCTATGATTTTACCTTACACCCATCAGAATGGCCAAGATGAAAATCTCAAGGGACAACACATGCTGGAGAAGTTGTGGAGAAAGGGGAACCCTCCTCCACTGCTGGTGGGAATGTAAACTTGTACAACCACTCTGGAAAGCAATTTGACTCTTTCTCAGACAACTAGGAATAGCGCTTCCTCAAGATCCAGCTATACCACTCCTAGGCATATACCCAAAACAGTTTGTCTTTCTAAGTGATGATTGGTCATCTTACCCAGGATCCTCCTTCTTGTTTAGGTTCTTTAGGTGTACAGATTTTACAGTGAGGCTTCCTGGATGAGAGGGATACAGTCATACAATTCTTAATTTAATTTAAATATAGTCTACAAAATTTGCATTAACTTAAGCTGTTCTAACTATCTTTAGTTTCTCCATCTATATTTAATAAAATTTCAGTTGCTGTTCCACTCCTACAACTCTCCCATATATCAAGTCCATCTCCATGTATGTAATAATTTCATGTAAATATGGAATTAATGTCTCATATAGTCTACATATCATTCTTCTAGTAAAATTAAGTTAAAACAAACTTTATCCCATAGGGACCTCCCCCACCTTTCTTTATTACATTCAATGCGTTATTTCTACTTGTATTTTCCTAATGCATCTACAAATGTCTTTCATATATAAGTACACTTTTTCAGTCTCATTTTCTTCAAAGTTCTTTCCAACATATAAATACGTGTAATTAATGTACCAGTTTATTTTTACATTACTTTTATTGTCATTTGTCCACAAACACAATATTTTTTAGACCTGTTTAAAATCTTGGTTACTTTCTAAATCTCTTGCTAGATGAGTTAGTCATATGTACTATGTGAGCATGAAATAGTTTGAGACAGGAATTGAAGGACTCACAGACAACACCACTATATAAGTATACATATGGTAAAAATGTGATTTTGCTTCTATTCATGAAATGTTTTTTCCTAGATTCATGTACTTTAATCCCCTCCATGCCAATGTTTTTATTACTTTGGTTTGGCTTCAGATATGAGATAAAACAAGAAAAACATCATTCACTTGGAGATATCAAAAAAATTGTCCAGACATGTGTCTTATTTATAAATTTCTATTTGAAATTCCTTTATGTTTTGAATTCAGACATTTTCATTTACGAACTAAATGACTGTGAGATGGAAACAAATAGTTTTATTATAATAACTGTGTCACTGTAGTTATGTGGTTTGAGCAAGAAAAATAGCCTACTTTAATCTGTTGTGAAGTTCCTATAAATTTGATATGGAAATCAATCATTTTATCTACTGATATTTATTCATGTCAAGTTGTTTTCTGTTTATAAATTTATTTATTTTTAATTAATTACACTTTATCACCTTGTATCCCTTCTGTAGCCTTCTCCCTAGTACCTTCCAACCCCACCCTCTCTCCTTCATCTCCCCCTTGCTCCTCCCCAACTCCAGTAGAAAAGATTTCTTTAACTGAAGTTGAGAACGATTCATTCTTACATATAAACTCTTGGTGTTCAGTAACATTGTTGTTTAATAAATTCTCAAAACAAACTTTTCCTTAAATAAGTTCATTTTGTTTTTAATCTGTTGTGTTTTGGTTTTCTTTTCTTTTTTTTATCTCCTCTTTTCATATATATGTACATGGATGTATTTCTTTCCTTTTTGTTACTTATCTTCTGTTTTATACATTTAAGTGAATCTAACACTATTTTTGTATCCATTCTTTCTCTAATTTGGATATTGATTTTAAAAACACTGAAATAGTGATGTACATCTCTGTCTATGAAAAAATATTGACAAAACTATCCTCTTAGGAATCTCATCTATGGGTACAAAATTTAAACAAACAAGTACTGTAAGTAAACTTACAAAAACTCAGTAGAGATGTTGTAAAACACAGCTTGAATTGCCAAATACTACAAAAGTGAATTCTTCATAGACTAATGCAAATACTTCATTGAGTTTTGACAGTTGCTTTTTTTCCATTTTTTAGCTTTTATTAATTATACTTTATTCAGTTTGTATCCCCCCATAAGCCCTTTCCTCCTCCCCTCCCAGTCCCACCCTCCCCCCTTTCTGCATGCATGCCCCTCCCGAAGTCCACTGATAGGGGAGGTCCTCCTCTCCTTCTTTCTGATCTTAGTCTATCAGTTCTCATCAGAAGTGGCTGCATTGTCAGGGTTCTAGGTTGTCTCCACGGATAGTCCTTGGTTGGAGTATGAGTCTCTGGGAAGTTCCCTGTGTTCAAATTAAGTACAAAATTCAAGTACATTATCCAATACTCAAGAAATTTAATGTTTATTCCTCATGTGGAAGAACACAGAGCTCTTCTATGCTTGTTAATATAGCTGAAATGTTGAAGTAGGGAGAATATGGCCATCTAAGAAGTCTGTGTTGGAAACATTTTTATGTTTTAACTTGCTCTTAAAAAATCTGGAACAATCCATCCTGTTCAGGTACACAGATAAAGAACACATACATACAACCCTTGAGAGTGTTAACTATTTTACATTTCTTAGAAATAACTAAGTGGGGAGCATTGTGTTCAAACAACTCCTGCTGTTAAAAAGCACCCCAAATTTATGGATTATAAAGAATGAAACATCAAGTTTTAAGGCATTGGTGTATTTAAAATATAATTGTTGAGTGTATGACAGCCAGTTACTAAGTGGTTTGGTGCTCCCAAGAAATGCATGCTTGGCCTTATAATGTTTCTACCTGTACAGATGCTTCTCAGCTTATAAAAGGGCCATTTTTCCCTAAAACCAACTGAAAACAAAATATCCTGTTAAAAAATTAATTTAATATCTCCAATATCGTAGCTTAGCATAGTATATATTAATGTGTTTAGGAAACTACTTTTTATATACTATTGTTATTTTATAACAAAGTATGTCATCATAGGCAACTTATTATTATGCTGAAATTAAGAAAATATAATTGTTATATTCACAGTGACACTGATGTTTCCCAGATTTGAGGTATTTTAAAAAGTTTTCTTTATTCTAGTACTTATACATGTATATAATGAAATGCGGCTATAAGCACCCCGTATTTCCTTCTTTGGTGCCTCTCATATCCCTCAATCATGACCCTCTAGGATTCAAACATTTTTTTTGATACCCTATCAACTCTAGTATTAGTTTTGTCCATATGATTAAAAGTATGGAGTCATCAAATGAAGTATCAGAAACCTACCATTTTCCACATTTTCTAAAAAGACTGTTTCACTCTTCCCACAGCTATCAATTTGTCCTCAGCAAGGAGTAAACTAGAACTTGATTATATATCTGATCTATGGAAAATATTGGCTTCCTCGATCTTCTGCAGGTAACCGTGTCTGCTGTACATTTGTGAGTACAATTCCACGTCCCTTGCAGAAGACAGCATTTCACAGTATTTTCCTCATGGTTCAACTCTGAAGTTGTTACCACCTCCTTTTCCTTCATGTGTTTGAAGCGTTAGTGGTATGTTGTTAATGTTTATTTTTGGTTATGTTTGAAGACTCAGTCTTGTATTGTCAACGTTTTACCAGCTATGTGTCTCCGCACTGACTGCTGCCCAATGCAAAAAGAAGCTTCTCTGACCAAGGTAAGTAGAATGCCCCCCAGGTTGACAGGGCATTCTGTCATATATATATATATATATATATATATATATATATATATATATATATATATATATATATATACAGAGAAGGCATTTAACTGCATGACCACTTAGAAAATTAACAGTAGCAGTTTCTACCTTAGGGCCTATTACTTCCCTCTCTATGGGTGTTTGACCTCCTAAGCTATGGTGATAGTATCAACCTCCTTCTCGTACCAACCATGAAATGGTCCCCTATGAAGCAGATCAACAATCCAGTCAAAAAATGTTTAATTACCTCATAACAACTGCGCCATTATTTCACCTCTGAGAATATCTTTCCTCTTAGGTTGACTGTAACATGCAGAATACCGCACTATACAGTATAGTATATCAGTAGGACCACTGATGTCTTTTCTGCCCCTGCTCCCTAAATAGCACCTGACAGCAATATGAGATCTAACCTTTACGAGAGATTTTCATGGTCATCTTGGATTGATGTCATTATGTCCTGCAGCTAAAGTATACACTATCTTCAGCAATGACGTCTTACCATGTAGTAATGGTGGGTACCACGTGTAATGGCGATAACTAATACTGTTTGGGATGTGATTGAAATCACTCCAATGATTAAAGATTGTTGTGGTATGGCCTTACTCACTATGGCCACCACTGAGATGGAGGTCCTGGATTCTAGAAAGAAGCTGGCTGATCAAGCACTCCTCTATAACCTGTGTTCCAGGTCCTGCTTCTAGGACCCATCTTGAGTTCCTAACCTGACTTTTTTCAATGATGGAGTGTTATGTAGAAGTATAAGATGAAGCAATTTTTTCTCTCCCATAAATTTTTTCTACCATGATGCTTTCTATAGCACTAAGAAAGATGCTCAGCTAAACCTGATGGTAAGATGCTCTTCTTGAAGATACCACATATTCTGGATAAAAGAGTTTACAGAATCAATATGGAGCTGACATGAAAGCCTTCCCTCTTTTGACTACATTTCATATTTAAGATGATTCTATGCTATTGCTGAGGGAGAGAAACAATCATCAATCAAATATTTGTTGAAAATGCCTGTGAACCACAATAATGAGTTGTCTGGAAAAATGCCCCAAGTTGTGTAATAGTGGCACTTGTATCATGAGGATGAATAACTGCTGTCTAATTGCACTTAAGGCTGGGCTCAGTAGGAGAGAATTCATGCTTGGGTGCTCAAGAAGTCATGGACCCTAGAGAAGGACATATTATTGCCATGTTCTATATTAATGTAATTTCTAACCGTACCCTAAGTACTTATGCTTGTACCCACAGATAAGTGTAATGCTCTGAGTTATTCAGGTAAGTTTCTTTTGCAACTGATGGAGTCTATTATAAAGGTCCACATTTAGTCAAAATGCAGAGAAAAACAGTCCATATGATCGCCAGCTCCAACTAATACAACCCCTACACACACCTAGGACTCAGGAAACAGCAACACTAAGGCAGTAAAGGATTATATGAAAGAGAGAAACGGCTCAGGTGCTAGATAGTATCTCTTAGACACAGTAGGAAAAGTGTACCAATGGACCTTGAACAATATGGTTTCCTGAATTATATATTCAAGAGTATGAATCAATATACTTGAAGATTCCACCAAGTCCTATTCTTAGATGAAGAGCTACAGGTTCTAAATGAATACTAAGAGAGGGGGATTTAGTTCCTCTATAGATAACTCTCTATTAATGCTCTCTAACAATGTAGTCAGCTTTGGACATGTGTACTTAGGAGTACACTAAATAACAAGAGTATATGTATGTGTGCATGTATGTGTGATAATAATAAATTGATACTAAAAAGAAAATTATAATTAAATAGTAATCAGAATAAAATAAAAATTAAAAAAGAGGTCATTGATTTGGAAGTGAATTGAGAGACATAGGAAGAGTTTGGTTGGGGAACAGAAAGTAGTATTGCAGATGCCATACTCATATATAAAGCTCCCAAAGTACTACATTAAACATGAGGGCAAATAAATGCCTGACGCTTGAACACTGGTAAAAAAATTACTAAAACCTATCAAGGAGTGAAAAGAGAAATGCCAACAGTCATAGACAATCCGTCCTGAACAAGGTTAGGGCTTATCACTTCCATTCAGAAATAACAAAAAGTAACATGTTTTAATATTTAAGTTAGAGTAAATAATTGTCATGTGATATAATTAAGATGATTCTCGTGATTCACGCTTTAGCCTTTTTAACAGCTTTGCTTGTAAGCTGAAAGGAGAAGACAGCAACATAAAATTGGCAAGTCTTTTGACAAATATTAAAAGATAATGGTCAACATAAAGCACTAGATGTTAACATATTGGACAAATATTAAAATAAATGGTCCACATCGAGTCAAAAAAAGTAAATAAAAGCTTTTGTAGAACATATAAGAGCCTCTATCTGAAAGCAGAGGCATTGTCACATTTTGAAGCCTATTTTACACATAATGTGTTTGTCATTATAAAATATCTGTTACTCGGTTTATAACACTGGGCCCTTGTTCTGCTTTCACTGTTATCCACCCTGATATCTGGAGAAGAGCTGATTTCTAGAGTTAAGGCAGCATGCCTGCTGTGTAATTAGTATTTTCCCCCATGGAATGAAACTCTCTATTCTTTTAAATAGGAAAACTTTTCATTAGCAGCACTGGGGATTGGAGGTGTCTTCCTAGTCACTGAACAAACATATCCTAATCCCTCAGAAAGCTATTAGCTAGCCTGCAAACGTAAGCACCTCCTAATACTAAACACCAGATAAATACTCAGGGAGGGAAAGATTTATTTTGAATTTCTGCATGTAACACAGTGGGTTCATAATTTTTTTCCTATGTTTGAGGCTTAAAAGCTCATTTTCCATGTCCTAGCCCAGAATTCATGCTTACACACCATGAGTACACACATGGTGTCTGTGCAAATGGGCATCGTCTAAAACATTAGGCATAGAGGCTAGCCCATGCCTTGTTCCATTCTGTAATGTATATGTATGACACGTGAAACAGTGTGTACATAGAAATATGGCATATTTACATACATAAATATGGCATATTTTAACTATAATATATATAAATAGTATCCTATATAAATATGTATGGTATGCCACATTTCTGTACAGATATAATTATTTTCCTTTTTCAAACTAAATAAAAGCTTTCGAAAAAGAACAATGTTTCCAATTTGACATATTTATACATGCTTTGTTTTAACTTTAAGTTTTTAAAGTAGAATAGCTAGCAAATGTTATAAAATAAAAATGTATGAATATGGTAAAGTATAAAAAATGAAAAATTGAAACCAGTTAAAAACAAAATTGACAATATATTTAAAACACTTATTTTTTCAAGAAATTCAAATTCATCAATGCTTCTTATAAACATATTCCATCATGTTATATATAAAACTGTCTTTAAAGAAATAATGATACTCAATATTTTGCTTTGTTGCATTGTTGATTTTTATTTTTTACTGTTCTAGACTCTCATTTTTGTACTCTCTTTATCTCTTTCTCTTTCCCTCTCACACACCTGGACTTAAACTTCTAAAATGTGAACCTCTAAATATTTATATAGGAAAAGAAATATGATTTCTTACCCCTAATATCCCTCCTATTAAATGTCTTACTATCTATAGACACCTTTTTATCCTTGTTGTACACAGATACACATACACATGTATATATTTAAATCTGACACTACCTATTAGAGGAAAATTTTAAATTTGTCTTTGAATCTATATTATTTCAAATAGTAAGAATAATTCAGCAATTATTATAAATGAGGCAGGTATCTTAGGGGTGTGTCCACTTAACATGTATTAAAATGTCAGTATACATGGAGTTTATACTAGTTATTTGGAAGTATCATGATTTTTAGAGGCTGCATCAACTTTAGTAATTACTTTATTACATATTATTATTTTTTTGTTTACGTGAACTCATAGGTAAGGTAGGAGTTGTGTGCCACAGTATGTGTGTGATAGTCAAAGGACACTTGTGAATATTAGTTCTTTCGTTCTACCATATGAATCAAGGGTATCCATCTTAGGTTCTCAGGAAGCAGGAAGGGCCTTAACCCACTGAGCATTCTTGCTGGCTAACCTACATCATAATTGCTCATTTCCACCAGCAGTGTGTATCGTTTCCTTTTTCCCACATCTTTATTAGTGTTGTTTTCTTAATAGTAACCACTCTAACAGGGACTAGATGATACACAAAAATAGTTATAAATGTTCATTTTCTTCATTACTAAGGGTATGTAAAATATTTGTCTCACTTATTTATCTATCTATCTATCTATCTATCTATCTATCTATCTATCTATCTATTTATTTATTTATTTATTACAATTTATTCACTTTGTATCCTGGTTGTGGCCTCCTTCCGCTGCTCTTCCCAATCAAGACCTCCCTCCTTCTTCTTCCCCTATGCTTCTCCCCTAGTCAACTGAAAGGGGAAGTACTCTTCCCTTTCTATCTGACCCACTTGGAGAATAGGCTAAATTTGAGCAGGGGTTTTAGGTCCTCTCCATGTGTGGTCCTTCATTGGGGTATCAATCTCTGCAGAATCCCCAGGACCCAGTTTCTCTTGGCTCTGTTGGTCTCCTGTTGGAGCTCCTGTCCCATCCAGGTCTATCTATCTTCCCCTTTTTTCATAAGATTACCTGCACTCTGTCCAAAATTTGGCTATGCATCTCAGCCTCTGCTTTGGTAGGCTCCTGTCCTGTTCCCTATCTTCTACTTCTGATGTCTATCTTATTTGCCTTTTTGAATGAGGATTGAGCATCTATCCTAGGTTCTTCCTTGTTGTTTAGCTTCTTTAGTATAGATTTTTAATATGTTGATCCTATATTATATGTCTAACAACCACTTATGAGTGAGAATATGCCATGTGTGTCTTTCTGCTTCTGGGTTACCTCACTCAAGGTGATCTTTTCTATCTCCCACCATTTGCCTGCAAATTTCATGATTTCCTTGTTTGTAATAGATGATTAATATTCCATTGTGTAAATGCACCAGAATTTCTCTGTCCATCTTTCAGTTGAGGGACATCTAGGTTGTTTCCACATTCTGGCTATTACAAATAGAGCTGCTGTGAAAATGGTTGAGCTGTGAAAATGTCCTTGTATAGTTCAGCATGTTTTGGATATATGCCTAGAAGTTCTATAGTTGGACCTTGAAGTAGCCCTGTTCTTAATTTTCTGAGAAAGGAACAGATTGATTTCCAAAGTGATTGTACAAGTTTACATTCCCACCAGCAATGGAGGAGGGTTCCCCTTTCTCCACATGCTCTCCAGCATGTGTTGACACTTCAGTATTTTATCTTAGCCAATTTGATGGGTATAAGATGAAATCTCAGGATCATTCTAATTTTCACCTGCCTGATGACTAAGGAGGTTTAGCATTTCTTCAAGTGTTTCTTTTCCATTCGTTATTCCTCTGTTAAGAATTCTTCCTAGCTAGGCCACAGAGGAGGATATTGCATCCAGTGCTGGTGAGACCTGAGAAGCTAGGATCACACTGAACAGGAGGAGGACTTCCCCTATATGTTCAATTAAAGAGAGGCAGGGAGGACACAAGGGACCTTGGGGGTGGGAGGGAATGAGGGAGAAGGTTACAGCTGGGATACAAAGTAAATAAACTGTAATTAATATGAAAAATAAAAGAAAACTAATACTACAAGAAAAAAGAATTCTCTATTTAGCTCTGGATCCCATTTTTTAAATGGATTCCTTTGCTTGTTGGTGTTTAACTTTTTTTTCTTTTTTTATATTAATTACACTTTATTCATTTTGTATTCACCCATAAGCCCCTCCCTCCTCCCCTCCCGGTCCTACCCTCCCCCCTTTCTGCATGCATGCCCCTCCCCAAGTCCACTGATAGGGGTGGTCCTCGTCTCCTTCTTTCTGATCTTAGTCTATCAGTTCTCATCAGAAGTGGCTGCATTGTCAGCGTTCTAGGTTATCTCCACGGATAGTCCTTGGTTGAAGTATGAGTCTCTGGGAAGTTCCCTGTGTTCAAATTATCTTGTTCTGTTGCTCTCCTTGTGGAGTTCCTGTCCTCTCCAGCTCCCCCTATCTCCCACTTCTTACATAAAATTCCATTCACTCTGCACATCAGTTGGCCATCAGGCTCAGCATCTGCTTTGACAGTCTGCACTGCAGAGGCTTTCAGAGGCCCTCTGTGGCAGGTTTCAAGGTTGTTTTCTGTTTTCTTCTGGCTTTCAGAGGCCCAAGAAAACAGGTGTTTAACTTTTTATCTTTAACAAATGGTGATGGTCTAACTGGATGTCTACGTGTAGAAAACTGCAAATGGATCCATATTTATCACCCTGCACAAAACTAAAGTCCAAGTGAATCAAAGACCTCATCATAAAACCAGACACACTAAAGCTGTTAGAAGAAAAAGTGAGAAAGAGCACAAGAGACAACTTCCTGAATAGAACACCAACAGCACAGACTCTAAGATCAACAATCAATAAATGGGACCTCATGAAACTGAAAACCTTCTGTAAAAATAAAGGATACTGTCATCAGAACAAAACAAGAGCCTACAGATTAGGAAAGGATCTTCACCAATCCTATAGCTGAGAGAGTACTAATATTCAGAATATATAAAGAAATGTCACTTATTTTTAATTGGGTTATTTTTTATATTAAGTGTCTTAAGTTCTTTATGAATTTATGATATTATTCTTCTATTGAATGTGGAATTTGTAAAAATCTTTTATCATTCTGTAGAATGCTGCTTTCTCCAAATGACAGTGTTTATTTATCATGCAGAATTTTTTTGCAAATACCCCCCTTGGTTAATTGTTGGTCTCAGTGTCTGTGTTAAGTACGTTTTGTTCTTTGAGTCTTCTCCTGTGGCAATGAATTCAAGTTTATTCCTCACTTTCTCTGTTATTTAGGTTTAACTTATTTTTTTTTGTTAAGATATCTGATAGAATTGTACTTGAGTTTTTTGCAGGATGATTGATATGGATCTATTTGTATTCTTTCTTTTCTTTTCTTTCCTTTTCTTTTCAGTGTGTATTTCTAGCTACTTTGGAAAAACATGATAAACAGCTGACCATAATTGTTCTAATTTATGTCTGGGTCTTCAATTTGATACCACTGAAGAACTTCATGATTTTATGCAAATAGTATTTTTGTTTGTTTTTGTTACTTTGTATTTGTAATACAACTGGAGATCAAAAATGCTGGGACCTGCCATTCATTTATTGTTTAGGATTGTTTTATCTATCTTGTTTTTGTTTGTTTGTTTTATGTGGGTGTGTTTCCTTATAAAGTTGAGAATGGTATTTTAAAGATGTGTGAAAATTTTTGATGGGGATTTTGTTTAAACAGTATTTTGCCTTTGCTAGGATGGTCATTTTAACTATGTTAATCCTATTGATACATGAACATGGGAGATCCTCCCATCTTCTGATATTCTCTTCAGTTTCTTTCTTCAAAGACAATGTTTTTATCATACAAGTCTTTCACTTGCCTTATTAATGTTAACCAAGATATTTTATATTATTTTTCTACTGTGAAAAGTGTTTTTGGCTGATTTTTGTTTCAATCCACTTGCAGTTTGTACACAGGAGGGCTACAAATTTGTGACTTATTTTGTATTCAGTTTCTTTGCTGATAGTGTTTATCAGCTGTCAGAGTACACTGGTGGAATTTTTAGGATCACTTACATATACTATTATGTCATCTACAAATAAGTCAACGTTGACTTCTTCCCTTGCAATATGTATCCCTTTAAACTCCATCAGTTGTCAATCGTATTATTACTCTAGCTGAGAATTAAAGCAATATATTGAATGGGTATGGAGAAAAGTGGATAACTTTGTCTTGTTTCTTATATCAATAAAACTGCTTTGAGTTTCCCCTTAAGCTGATGTTGGCTATGGGGCTTTAGTATGTTGATGTATGTCCATAGTATCCCTAATCTCTCCAGGACATTTATCATGAAGAGATTTTGAATGTTGTCATAGGCTTTTGGGGCATCTAGTGAAATGATCATGCTTTATTTTTTTTTCTTTCCGTTTATTCATATAGTGGATTACTTTTATCATTTTTTTCTTATATTGACATATGCTTATATCACCAGTTTGAAGCCTATTTGACCATGGTGAATGATCTTTTTGGTGTGTTCTTGGATTCAGTTGGTAAGTATTTTACTGAGTATCTTTAATCTTTATTATTATCATTTATTACAATTTATTCAGTTTGTATCCCAGCTGTGTCGCCTCTCCCCTCTCCTCCCAATCCCACCCTCCTACACTGTTCTCCTTTTGTTTCTATATTCCTTAGAGAAACAGGACTGTCATTGTCTTTCTTTGCTGGGTCTTTATGTGGTTTGGATATCACAGTAACTGTGGCTTCAAAGAATGCACTGATGCTTAGACACACATCAGGAAAAGACTCACTGATTTTAGTCAGAGAAGATAAAAGCAATCCAATAACAAAAGATCAATAATGATCTGCACTGCTGAGAACCACAGGGGATAAAATGTCATATAAACAGATATGTTAAGACTTTGATATTGAGACAAGTCAAATTTAAACTTGAATTTTTTAATAAGATAGTATAATCATGTTATACATGTTATGCATTGACAGAAGTACAGGCAGAGTACACACACCAATCAAATAATTCTCCAAACTCTGTCAAACAATATAAAGAAATTATAAATGAAAGGCACATAGATTGTGAGCAAAACCCAACAGTCATTGAACTGAAAAGCACAGAAGTTATACCAGCAACGGTATTTAGAAAAACCTTCAGTATTAGAAAATATCAGGTTAAATCCAAAGGAATCTCCCTCCTTCCAGTAAAAATGACAATGTATGAAACCATCTTTTAAAAAACAGCCTTAAAATAATAACAACCAAACTGATTAGGAGAATTTGCCTATGTAACTTAGACAACATCATGCAGAAGGTCCAGTCCTTCACGACTTAGCCTTTCAGTCCCCATATGAAGAGACAGATAATCACAGTTCCGACAATGAACCTATGGGAGCCATTCTCATTCAGCCCAGGACAATGCACAAATTGCAATAATTGATGTATGTATGGAAAAATATACATATACAAATATACATGACTTTGGAAATTAAACCCTTGTATGGTCATAAGCATTGAAATATTTACAAATAATAAATGGTGATCAAAATTATTTATTAAAAAGTGTCTAAAGTTATTTGTATTTCAACATCAAGCAAAGCCATTATTGAATATGGCATTAAAAAGTTATTTGAAATAATTCAAAACAATTAATTTTCTAAGACTTTAGGTCATAAAAGATGACAAAAAGTAAGCCGTTGTACAGAAGGATGGAAATTTCAAATCTCTTGAAATACAATGGAGTCTATAGGCAGGTCTATATGCATCATTTTTATTTATAGCAATGTCTGTGTTGCAGTTCAATAATATATAGGGTTTCAAACAAACAGCAAACAGACAGTTGGATTATAACCAAAATAATTCATACACTAACACTATAACCATCCTCAATACATCTTCGTACATGTCTTTTTTTTATTTTCCAAACAAGCCAGTTTCTCAAAGAAAACGTGAAAAAGTATACTGTGATCAAAGACTACTTAAGTAGGGACAGCAACGCTAATTGGTGATTAGTGATTATATTAAGAATCTCTATTTTAATTTCGTGAAGAATATATCTTTAAAAAGTTTACCTGAGAACCAAGGCAAATTGTATACATGTTTATTTGTTTACCCATTAATTTATTCTGGTTAGCAAATACAAAGCCTTGTACATCCTAAGCACATTGTACCACAGAAGCATATGATAACTTTGTTAATATAAATAGTTGTGAAAATGGAAATAAATCTTGGAGAAGTTTCTTAGCCGTGTCCCAAGTTTTTTTGTTCGTTTGTTTTTTAATATTATTAATAGGTTATTTACTTTGTATCCCAGCCATAGCCCCCTCCCTCATTCCCTCCTAATCCCATCATCCCTCCCTCATCTCCTCCCTGTCCCTTTCCAAGTCCACTGCTAGGGGAGGTCCTCCTCCCCTTCCATCTGAACCTAGTTTATCAGGTATCCTCAGAACTGGCTGCAATGTCCTCCTCTGTGGCCTAGCAAGCTCCTCCCTCGGGGGCAGGGTGAGGTAAAGGAGCCAGTCCTTGAGTTCCTGTTCACTTTACTAGGGTACCCACTTGGATACTGAGCTACCACGGGCTACATCCAAGCAGGAGTTCTAGGTTATATCCGTACATGGTCCTTGGTTGGAGAAACAGTCTCATAGAGGACTCCCATGTCCTGATACATTTTGTCCTTGTGGAGCTCCTGTCCTCTCCTGGTCATACTAACTCCCCCTTTTATCATATGATTCCCTGCACTCTACCGAATGTTTGGTTATGAGTCTCACCATTTGCTTTGATACGCTGCTAGGTAAAGTCTTTCAGAGTTCCTCAGTGGTAGGCTCTTGTCCTGTTCACACATGGTATATACTCACTTATATAGTCCTATACGATAGCATAAACATACTAAAATATGAGCTACTAAAGAAGATAAACAAGAAAGAGGACCAGAGTAAGATGATCAGTCCTCATTTAGAAAGACAAATGGGATGGACATGGGAAGTAGGAGAAAATAAGAAACATGTCCCAAGTTTTATTCAGAGTAACAGACAGAAAGAATAGGAGAAAGGGCTAGCATGCAAATATTTCTGATAATACTTGTTAGTTTCTCAAGGTGACCTTTCAACAAATCCACACATCACAGCAGTCCCATACAGTCATGAAGTATACCTACTGTGTATTCCCTTAGTTAGTTGTTTCACTCCCTGGCTGTGAACCTATCTTGTAATTGTGGGTGCCCTAAACATGTATTGCTAAAATTTAGGGTACAGTAGCTGAGCTTGTCAGTCAATTACACATCTGCACTGGCACATATGTGAAAAGTAGATGTGCAGAGACAACATGGGATATGACTAGCAAAGGAAGTCACATATATGATGTTTGTGTTTGTGTATGTGTGTGATAAAACACAAAACCAAAGACATGTATGTGCTAATATGATGTGCTAACTTAAGCTAGAGACAAAATTGTCAGTCATTAAAACATCACTCTAAGTATAAATAAATTAATGAATCCTGACTATTTAATTTTGAAATCATATCCATTCTCATTAAGTAGATCAAGAGAGTTAAATCAACTCAACATTAATCACAACTCAGAACTGCATGTGAAATTTTTCTACAGATGAGACAACATAAGAAGAGCATAACAAAGAGAATAAAACTGGGAGAGTTTACTACCGCACACCAGGGTTTACTAATACAGTGATGATATTTAAAAAGTAATTTTTATTATTTTAATAAATAAAATTTCCATAAATTTCTTGAAAGAATTTCATCCTTTTAAAGGGTAAGTTGATGTAAAAATGATAAAATTACATGCCCTGTGCTAAAAGTTTGGCTATGAGTCTCAGCCTCTGCTTCAATATCTAGATCAGTAGAGTCTTTCAGAAGCCTTCTGTAGTAGGCTCCTGTCCTGTTCTCTGTCTTCTGCTTCCAATGACTTTGGCATTTGTCCTTTTGAATGAGGATTGAGCATCTTCCCTAGGGACTTCCTTGTTTTTAGCTTCTTTAAGAGTACAGATTTTAGTATGTTTATCTTAAATTATATGGTTAATATCCACTTATAAGTGAGTATATACCATGTGTGTCTTTCTGCTGCTGTGTTACTTCATTCAAGATGAGCTTTTCTAGTTCCCACCATTTGCCTGCAAATTTCATGATTTCCTTATTTTTAATAGATGAATAGTATTCCATTGTGTCAATGTACCACACTTTCTGTATCCATTCCTCCATCGAGAGATATCTAGGTTGTTTCCAGCTTCTGGCTATTACGAATAGAGCCGCTACAAATATGGCTGAGCAAATGACCTTGCTGTATAGTTGAGCATAGTTTGGATATATGCCTAGGAGTAGTATAGCTGGATCTTGAGGAAGCACTATTCCTAATCTTCTGAGAAAGCACCAGATTGATTTCCAAAGTGGTTGTACAAGTTTACATTCAAACCAACAATGGAGGAGGGTTCCCCTTTCTCCACATCCTCTCCAGCATGTGTTGTAACTTGAAATTTTTATCTTAGCCATTCTGATGGGTGTAAATCAGAATGAAATCTCAGGATCTTTTTAATTTGCATTTCCCTGATGACTAAGGATGTTGAACATTTCAAGTGTTTCTCTGCTATTTGATATTCCTCTATTGAGAATTCTCTGTTTAGCTCTATATCCCATTTATTAATTGGATCACATGGTTTATTGGTGTTTAACTTCAATGGGCAATAGAAATAACTGGAGGGCCTCCTCCCCTTCCATCTGATCCTTGCTTATCACATCGCATCAGGATTAGCTGCATTGTCCTTCTCTGTGGCCTGGTTGTCAATGGACTTAGAGAGGGGCATGGGAGGAGAAAAGGGAGGGAAGGTGAGTTGGGAAGAAATGAGGGAGAGGATACAGCTGAAATACAAAGTGAATAAACTGTAATTAATATAAAAATTAAAATTTAATAACAAAGAAATAAAGAACTGGAGGGTCAGGAGTTCCAAAAGGAGATTAACAAAGACAAAAATCACTGAGCCCTGGGAACCCTGCAGAGACTGACGCCCCAACCAAGGACAACCCATGGAGAGGACTTAAAACCCAGGCTCATGGATAGTCCTTGGTTGGAGTATGAGTCTCTGGGAAGATTCCTGTGTTCAAATTTTCTTGTTCTGTTGCTCTCCTTGTGGAGTTCCTTTCCTCTCCAGCTCTTACTATTTCTCACTTTATACTCCAACCTAGGACTCTCCATGGAGATAACCTAGAACCCTGACAATGCAGCCACTTCTGATGAGAACCGATAGACTAAGATCAGAAAGAAGAAGAGGAGGACCTCCCCTATCAGTGGACTTGGGGAGGGACATGCATGCAGAAAGGGGGGGAGGATGGGACTGGGAGGGGAGGGGGAGGGGCTTATGGGGGATACAAAATGAATAAAGTGTAATTAATAAAAGTTAAATAAAAAAATTAAAAAACAAACAAACAAACAAACAAAACCCAGGCTCAGATGTAGCCTATAGACTAGTCTCTAAGTGGGGTCCCTAACAAGGGGAGCAGAGTTTTTTTTCTGGCATGAACTCAGTGGCAGCCTCTCTGATCACCTCCCTCTGGGCAAAGCAGCCCTACCAGGCCTCAGAGGAAGACAATGCAGCCAGTCCTGATGAGACTTGATATGCTAGGATCAGGTAGAAGGGGAGGAGGACATCCCCTATCAGTGGACTAAGGGAGGGGGCATAGGGAGAGAATAGGGAGGGTGGGATTGGGAGGAGACAAGGGAGGGGACCACAGCTGGGATACAAATTGAATATATTGTAATAAATGATAGTAATATTTTTTTTAAATAATAGCTACAGGAAGATAAGCAAACTCCTGTGTAAACTTAATTTAAAACTGAGAAGACTGTGAACGTGTTAAGGAAGGGAAATGTCTTCTGATTACATAAGTTATATTCATCTCTACCATTCTATATCAAATCCACATAAGATTGAGGGTGTTAAAAGTTACTCATTTCGGGGGCAGGGCAAGATGGCAGCGCCGGGAGGACTCTCATTCTGAGGAGCAGCACAGCAGGATTGACACAGTGACCAGCAATTGGAACTCGCAGCCATAAAACACAAGTGATTGTGTTTCACAGGTGAGAGGATACCCCACGGTGGGGAATTCAATCAGCTTTAACTCACCCGGCTAAACCTTGGAAGAGATCCCGGTTCTGCCAGGCGCTTGGTCGCCAGCCCAGAGCTACATGTCAGCGCGAACTGGTCACGGTCCGAGACTGAACTGTGGGCCCACAACACCATGGACTGGATTTCCCAGCCGAGAGATAACCCCACGGAGCAGGAAACGATTTGGACTGACCTCAGGTTACCCAGACATCCCCTGGAAAAGACTCAGGTTCCGCAGGTGCCCCAAGAGCCAGCCCGGACCCAGAGCCGGGACCCAGGCTCCTGCACAGAGCCCTGCCTGCGCGACTGATTCGCTGCCTCAGATAGAACTGTGGACACCAGGGCACCAGACTGCGTGTCTCTGGCAGGAGGAAACCCCCCACGGAGGAGATCATCAGCTCTAACGCTTAGGACACCCAGCACCAAAACACTTCCTGGAATCACGCAGACTCTAATGCAGGCAGGAGCGCTGTGTTCTGCCACCATTATTGAGTTCCTCTAGGGCACTGGGACACACAGCTGCATCCTCAGACCTACAAAAGCCAGAGAGCCATTACAGCAGCCTTCAGAAACTGTGCCAACGATCAACCTGTTATCCCTAGCTAGACTATCAAAACTGTGGGAATCCTTGGTCCTCCAAGAGGGCTGCACCCACAGCATCTGGACCAGAGCAGTGCCTGCAGCCGCCATCCTAGACAGGGACACACAGCTTCTGGTCCAGAGTGAGGCACCCAGCCTCCAGACCAGAGAAGCACCCCCAGCTGCCAACTCAACCTAGGTGCACATTCTCCAGGTCCAGAGCGGAGCAATCAGCCTCTGGCCCAGAAACATGCTGAGTGCACCTCTCACTTTCCCGGACAGAACTGTGCACCCCAGGATAACAGACTGAGTTTCCCTGTTGTGAGAAAACCCCACAGCTAGGGAATCAGCAGTTTCTTAAAGAGGACTGTACATGGAAATTTAGTGAGCAGCAGTAAACTAAATTTATAACAAGAAACCCAGCAGTGGGGCAGCTGTCTTGAGAACTTCTATGGGTAAGAGGAGATCCCCCCCTGCCTAACATAGACCACAGCTACTACTCAGGGCTATAAACCTGAGGTGAGCAGTGGCAACTCCTGAGAAACAACGGCCATACAGTGACAATAACCAAAAAGCAGAGAAGGACTCCTTCAGGAAAAATCATCTTCCAGCCAAAGGGATACTCCCTACCTCAGGACTAGAAGAAGCACAGAAACTAACAGCCAACACATAATCAGCCCAATGGGTAGAGGTCAGCGTAAAAGCTCAACCAACAAAAGACAGAGCAATATGGCATCTCCAGAACCCAGCCATCCAGGGGCGAACAGCCCTGGACAATGCAGCACAATAGAAAATCAGGAAGATGACCTTACATCTATGTTGATGAAGAGGAAAATAGAGGAAACAAATAAAATACGTAAAGAATCAGAGGAAGATAAAACCAAACAGATCATGGCTATCCGTAAAGAAATGGAGGAAGATAAAGACAAGCAGATTAGGGCCATCCGTGAAGAAATACGGAAAGATGCAGCCAAACAGCTTCTGGCCTTCAGAGAAGAAATAATTAAATCACTGAAAGAAATCAAAGAGACAGAGTTGAAGGAACTAAAAGAAAAAGAGGAAAATACAAGCAGACAGGTGAAGGAAGTAAACAAAACAACTCAAGACCTGAAAATAGAACTGGAAAAATTAAAGAAAACACAAATGGAGGAAATAATGGAGAGGAAAAATTTAGGGAAGAAAACAGGAACTACAGAGGTATGCATAACCAACAGAATACAAGAAATGGAAGAAAGAATCTCAGGTGTAGAAGATACAATGGAAGAAATCGATGTATCTGTCAAAGAAAATGTTAAATCCAAAAAATTCCTGACACAGACCGTCCAAGAAATGCAAGACAATATGAAAAGACAAAACCTAAGAATAATAGGATTAGAGGAAAAAGAAGATTTCCTTCTCCAAGGCCCAGAAAATATTTTCAACAAAATCACTGAAGAAAATTTCCCCAAGTTAAAGGAGAAGCCAATAAGAATACATGAGGCCTACAGAACACCCAACAAATTTGACCAGAAAAGAAAATCCTCCCAACATAATAATCAAAACAGTAAGTATACAGAATAAAGAAAAAATACTAAAAGCTGCAAGGGAAAAAGGCCAGTAACATATAATGGCAAACCCATTAGAATCACACCTGACTTTTCAATAGAGACTATGAAAGCCAGAAAGGCCTGGACAGATATCATGCAGACCCTAAGAGAACACAGATGTCAGCCCAGGCTACTATACCCTGCAAAACTCTCAGTCCTCATAGACAGAAAAACAAGATATTCAATGACAAAAACAAATTTCAACAATACCTACAAACAAATCCAGCATTACAGAAGATACTGGAAGAGAAAATACAACCCAAGAAAATTAGCTTCTGTCAAGAAAACACAGGAAATAATTAACCTTACTACAGTAAAACAAAAAGCAACCAAGCACACAACCTTATGAACACAGCCAACATCAAAATCAAAGGATCTAACAGCCACTGGTCATTAATCTCTCTCAACATCAATGGACTCAACTCTCCAGTAAAAAGACACAGATTAACAGAATGGATATGTAAACAAAACCCAGCAATCTGTTCCATACAAGAAACACAACTAAGACACAAAGATAGACATTACCTGAGGGTAAAAGGTTGGAAGACGACTTTCCAAGCAAATGGACCCAAGAAACAAGCAGGAGTAGCCATTCTAATATCTGATAAAATAGACTTTCAACCAAAATTAATAAAAAGAGATGGGGAAGGACACTTCATACTCATCAAGGGAAAATTCCACCAGGAAGACATCACAATCCTGAACATCTATGCCCCAAATACAAGAACACCACATTTGTAAAAGAAACATTGATAAAATTTAAACCACATATAGATCCCCACACATTAATAGTGGGAGACTTCAACACCCCACTCTCAACAAAGGACAGGTCAACAAAACAGAAATTAAACAAAGAAACAATATCTCTGACAGAGGTTATGAATCAAATGGACCTCACAGACATTTACAGAACTTTACACCCAAACACAAAAGAATTTACCTTCTTCTCAGCACCTCATGGAACCTTCTCCAAAATAGACCATATAGTTGGTCAAAAACAAGCCTCAACAGATACAAGAAGACTGAAATAATCCCAGGTATCCTGTCTGATCATCATGGAATAAAGCTGGTCTTCAACAACAACAGAAATAGCAAAAAAAACTACACACACATGGAAACTAAACAACTTGTTACTAAATGACAGCTGGATCAGGGAAGAAATAAAGAAAGAAATTAAAGTCTTCCTAGAACTCAATTAAAATGAAGACACAACATACCCAAACTTGTGGGACACAATGAAAGCAGTGCTAAGAGGAAAGTTCATAGCACTAAGTGCCTTCAAGAAGAAATTCGAGACAGCTCATTCAAGCAACTTAATGGCCCACTTAAAAACCCTAGAAAAAGAAGAAGCAGACACACCAAAAAGGAGTAGATGGCTGGAAATAATCAAACTCAGGGCTGAAATCAATCAATTAGAACAAATAAAACAATTCAAAGAATCAATGAAACCAAGAGCTGGTTCTTTGAGAAAATGAACAGGATCGACAAACCCTTAGCCAAGCTAACTAAAAGGCAGAGAGACACCACCCAAATCAACAAAATCAGAAATAAAAAGGGGGACATAACTACAAACACTGAGGAAATCCAAACAATCATTAGGACATACTTCAAAAGTCTATACTCAACAAAATTTGAAAATCTCAATGAAATGGACAATTTTCGTGATTGATTTGACTTACAAAAGCTGAATCAGGACCCGGTAAATCAATTAAATAGTCGTGTATCCCCCAAAGAAATAGAAGCAGTCATCAAAAGTCTCCCTTCCAAAAAAAGCCCAGGACCAGATGGCTTCAGTGCAGAATTCTACCAGACCTTCAAAGAAGAGCTAACTCCAATTCTCTTCAAACTATTCCACAAAATAGAAACAGAAGGAACATTACCAAACTCATTCTAAAAAGCCACAGTCACCTTGGTACCTAAACCTCACAAAGACTCAAAAAAGAAAGAGAATTTCAGGCCAATCTCCCTTATGAACATTTATGCAAAAATACTCAACAAAATACTCGCAAACAGAATACAAGAACACATCAAAGACATTACCCACTATGACCAAGTAGGCTTCATCTCAGGTATGCAGGGGTGGTTCAATATATGGAACTCCATCAATGTGATCCACCATATTAACAAACTGAAATAAAAAAAAAAAACATGATAATCTCCCTAGATGCTGAAAAAGCATTTGACAAAATCCAACATCCATTCATGTTTAAAGTACTGGAGAGATCGGGGATACAAGGCACATATCTAAACATAGTAAAGGCGATATACAGCAAGCCTATAGCCAACATCAAACTGAACAGAGAGAAACTTAGAGCAATCCCACTGAAATCAGGGACAAGACAAGGCTGCCCACTCTCTCCATATCTCTTCAACATAGTGCTGGAAGTCCTTGCTAGAGCAATAAGACAGTTGAAGGAGATCAAGGGGATACAGATGGGAAAGGAAAAAGTCAAATTATCACTATTTGCAGATGATATGATAGTATACATGAGTGACCCCAAAAACTCTACCAGGGAACTCCTACAGCTGATAAACACCTTCAGCAAAGTGGCCGGATACAAAATTAACTCAAAAAAAAAAAAAAATCAGTAGCACTCCTGTATACAAAAGACAAAAGGGCTGAGAAAGAAATTAGAGAAATAACACCATTCACAATAGCCACAAATGACATAAAGTACCTTGGTGTAACCCTAACCAAGCAAGTCAAAGACTTGTATGAAAAAAAATTTCAAGTCTCTGAAGAAAGAATCACAGGAAGATATGAGAAGATGGAAAGATCTCCCATGCTCATGGCTTGGCAGGATTAACATAGTAAAAATGGCCATCTTACGAAAAGCAATCTACAGATACAATGCAATTCCCATCAAATTGCCAACACAATTCTTTACAGACCTGGAAAGAAAAATTCTCAACATCATATGGAATAACAAGAAACCCAGAATTGCTAAAACAATCCTCTACAATAAAAGATCTTCTGGAGGTATCTCCATCCCTGATCTCAAGCTATACTATAGAGCAACAGTTATAAAAAATGCATGGTACTGGCATAGAAACAGAATGGTGGATCAATGGAATTGAACAGAAGACCCAGAAATAAACTCACACACTTACAGACACCTGATTTTTGACAAATATGCCAAAACCATACAATGGAAAAAAGATAGCATCTTCAACAAATGGTGCTGGTACAACTGGATGTGTACATGTAGAAAAATGAAAATAGATCCATACTTTCATCCTGCACAAAACTGAAGTCCAAGTGGATCAAAGACCTCAACATAAAACCAGACACATTAAATCGGCTAGAAAAAAAGTGGGGAATACCCTAGAACTCATTAGTACAGGAGAAAACTTCCTGAACAGAACACCAACAGCACAGGCTCTAAGAGCAACAATCAATAAATGGGACCTCATGAAATCGAAAAGCTTCTGTAAAGCAAAGGACACCATCATCAAAACAAAGTGACTGCCTACAGATTGGGAAAGAATCTTCACTAACCCTTTATCTGACAGAGGACTCATATCCAATATATATAAAAAACTAAAGAAGCTGAAAAGCAACAAACCAAGTAATCCACTTAAAAAATGGGGAACAGAGCTAAGGAGAGAATTCTCTGTAAAGGAATATCTAATGGCAGAGAAACACTTAAAGAAATGCTCAACCTCATTAGCCATTAGGGAAATGCAAATCAAAACAACCCAGAGATTTCACCTTACACCCATCAGAATGGCCAAGATGAAAAACTAAAGGGACAACACATGCTGGAGAGGTTGTGGAGAAAGGGGAACCCTTCTCCACTGCTGGTGGGAATGTAAACTTTTACAACCACTCTGGAAATCAATCTGGCGCTTTCTCAGACAACTAGGAATAGCGCTTCCTCAAGATCCAGCCATACCACTCCTAGGCATATACCAAAAGAGGATCAAGTACACAAAAAGGACATTTGCTCAACCATGTTTGTAGTAGCTTTATTTGTAATAGCCAGAAGCTGGAAACAGCCCAGATGCCCCTCAACTGAAGAATGCATGCAGAAACTGTGGTACATCTATACAATGGAGTATTACTCAGCAATGAAAAATAAGGAAATCATGAAATTTGCAGGTATATGGTGGGACCTGAAAAGGATCATCCTGAGTGAGTTGTCCCAGAAGCAAAAAGACACTCATGGTATATACTCACTCATATAAACATACAATATAGAATAAACCCACTAAAATCTGTACATCTAAACAAACTAAGCAAAAGAGAGGACCCTAACTAAGATGTTCAATCCCCATTCTGAAAGGCAAAGAGGATGGACATCAGAAGAAAAAGAAAATAGGAAACAACCTTGGAACCTGCTACAGAGGGCCTCTGAAAGCCAGAAGAAAACAGGAAACAACCTTGAAACCTGCCACAGAGTGCCTCTGAAAGCCTCTGCAGTATAGACTGTCAAAGCAGATGCTGAGCCTGATGGCCAACTGATGGGCAGAGTGAATGGAATTTTATGTAAGAAGTGGGAAATAGTAAGAGCTGGAGGGGATGGGAACTCCACAAGCAGAGCAACAGAACAAGATAATTTGAACACAGGGAACTTCCCAGAGACTCATACTCCAACCAAGGACTATTCGTGGAGATAACCTAGAACCCCTGCACAGGTGTAGCCCATGGCAGTTCAGTGTCCAAGTGGGTTCCATAGTAATGGGAAGAGGGACTGCCTCTGACATAATCTGATTGGCCTGCTCTTTGATCACCTCCCCCTGAGGGAGGAGCAGCCTTACCAGGCCATGGTAGAGGACAATGCAGTCACTTTTGATGAGAACTGATATACTAACATCAGAAAGGAGAGGAGAACCTCCCCTATCAGTGGACTTGGGGAGTGGCATGCATGCAGAAAGGGGAGGGAGGGTGGGATCAAAAGGGGAGGAGGGAGGGGCTTATGGGGGGATACAAAATGAATAAAGTGTAATTAATAAAATAAAAAATGCAAAAAAATATATTTGAAAATATTTTAAAAGTTAATATCTGATTAAAATAATTATGTAAATTAAAAAAGGGAATTTTAGAGAAGTTTGTAGGAGCACTGACAAAGAGCCATAGTACCGACATTCTAAAGCAATATGTTAATTCATGCACATATCATATGATATGTATGTATAGAATTTGTAAAATATTTTTATAAAAAGTGGTGTGACAGAACTATTTGAAAATATTTTATAAAAGTGTTTATGTATATTTTATGCAAAATAACTTGTACTGTTTAAAGGATACAGTGTGCAAGAAAATCAAACCCTGACAGCGATCCTAGTTGTTTACTAATACCATTTTTCATAAGGTATTAAATCTTGATTGCCCATATATCTTAAAATCAAGGATTTTGATACTAGCCTATAAACATAAGCTCTGACTGCGTGGCTAATAATTCTTGTTGTATAATAAGAGTTTTCTTAGGTTGATGCAAAACATAGATCTACTTATTCCATATAGAATACCTATGATAGAACAAAGAATGGATTAATGGGTTTTATTGGGGTAACTTACAGGAATATGGGTGAGGGGTTACTAACATGAGCAAAAATGATTCAAAATCAGTTGTATCACCAAGGCTCATCCCAGCATGGGTGACAGCTCACAAAAGCTGGAAATCTGAACCAAACTGTACAGCCTACAGGGAGCTCCACAGGCTGGAGAGTGTCCTTGCCAAGTGACTGAACCTCTTTTAGGCAGTTCATCTAGCTTCTGCTTCTTCTAGAAATCTGGTTGTTGCTTCCTTGGGTTGGTTGTCTGAGGGTGACTCTCTTAAGTCTTTATTGTTTACTCTGGAAGAAAAGGACCTAGTTAATAAGATCAGCTTCAGCCATTTCCTGAGCTCTTTTTAATTATTTGCATTTCGGCTTAAGGAATTTCACCGCAGGATTGTGTTTCAATCTCAGAAATAACAGCTGTAGTTATTAGTACTACTTATTATTACTTTCTTTTGAGTTTGCCATCCCTTTATAATTAAAGCTGCAGTTTTAACTGAATATCCTAAAAATGTACTGCAGATGGAAAATTGTCTTTTATAGTCTGATCCTGTTGTTCTACAGTTAGCATTCTTGTAACCCATGACTACATGGTTCAGAATCAAGGATGTTTTGATGTTTCTATCTAATTAGAATAGCAATAACATTTCTTATTTTCAGTCATAGAAGTTGCATATTAGATATATATTTCACACAACATAATATAGTCAAATTTATGATAAAATTAAAATATCTAACATATTTAATAAAGTACTTACAATGATAAAATATAAATAATATACAATGTAAGAAAAACATTGAAAGAGAAGAAAGAAAAAAGGAAAGAAAGAAAGAAAGAAGTTACATTAATAATGAGCAGTTCATTTTATTTCTTGAAACAGGTGAAAATATGTTGATTGGGATAAATGAAAGGTTTCATTTTTAAGGTTTTAGAGGGGAAAGAAAATAAAAGAGCAGCTGTTGTTTTCAAATAACTGTTTGAAATAAGTGCAACCACCTCTTGCTCCTTGCTCAGAGACTGAACTATGCAGTTCTCCTCGGAAACACAGCTAGAGGTAGAGGAATCTACATGCCCATACAGAATACAGTGGGGATTTATTTGTTATTTGACAAAACACTGTGTGAAAAAAAAAAAAAAAAGTTGTGTTTTGAGCCATTTTAATCTTACCTCAGCATCACTTGGAAAAATTTCTCTGTTGTTTGCAGTACTGTTTCTTGACCTTAGAGACATTCTTTAAAATAAATATATTTAAAAGTTTGTACATTCATCTTTTTGTATTATGAAAAACTGAAATCTGAGTAGGATCTGACAATCACATTTATTTTTCATTTTAAAATTTTGTCTTCTATAATTGAGATTATAATATAATTATATCATTTCCCTTCTGTTTTTTCATGCTAAATGCTTCCTTGATCTCTTCAAATCCCTCTTTTCTGTTAACTATTACTGAAGGCAAACACACGTACACACACTCAAACCTCTAAATGAAATTTGCTCAGTCTGTGTCTTAGTTTGGTATTCCTGTGAAGAGACACCAGGACCACGGCTACTCCTATAAAAGAAAACATTTACTTGAGGGTGTATTAGAGTTTAGAGGCTTAGTCTATTGTCGTCATGGCAGACAACGTGTTGGCATGGGCGCAAGGTTTTAGCTTCTGAGATCTCAAGGTCCATCCTCTAGAGACAAACTTCCTCTACCAAAGCCACATCTGCTACAACAAGTTCACAGCTCCTAATAGTGCTACTCCCCATGAACCTATGGGGGTCATTTTTATTCAAAACACCACAGTCTGTAGGATGTTATTTGTATGTATGTTTTCAGAGCTAACTAATTTAGCTTTGAGTAGCCAACTGGTGTGCTCTTCTATGGAGAAGACTTCTTCTGCATTTTCAAAATTCCTTAACTGCCTGTAGCTCTTTGGGTAGGGTTGAGGACTTGTGACCCATCCTCCATCCACTGTTACATTTGATTTATCCTTAATTTCACACATTTACACAGCCATGTTGGTGAGAAGTATTGGGTATAGCTTCAGATATTAATAGAAAACATGATTTCACAACAAGCTCTCTGATCTTGTGGCTCTTACAATCTTATTGCCTCTGAACTCTGTAATGTTCCCTGAGCTTCATGTGCAGATGAAGCTGGCTAAATATACCCATCTGGGCATAGGCTCTAGAACTCTGTATTTTGATTGGTTGTGATTTACTCTAATGTTGCAAAGAAAAGTTTTCTTGATGGGAGCTGAGGACTGTTATCTGTGGCTAGAAGGGCAAATATTTTTAGATTTCTGTTAGGCAATTTGCTGGTTTAGTAAAATGATAAGTGTTAGATTCCTTCCAGATCCATGACTTCATTATTACTGAGTAATTGGCTAGGTTTCCAGTATCACGCATGATTTTGCTCTTGTGAGCAATTGTTAAGCAATTGCTAAGGCAATTAAAAAAAATTAGAGAAAACGTAATCCAAATATGACAGTGTTCTCCTATATTTTCATTTCTTGCTTGTTATACTATGTCTCTAAACTATCTATTTTTCTGCTTTGAATTTCAATTCTCTGTCTTTCTATTCCCCAGTGTATATTGTCTTGCAAAACAAGAACCTACAAAAATAGGGTCTATTTTTTATTGTGCAATGCAAAAGAATATTCTCTTAAGGGAAATAGTCAGTATGTAATTAAAAGAAAAAGCAGTCTGCTGATCTACTTAGAAGGCCAATTCAGGACTCCACAACTGTGTTCTCCCTTCTGACAGTAAGAAAACATTTCTTTCCCCAAAGTTGTAATGAAAAGTAATTATAACTGTTGTTCTTCCACTTTGTATTTTTTTCCTCCAGTTTTTACCTATTAGTATTTGTTCAAATTCCTAATTACTTAGCGGAATTTTTTTTCAACATTAGAGTAAATGTACCTGGAGAAGTGATTATCTGGAAGACAGACCAAAATATAAAATAGAAAGAATTACAGAAAAAAGATATATTGGGATTTTCAAAGAGATAGTAGAGATACATAGTAAATACCAATTACTAAATGTTCACATGATAACAAAGAAAAACAAAAGAAACTGGAGCATAGCTAATAGTTTAATTACATAATGAGTAGTAGATTTCCAAGAGTTGAAAGTCAGTAGCTTGAGTTTCAAGCTCAAATGGTCATACGTCTGGCAATCATGAGGAAAATCACAGTCAATTAAACCATGATTAAAAAAAATGAAGAAATCCAAAGAAATGCAAAAAATAGAGGTAAAAGAGAAAGAATAGAAACAGTCTCAACCAGCAGCTTAATTCTCATCAAACAAGCCAGTTGCCTACTGTCGGAATACCACAAAATGTGCTGGGGACAGGGCTCAGTTATTACAAAATTTGACAAGCATACTTAGTCTCCGTTTGGACACCAACAGTACACAAACTACGTATATGTTTTAACTCCTGTGATCCATTATTTATGACACAGGGGCAAGATGATCAGATGCTCAAAGCTACATACATTAAAGTCCAGCCTTGGATATGTGATACCCTGTATTACACCAAAAAAAAAAAAAAAAAAAGAATAAAAGAAAGGAAGGAAGGAAGAAAGGAAGGAAGGAAAGAAGAAAACTGAATAAAGTTTCTTAGAAAAAGATATTTTACAAATTCAAATGGGCCAATGTTATTTTCTGACAAACTGAAAAATGACCATACCATTAGTTGGATTAAACTAAAGCTTTTGAAGTTTGATATAGTAGGAATACATTTGAAAAAAGTGATATAAAAGTAAATGAAGGTCAGGAGATGATAAGAAAACATTTACTAACATGAGAGAATACTTTTTAAATGAGTAATAATCTCTTTTTTGGGGGGGCAGAAGTCTCATATTTGGAGTGTCAAATTATGTGTCAAAATTGTGAAAACAGGATTGCAGGAGATGGATAGGTAAAATTGTGATGCCTCTTAGTTACTTTCATTGTCTATGAGAGGAGTGAGGATCTACTTTCTTTTTCCACTGAGAAACATAATATTTTCATTAATTTAATATTTGCCTGAATAAAACACAAAAGGACAATTCCTGGTCAAATAAGAGGTTACACATAATAATAAATGTATAATCATAAATAGAGGAACTCAATAAGCAAAGTCAACATATAAAAATGGACATTTTTAATAGAAATTTATTTTCACTTTCATGTGTGTGTGGGGGGATAATGGATAGATGATGTTTAGTATCGTTGGATGTTAGAAGAGAGCTTTAAATTTATTGGAGCTGGAGCTTTGAATTTACTGGTTTTTCTGCCTGGGATTTTGTCCATATTTCAGTTTCCATAACAGGCAAAGTATCTCCCAACCAAAGACAAGAATACAAGGGGTGACGGTTCTGTACAGTTTGGATCTCCCTATCTTCAATGAGTTGCATGGATGCTGCCTCAGCTATGGGGCCCCTGCGCCCTCTCTAGAATGTTCCTCTTTCCCTATGGTCTCTGGATCTGGACTGCAGCTCGATTATCATTCACAAGGGCTTATATCCACTTATAAGAAAGTACATACCACATTTTTCTTCCTCAATCTGGGTTACTTCACTGAGGCTGATTTTTTTTTTCCTAGTTGCTTGACTTGCCTGCAAATTTTATGATTTTACATTTTTATTTAATTTATTTAATTATTTATTTATTACAATTTATTTACTTTGTATCCCTGCTTCAACCCCTTCCCTCGCCTCCACCCAGTTCCAGTCACCGTCCCTCTTTGCCCCCTATGCCTCTCCTCCAGTCCACTGGTAAGGGAGGTCCTCCTCCTCTTCTATCTGACCCTAGATTATAAGGTCTCATCAAGGCTGGCTGATACATCTTCCTCTGTATCCTGGCAAGGTTGTACCACCCAAGGAGTGGTAATCAAAGAGCTGGTCACTGAGTTCATGTCAGAGACAGCCCCTGTAGGAAACCCACTTGGAAACCTAGCAGCCAATGGGCTTCCTTTGAACAGGGCGTCTAGCTCTTCTCCATGCATAGTCCTTGGTTGGATTATTGGGCTCTGCAGCCCCTCCCCACTGGACCCAGGTATTTTGGCTCTGTTGTTGTCCTTGTGGAGTTCCTGTCCTCTCCTGGTATCTCTATCTCCCTCTTCCATAATGATTCCAGAACTCTGCCCATAGTTTGGCTATGAGTCTCAGTGTCTCCTATACTCTGGTAGGTAGAGTCTTTCAGAAGCCCCCTGTGGAAGGCTCCTGTTTTGTTCCTTGTCTTCTCCTATGGCAGATGTCTATGCTTTTTGCCCTTCTGAATGAGGATTAAGAATCTTACCCAGGGTCCTCCTTGTTGTTTAGCTTCTTTAGGAGTACAGAGTTTAATATGTTTATACTATATTATATGTCTAATAGCCCCTTAATATGTAAATATATACTATATGTATCTTTCTGCTCCTATGTTACCTCACTCAAGATGATCTTTTCTCATTTCCAACATTTGCCTTCAAATTTCATGATTTCTTTGTTTTTATTTGCTTAACAGTATTCCATTGTGTAAATGTACCACACTTCCTGTATACATTCCTCTGTTGGGGGACATTTAGGTTGTTTTCAGCTTCTGGCTGTTACAAATAGAGCTGCTGCAAACATGGTTGAGCAAATGTCCTTGCTGTATAGTTGAACATACTTTGAAAATATGCCTAGGCTTGGTATAGATGGAATTTGAGGAAGCACTATTCCTAATTGACTGAGAAAGCATCAGATTGATTTCCAAAATGGTTGAACAAGGTTACATTCCCACCAACAATGAAGGAGGGCTCCTCTTTCTCCACAACCTTTCCAGCATACATCCCATGAGTTTTTTATCTTAGTTATTCTGATGGATGTATGGTGAAAACTCAGGGACGTTTTTATTTGCATTTCTCAAATGAATAAGAATGTTGAGCATTTCTTTTTTTAATTTTTATTAAATACAGTTTATTCACTTTATATCCCAACTGTTGCTCCCTACCTCTTCTCCCCCAATTCCCACCCTTCCTTCCTCTTCTCCAACCATACCCCTCCCCCAGTCCACTGATAGGGGAGGTCCTCCTCTCCTTCCTAGTCTATCAGGTCTCATCTGCTGTTTCTCTGCTATTCAATATTCTTCTATTGAGAATTTTCTGTTTAGCTCTGTACCCCATTTTTAATTGAATTACTTGGTTTGTTGGTGTTTACTTTTTTGAGTTCTTTATATATTTGGATATTAGCCCTCTGTCAGATAAAGGGTTGGTGAAGATACTTTCCCAGTCTGTGGGCTGTCTTTTTGTTCTGGTAACAGTGTCCTTTACAGGGGCTTTTCAGTTTCATGAGGTCCCATTTATTAATTGTTGATCTTAGAGCCTACACTGTTGGTGTTCTGTTCAGGAAGATGTCTCCTTTGCGAATGAGTTCAAGGCTCTTCCCCTTTTTTTTCTTCTAACAGGTTTAGTGTATCCAGTTTTATGTTGAGGTCTTTGATCCACTTGGACATTACCTTTGTGCAGGGTGATAAATGTGAGTCTGTTAGTCCTTTTCTACATGTAGACATTCAGTCAGACTAGCAATATTTGTTGAAGATATTGTCTGTTTTTCAATTTTATGGTTTTGGTTTCTTTGTAAAAATTAATTTTGCATTGGTGTGTGGGTTTATTTCTGGGTAATTGATTCAGTCCCATTGATCCATCAGTTTGTTTCATGCTGGGCTTGAGATCTGGGTGGAGATAACTCCAGAAGATCTATTATTGTACAGGATTGTTTTAGCTATTCTGAGTTTTTGTTTTTCCATATGAAATTGATAATTGTTCTTTTAATGTCTGTAAAGAACTATGTTGGTATTTTAATGGGAATTGCATTGGATCTATAGATTGCTTTTGGTTAGATGACCATTTTATCTATGTTAATCCTACTGATCCATGAGCACGGGAGATCTTTCCATCTTTTAATATCTTCTTCAATTTCTTTCTTTAGAGAGTTGACCAAACAAGGGAAAGACATATATAAAAAAAAAAAAACTTCAAGTCTATGATGTCACTTTTCTAAATAGCTGAGCAATTCTCTATTGTGTAAATGTATCACATTTTATTTATTCATTCTTTGATTGAGGGACATCTAGGTTGCTTCTAATCTCTGGCTATTATCAAAGATCAATATAAAACCAGACACACTAAACCTGTTATAAGAAAAAGTGGATAAAAGCCTTGAACCCATTGACACAGGAGAAAACTTCCTAAAGAGAATACCAACAGCCCAGGCTCTAAAAGAAACAATAAATAAATAGGACATCATGAAACTGAAAAACAGATTCTGTAAAGCAAATGACACCGTTGTTAGGACAAAAAGACAACCTACAGACTGGAAAAGAATCTTCACCAACCCTAAATCTGACAGGAGGCTAATATACAGTATATATAAAGAACTCAAGAAGTTAAACAGATAGGTAGAGTTTTTCAGAGGTCCTCTCAGGTAGGCTCCTGACCTGTTACTTGTTTTCTTCGACTTCCAATGTCCATCCCATTTGTCTTTCTAAGTGAGGATTGATCATCTTACCCCAGGTCCTCTTTCTTGTTTATCATCTTTAGGTGTACAGATTTTAGTATGTTTATCCTATCTTATAGGTCTAGTAACCACTTTTAAGTGAATATATACCATGTATGTCTTTCTGCTCCTGGGATACCTCACTCAGGATAATCTTTTCTAGATCCCACCATTTGCCTACAAATTTCATGATTTCCTTGTTTTTAATTGCTGAGTAGTATTAGCAGTGTATCAAAGCAGACGCTGAGACTCATAACCAAATCTTTGGCAGAGTACATGGAAACATATGAAAGAAGGGGGAGTTAGTATGACCTGGAGAGGACAGGAGCTCACAAGGACCAAATATATCAGGGCACAGGGGTCTTTTATGAGACTGTTTCTCCAACCAAGGACCATGTATGGATATAACCTAGAATCTCTACTCAGATATACCCCATGGTAGTTCAGTATCCAAGTGGATACCCTAGTAAGGGGAACAGGGACTATTTCTGACATGAACTCAATGGATGGCTCTTTGACCTGCCCCCTCCCCCAGGGAGAAACAGCCTTGCTGGGCCACGGAGGAGGACATTACAGGCATTCCTGAAGATTCCAGATAAGCTAGGGTCAGATGGAAGGGGAAGATGACCTCCTCTATCAGTGGACTTGGAAAGAGGCAGGGAGGAGGTGTGGGAGGGAGAGTGGGAATTGGAGGGAATGAGGAAGAGGGTTAAGGCTGAGATACAAAGAAAATAACCTGTGATTAATAAAAATAATAAAAGTTATTTAAAAAGAAGTTAAAAAGCAACAAATCAAGTAATCCAACTAAAAAATGGGGTACAGGGCTAAACAGAGAATTCTCAATAGAGGAATATCAAATGACAGAGAAAAACTTAAAGAAACGTTCAACGTTCTTAGTTATCAGGGAAATACAAATCAAAATGACCCTAAGATTTCACCTTATACCCATCAGAATGGCTAAGATCAAAAACTCAATTGACAATACATGCTGGAGAGGATGCGGAGAAAGAGGAACCCTCCTCCACTGCTGATGGGAATGTAAACTCTTACAACCACTTTGGAAATCAATCTGATGCTTTCTCAGACAATTAGGAATAGTGCTTTCTCAAGATCCAGCTATACCACTCCTAGGCATACATCCAAAAGACACTCAAGTATAAAACAAGGATATTTGCTCAACCATGTTTGTAGCAGCTTTATTTTTAATAGCTAGAATTTGGAATTAGCCCATATGGCCCTCAGTTATGGAATGGATATAGAAATTTTGGTACATCTATGCAATAGTGTATTACTCAGCAATAAAAAATAAGGAAATCGTGAAATTTGCAGGTAAATGGTGGGAACAATAAACAAACAAACAAAAACCAAACCCTTTCTCTAAAGAGTCTCACTGGGTGTACCAACCACACTGCCCTGGAGGCTCCCACTGCTTGGGAGTCAGTGGCCAACACAAAATAGCCTCCATGAATTTTTGGTGGTGGTGATGGTAGTTTGTGTGTGTGTGCTGGCATGTTTTATAGAATTTCTTTTTCTTATATTTGTTTTTTTTTATTTGTATATATTTTGAGTAAGAGTTAGAGAGAGAGAACCAACATAAAGTTGGGTGGCTTAGAATTAGGTTCTGTAAGGATTTTTAGAAAGAAAATGAATATAATCAAAATATATTATATGATCCAAATTTTTAAATAAAATTTAACCTCAATATACCCCTCTTTTGTTCAGATTTCAGGCTTTACCTTCACTAGAGAATCATGGTGGTATAAACATATTCAAATACTTAGGCGGAAAACCATATACCCTAGTGGAGAATTGAGCGATGTTGACTTGCTAGATTTTGTCAAGCTTCTTTCTAAATATTTATGTGTGTGTTGATATATCTGTGCTGCCCTCAAACTTGGTTACATAAACTTATTATTGCAGATGGTAATTGTTAATGTAGAACTTCAAATCACAACTGTGAGGGCTTAGCCAAGATGAAAGATCTAAATTAACAGTTCTCATCCCTACTCCATAGTTCATGAAATGCTGAAGGAAACAAGTTAGAAAGAATGCAAGAGCTGGAAATGGAAAGATGCTGTAAAAAAAAGAAATAGTTGCTAGGGGTTTGTAGTTCACTCCTGATAAGCATTTGCATTGATCTGTGTGCAAAGACAAAAACTCATACATTGTTTTATAAAACAGAGTCCTTAAGAAAGAAGGAGGACCCCGTGTAAGATGTTCAATCCTCATTCAGAAAGACAAATGGGACAGACATCAGAAGAGGGAGAAAACAGAGAACAGAACAGGAGCATACCACAGAGGGCCTCTGAAAGACTCTTCCCAGCAGGGTATCAAAGCAGATGCTGAGACACATAGCAAAACAATGGGCAGAGTGCAGGGAATTTTATGAAAGAAGGGGGAGATGAAAGACCTGGAGAGGACAGGAGATACACAAGGAGAGCAACAGAAACAAAATATCTTGGCACAGGGCCTTTTTCTGAGACTAATACTCCAACTAAGGTCCATGTATGTAGATAACCTAGAACACCTGCTCAGATATAGCTCATGCAGCCAGGGTCCAAGCAAGTTCCCTAGTAAGGAGAACAGGAGCCATCTCTGAAATGAACTCAGTGGCTGTTTCTTTGATAACCTACCTCTGAGGGGAGAGCAGTCTGACTAGGCCACAGAGGAAGACAGTCCTGATGAGACCTGATGGGCTAAGTAGGGTGAGAGGGAAGGGGAGCATGGGAGCAGATGGGGAGGGAGGATGGGATTGAGAGAGGATTACAGCTATGATGCAAAGGCAATTAATAAAAATATAAATGAATTTCTAAAAAAGCAGTCCCAAATATGCCTGAAAAATTATGCTTACATTCGAAAAAGTTTATTACAAATTTAGAGCAGAAACATTTATCCTTATATATCATAATGAGAGTTCTATTTTCATAGCAGAATACATATAATTATAATCATAAATGACACTACAATGCTATCAGGTATGTCACTGCAGAAACAAACTTGAGAAGTCAGGTGGAAAAACAAGGCCTTATGGTAGAGTACAAATGCTAGTAAAGGACTGCCTCATGGAGATTACAACTTTTCCTGGGATTAAACCAATTTTAAGCAAACGAAAGAGTGGTACTAGAGAGATTGATCATACTTATGAGCATTTACTGCTCTTGAAATAGACTAGGGATTGGTTCCCCACACCCACAGAAAGGCTGACAGTCTGTAAATCCAGTTCCAGATATCCAACAACCTCCTGTGACTGCAGATATAATCTGTGTATGGACTTGGAGCATAAACCTTCGTCCAGGGAAGCATTCCATACACGTAAGCACAAATTTAAAAATCTAAATTAAAGTAAAACAACTTGTATGATTCTGTCACCAGAAAGTCTGGAGTCTTGCTTAGCAGAGGTAGGCACACATGTCCCTTCTAGTAAGACAAAAGAATGTTCAGATTGATATCTCTGGGTTCAGCATAATGAAACAGGGACAAGATTCTCCTTCCCGGAAACTAGAAATTCTTTAGTCCAGGAAGGTCACTATGGCACACAAACACAGAATTCTAAAGAACCTGCTTCTAAATCTAAAGTAAGATGAGATTCTAACATCCTGCAATTTACTTTCTACCTTGTGTGTGTATGTGTGTGTGTTCATTGCATATGACACTAAAATAATTTTAAAGTAATATAATTAGAAGGGATATGAAAACCAATTAGTTTCAATTTTGTATACATGCAGAACCTCGAACAAGACATTAAAAAACTTTAAGTATGCTACAGTTCTAATGTTGTCCCAACATTTGACCAGCATGAGTTTCATCTGCTTCAGTTTTCCAATATGAATAGAGTTGATTATTCTTCATACAAACTGTTAATATCACAAGTATGTGTATAGTATGTTAAATATGTGCATATTTGATACTTACTTTTTTTCTAAAAACATGCCTGAAAGGCAAATATTGAATACCCCCTGGAAGATAAAAACTAAATATATAAAAATATGCATAATCAATAAATCCTATAATGATGTTTATTTTATTAAGAGTCATTATATTTTTGAACATAAAAACCCCACAGATCATTAAGATGACTCACCAGCTGAAGGTACTAGCCATCAAACCTGATGACGGGGATTTGGTTTCTGGAACCCACAGAGTGGAGGAGAGAAATGGCTGTAAAATGTTGTTCTCAGAACCCATGTCAATGCAGTAGAACTGCAACAAATGCATACACCCAACACACACATACACACACACCCACAAAAGAAATAATGAATGAATGAAAGAAAGAAAAATAAAATGAATGAAAAAATAAAAAGATATCTAAAATGTGATGATAGAACTATCTGTTACAATATTTATGCTAAATGGATGTGGCATCAAACTGCCCTTTAAATTACAGTAGTCCAGCTATAAGGTCATATCAGAAAAGTATTTTTTGAGCACTAATCAATGGGTATTGCAGACACTCACCACTAGTCAAGTACAGAAAATAAGTTTGTAGCCAAAAATTGTGTATCTATATAGCCTTCCCACTCAAGGCTCATGGAATACCATGAAAAACAAAGAAAAGTTCTAAGAGCCAGATGTTGGTGTAGTCTGTGGGGAAACTATGTCTTCTGGGGATGTGAAAACCATAACCCTCATAAAATCACAAAAGCTGGGGCTCCCTGCAAAGAGCAAAATAGCCAACATTCTCACATAAAATAAGAATTAGTTCGTAAGTGACCTCCATCACCCCTACCTCTGGTGTAGGAGCTACAGACAGTTGATGACTTCAAATCCATTTTCTTTTCTTTTATTTATTTATTTTATTTATTTTCCATCCTGGTCATATTCCATTCCTGCCTCTTCTCCCAGTTCTACTCTCCCTCCCTATTTCGTCTATCCTGTCTCCCCTACTCCTCAGAGAAAGGGAGCCGCACATGCAGACTACAGCATATCAAGTAGTGTCAGGACTGAGGACATCCTCTTTCCCTGTGGACTGGTAAGGTAACCCTGTCAGGGGAAAGTGACCAAAAAGCCAGCAACAGAGTCCATGTCAGAGTCAGTCTCCATTTCCCTTACTAAGGAACCCATATTAGGACTGAAATACCTTTTGGCTACATCTGTATAGGAGACCTATCTTCAGATCATGCATGGTCCTTTGTTGGTGCTTCAGTCGCCACAGCACACCCTGGGCCCTGGTTAGTTGGCTCTGTTTGTCTTAAAAATGAGGATTTATATCAGACCTAGGCAGAGCAATAGCAGGAAGGAAGAGGGCTTTCAGATTGAAGAGAAACCTTGTGCAGGGATTTCTCTTTGACAAACTTGGAACCTACAATAGAGTAGACTCCTGGGAGGGTATGACTGTGGCTCTAGCTGAGATTCCTAGTAAGAGGAGACTGAAAAGGACACCCTCTAACTAGACATAACTCCTAGTAGAGTGAGGAGAACACCAACCCATCCAAAAAGACTTCAACCCTAAATGTACCCTTCCTACAAGATCAACAGGGAAAAAAATAAACCAAAGATTGAGGGAGTCTCCAACCAATGACTGGCCCAATCTGAGATTCACCCCATGGAAGACAGCCAGACCCTGACATGATTAATGATAATCTGCTATGCTTACCCACAAAGCCTAGCACGGCATTCTCTGAGAAGATCCACCCAGTAGCTGATGGAAATGGATGAAGAGACCCACAACCAGACATTAGGTGGAGCACAGGGTCTTGTAGAAGAGTGGTGGGAAGGATTGAAGGAATAAAGCAAACCCATTTTTGTTAAAGGTGTGGTCCATGCTGGGTTTGTCATACTTCATTGGTTGACTTACATTTATGAGAATATGGTTAGAAAAAATTGGATTCAGAGGGTTATTTTTTTAAAGTCGGATAGGACATTTATACAGGACTTAAGGTGCTTTTGTGGCTCTGGGAAGAGTTAGAAAGAATATTGGGCTATAAATATGATTAATGTGTATATTATTCATGTATTAAAATATCAAAGGATTAATAAAGCATATTTAACAAAAAATAAGAAAGATATTAATATGAACTTTCAACTTTAACCTCTCACTATACCAGTAAAGAAACTGGTAACTGGTGAAATCTGTAGTCACATGAAGACACTCTCCTAAACTGAGGTACAGTGCACAAAGACAAGAGTGATAGCTGGTGAAGACACGGGTGATGACACATACCTTATGAGTAAATCCCTAGACCTCGACAGACACAGATGAATCATTCAATGAAACTAAATAAGCCTTTCTCTTCTCTCATTCTCCAAAGACTCTATCAGAGGCCTCCTAACTGTTCTTGGCATGCTTTCACAGTGCTGGTATAAAATAAACTTCACAGAGGCTAAAAGAAAACCACACTTGCAAATTCCTACACATTAGTGAAATTGTGAACAGGAATGATATTACTCACCATATGTTTAAAGGTGCTAACATTTTCTTCCTGTTTCTGATATGTCTAGTGCTTAAGGAATCTGTGGAAGCCAATGCTTGATCACAAAACATACCTATAAAACAAACAAACAAACAAAAAACAAACAGAAATGCACTTACTTATTGGGGAACATTTCTGGAACTGAAGAAGCAATGAGTAAAGCTGCAGAAACTAATTTTCTGAGGGAAATATTTTGAGTAAGACTCTTGCTTTTATGATGAGAAATAGATTGATATTTAGAAAAATACTCAAAAAGGTTTAGGTTGTTCTAGGAGAAGTGAGAATAAGATCATTTGTTTTATTTAATAACATGGAAAAGTAGTTAGCATGACAGAGCAGACCAATTAATCATTCTCATCTGATATGGCTAATTTCACTTTTGATTTAGCTAAAAAGCCTGGAACAAATTAGTCTTTCTATGGTTCAGGCCATTCGTTTAATAATAATAAAAAAAAAAATACAACCACTACAATTTCAGTGTTAGCAGTTTTTAATTAATTTTATAAGTTCCAAATGTAATAACACTCAGCTTTGCTCATTTCTGGCGGACGAATAACTCTCAATGGAAAAATAAATAAAAGTTCAGAATATCTATGCCATTGTTTGCAGTACTTACAAATTTTAGACATACGTTATTTGTAGGTGTGAAGAAACAGTATTGGTGGTAAAATCTCTTATTTTGAAAGTGTGGCCATTTAAGGAAGAATTTATGTTTGCGTGGAAACTAAGGTTCTAAACAAATTATTTTAAGTTTAGGGTGTTTTTATTTATTCTCTGTGTGATATACAGGTTATCCAACATTCATAGTTTATTATTAAGCTAGATTAAAGCTAGAAAAAACTCTCATTATGAAAGGAGTTTAAGGCAAAAACATAATACTCTTGGCGGCTTTACAACAGGCTCTGCCACTCCACACAAGGCCCCCAAGTGCAAAGACAGGCTAATGGTGACTGGGAGAGTAGGATATGAATGTGTGTGTGTCTGTGTTTGTGTGTGTGTGTGTGTGTATATATATATATGTATATATATGTATATATGTGTGTGTGCATACACACACACACACACACACACACACACAAGGTTATAGAAAAACTAACAAACAATCTTTTAGTGACTTATAGAATTCAGACAAGGAACCCAGTGGCATATGGCCTAGGTGGGAAGACAAAAGAGTAAGAAAAACTTCAGAGCACTTTGGGGTAAAATATTAGTATTGCTGCATATATTGTGTTAGATAAACTACTTTTTAACCATTTCTTCATTTTTCAACATTATAGGGCTTACAGAACCCTCTTAAAGTTCAGGATTACTTAGGCATTGTGTGGTAGAGTGAACACTCAGCAAATGTTAGATAGTGTTAGATATTGATATCAAGAGTCTACATACTAAGGTAGTCAATTAGTCATATAATGATATTATATTGAAATAATCTACAAGTAAACATATTGATGGATAGGCAAACACATATTTTATATACTTCAGAAAATTAGCTTGGACTGACTTTGTATTAATGATTCAATATTCACTAATTTCTTTATATTTAAATTGTAGTAATCAAAGAGATAAAATATTTTTATTAATAACAATTCAAGAAAATTTATTTGTTAGTGCATTAATTGTCTCAGATATCTCAGGGGACTTGAAACTTAAGTCAAGAAGATATAGCGTTTAGTATCAAATTGACTACAGCACTGGGCTCAGTTGAGTGTGATGCCACCTCATAGAGATAATATCTTATTTTTATTTTTTAAAAATTCAGTTTACATCTTGATAGTAGCTCCCTCATTCCTCTTTTTCTGGGCCCTCTTCCCCTTCTCTACCGCTCAGAAAAGGGGAGCTCCCCTATCAACCCATCCAAGCACATCAAATCACATCAGGACTGAGCATGTCCTCTTTCTCTGTGTCCTGGTGAGGCAGCCCCACCATAGGGAGGTGATCAAAAAGCAGGCAACAGGGAGTCCATGTCAGAGACAGCCTCTGTTCCCCTTACTAGGGTACCCACATGATGGTCTACCCATCAGATACATCTGTGTAGGTGGCCTAGGTCCAGTCCATGCATAGTCCTTGGTTGGTACTGCAGTCTCCACAGCATACTTGGACCCTGGTAAGTTGGCTCTGCTCCTCTTCTTATGAAGCTCGCTCTCTCTCTCCTCTGTCCTTTCCCTAACTCTTCAACAAGACTCGCTGTGCTCTGCTGAATGTTGACTGTGAGTCTCGGCATCAATTTCAATCTGTTGCTGGGTGGAACCTCTCTGAGGACAGTGATGCTAGGATCCTGTCTCTTGCTATTATATTTCCCTGGAAACTGTGAACTTTGATCATACTTATCATTCTTCTCTAATTTTCCTTTATCTTAAAATATTTTTAAAGCTGTAATAAAAAACATTTTTTTTTCCTCAGTGTAAACTTGTAACATTATCCTGAGGCTGAGAATAACTCAATATATTATATATTATATTATTATTATTCTATTGTTATATTAATATAATTAATCAATATAATATTGTAGTATATTTTTATAATATAAATACTATATTATATATTATTATATAATAATAACTCAATATAATATATTAAAAAATTAATTTTATTTATGGAGCTGTACTTTTGCACCTTCTGTACTGTAATGTGATTTTGGTTTATGAGCACTAATCTGAGCTCAATAGTTGCCCTAAAACGAACAACCATAGCTAAGTTAGGAGACAAAAGGGCAGATAAAAGGCATATGTTTTTAAACACTGTCTACATAAAACCATAGGTTCTACTCCTATCACAGAAGCACTGAACTATTTATCTAATTATAAATAAATCACTGAATCAGACATCTTGCTATTGTTTAAGACAGAGTAAGATGGTTAATTCATTCCTGGAAAGTTTTAGAAGGAAGCATACAATTTGACTAAACAGAAGAAACCTTTGAAAACAAGTTTTTTTTTTTTTTTTTTTTTTTTTAATTAAAATGATGTTTGTGAAGCCTGCGTGTCCCGATCACTTTCCCAGGCTGATCGGTGGGCACAAGGGTGCCTGAGACTGAGAGTCCCAGTCGCAAGAAAACCCCACGGGGAAGGAAAGTTGCCAGACTGTTCACTGGTCACCCAGTCTTTCCCTGGAAGGTCTCACTGACCTCGGGTACCTGCCGCCATCACAACTGAGCTCCTGCCACGCACGGAGAGCAGCTGCAGGCCCAGCTCAAAATCCCTACTCCCTCTTGGGAGGAGGCAAAAAGCGGCCAGCAGAATCTGCAACAGACCACATTGTCTGTACCCCAACCCGAGATTAGGGCTGAGAAAACCCAATCCTTTCTGGCACTCCCCCAAACGCCGCCATAACCCTGCCGCAGCGGAGCAGAAGGATAAAGAGGCGCACAGCAGCTTAACAGTGCCAGAACTCCAATGCTGCAGGTTGCTCCTAGCAAACAAACTACAGCTCGGGATCTGGGACTGTGGTCATTCTACATGTCCTGAGATTCTCCTGGGTCCAGCGCAATAAGGTCTAGCAGCAAGTTCTATCACCGGCGCCCCCCCCCCACCTGGCCGGGAAACGCCAGCTCAGGATCTGACTGAGAAGCCCCAACCCCTGATGGCACTCCCCTGAGAGCACCTCCATAAGCTTGCCCTAGCAGAGGGAAAGGACAGAGAGGCAGCCTGCCAAGGACACAGCACCCTCTCTCCAGCTCACCCAGCGGCCCCTAGCAGAGAAACCCAAGCTATGGATCTGAGGACACTCAACCCTACCTGGTATGTTCTCAGGATCAGCAAACATAGATTCTACTGCCAGGCTGATTCTGGCAGAGAGATCTGGGCCAGGGATCTGGGATTGAGCACACTCAACCTAACTCTTTCCCGAGCCACCCAGGGACCAGTCAACATAACCCATCCTGGCAGAGGGAAAGGACAAAGAGGCAGCACATAGGAAAGGTGGACACCGAGTCCTGCAGCCACAGTGTCACAGAGCTGACTGTTAGCCTACCTGTGCAATTCTGCAGCAGGACCAAATCAGAGAGTAGTGAGCAAGGGGAACCCCTGTGCATTCCAACTGGTCCTGCAAGAGAGTGAGTGAGCCTTCTAGGGAGAGTTTGCCCCAGACCCAGGGCCTCTCCACAGAAGCAACCAGACAAGATCCCTGCCACACACACCCCTAGTGTGGGCATCATAAGGATTCTCGGGATAGCGACTGCAACATTGAAACCTCTGCCTTGCGGGTTCACCAGTGTAATCCAGCCAAACAATCGCTGGATCTCAGTCAGAACTGCGTAATAGTGTCTTGCAGGCCACTGCAATAGTCAGAGAATCCGCTCATGCACACTGTGCCCGCTAAAAGCGCACGCGAATAGCGCCAGCCTCACATTCCTTACTTAGGCAAAACTGAAACCACAGCACACACTCCCAAACCAGTGAACCTATCTCATATTCCTGAAAAAACAGTCCAGAAAACAGAAAGAGAGGATCATAGCCAGAACTACAATCTCGAGGAACAAACATATAAATTATGGATTATAAATATATGGATTATGAATAACCAGATGGCTAGAGGTAGACATAAGAACACTCCCAACAAAAATCAGGACATAATGACCTCACCAGCAACCCCACAAAACAATGGACACTTCAATTCACTAGATATACAAGAAAACGACCTCAAAACTATGTCTCTCCAGCTATTAGAGGCCCATAAAGATGAAATGAACAAAGCCCTCAGAGAAATAACCAAAGAAATCGAGACTAACCAAGAGGAAACAAATCGTGCTCTCAGAGAAATGACCACGAAAATTGAGGCCAACAGAGAAGAAATGCACAAAGCTCTCAAAGAAATGTCCACACAAATGAAGGCAAATAAAGAAGAAATAAACAAAGCTCTCATAGAAATACAGGCAATTATAGCCAAAGAAGTAGAGGCACAATTAGTGATACATGGAGAGGAAACGGACAAAAAAATAGAAGCTATCATTGAAAAGCAGGAGTCCACATTCAAACAGATGAAGGAAATGGTGCAAGACATGAAAACAGAATTAGAATCAATAAAGAAAACACAAATAGAGAAAAACCAGGAGCTGGAGAACATAGAGAAAAGATCAGGAACTACAAAGCTAAGCATCACCAACAGAATACAAGAGATGTAAGAAAGAATCTCAGGAGCTGAAGATACACTTGCAGAAATTGACACGTCTCTCAAAGAAAAAATAAAATCAGAAAAGTTCCAAACACAAAACATCCAAGAAATCAAGGACACCATGAAAAGACAAAACCTAAGAATAATAGGAGTAGAAGAAAAAGAAGACATCAGGCTCAAAGGTCCGGAAAATGTTTTCAAGAAAATTATAGAAGAAAACTTTCCCAACTTAAAGAAGGAGATGGCCATAAACATACAAGAGGCCTACAGAACACCAAGTAGACTAGACCAGAAAAGAAATTCTTCACGTCACATTATAGTCAAAACACTGAACCTACAAAACAAAGAAAAAATTCTAAAAGCAGCAAGGGAAAAAGGCCAAGTAACATATGAAGGTAGACCTATCAGAATCACACCAGATCTCTCAACAGAAACTATGAAAGACAGAAGGGCCTGGACAGAAATCATACAGTCCTTAAGGGACCACAGATTCCAACCCAGACTACTATACCCAGCAAAACTTTCAATCAACATAGACAGAGAATTCAAGATATTCCAAGACAAATCAAAATTTAAACAATATCTACATAGTAACCCAGCTCTACAGAAGTTACTAGAAGGGAAACTCCAAAACAAAGAAAACAACTACATCGAAGAAAACAGAGGAAATAAATAACTACACAACAAAAAATCCAAAAGAAGATAAGCAATGAAACTCAGTGACACCACCAACACCACATCTAAAGTAAGTAACAATTGCTGGTCACTAGTTTCTATCAACATCAATGGACTCAACTCCCCAATTAAAAGACACAGACTAACAGAATGGTTGTGGAAACAGGATCCATCATTCTGTTGCATCCAAGAAACACACCTATGCAACAAAGATAAACACTACCTCAGAGTAAAGGGCTGGAAAAATGTCTTTCAAGCAAATAGTTCCAGAAAACAAGCGGGAGTAGCCATCCTAATATCTAATAAAATAGACTTTCAACCCAAGTTAATCAAAAAAGATAAGGACGGCCACTATATTCTCCTCAAAGGAAAAATCCACCAAGAGGACATCACAATTTTGAATATCTATGCCCCAAATACAACAGCACCTACATTCGTAAATGAAACAATATTAAAGCTTAAATCACACATTGATCCTAAAACCCTAATAGTGGGAGACTTCAACACTCCACTCTCACCAAGGGACAGATCAACTAGACAGAAAACAAAGAGGGAAATAAAAACACTTACAGAGACCCTAAATCAAATGGACCTAATAGACGTCTATAGATCTTTTCATCCAAACTCAAAAGAGTATACCTTCTTTTCAGCACCACATGGAACCTTCTCCAAAATAGACATTGGTCATAAAGCAAGCCTCAACAGATACAAAAAGACTGAAATAATCTCTTGTATTCTATCTGACCACCATGGACTTAAGCTGGACCTCAACAAGAACAGAAATAACAAACAGCCTACACGCACATGGAAACTGAACAACTTGTTACTCAATGACAGCTGGGTTAAGGAAGAAATAAAGAAAGAAATTAAAGACTTCCTAGAATTCAATGAAAATGAAGGCACAACATACCCAAATTTATGGGACACATTGAAAGCAGTGCTCATGGGAAAATTTATAGCACTATGTGCCTGCAAGAAGAAATTCATAACATCACATACAAACAACTTAATGGCCTAACTGAAAACCCTAGAAAAAAAAGAAGCAGATACACCCAAGAGGAGCAGTCGGCTGGAAATAATCAAACTCAGGGCTGAAATCAATCTATTAGAAACAAATAAAACTATTCAAAGAATCAATGAAACAAAAAGCTGCTTCTTTGAGAAAATCAACAAGATAGACAAACCCTTAGCCAAATTAACTAAAAAGCAGAGAGAATCTATCCAAATCAACAAAATCAGAGATGAAAACGGTGACATAACTACAGACACTGAGGAAATTCAAACAATCATTAGGTCATACTACAAAAGCCTATATGCTACAAAATTTGAAAACCTAAATGAAACGGACAATTTTCTTGATAGATTCCATCTTCCAACATTAAGTCAAGATAAGGTTAAAGGACTGAACATCCCTATATCCCCCAAGGAAATTGAAGCAGTCCTTCACAGTCTCCCCTCCAAAAAAAGCCCTGGGCCAGATGATTTCAGCGTGGAATTCTACCAGACCTTCAAAGAAGTGCTCACACCAATTCTTTTCAAACTATTCCACAAAATAGAAACAGAAGGTACATTACCAAACTCTTTCTATGAAGCAACAGTCACCCTGATACCTAAACCACACAAAGACCCAACAAAAAAGAGAACTTCAGACCTATCTCTCTTATGAACATTGATGCCAAAATACTCAATAAAATTGAGTATACTTGCAAACTGAATCCAAGAACACATCAAAGATATCATCCAACACGACAAAGTAAGCTTCATCCCAGGCAACCAAGGGCGGTTCAACATATGGAAATCCATCAATGTAATCCACCACATAAACAAACTGAAGGAGAAAAACCACATGATCATCTCCTTAGTTGCTGAAAAAAACATTTTCAAAGTCTAACACCCATTCATGTTTAAAGACTTGGAGAGATCAGGAAATCAAAGGCACACATCTAAATATACTAAAGACAATATACAGCAAGCCTATAGCCAACATCAAACTCAATGGAGAGAAACTTAAATCAATCCCACTGAAATCAGGGACAAGACAAGGCTGCCCACTCTCTCCCTACCTCTTCAACATAGTACTTGAAGTCCTAGCCAGAGCAATAAGACAACTAAAGGAGATCAAGGGGATACAAATCGGAAAGGAAGAGGTCAAAGTGTCACTATTCGCAGATGATATGATAGTATGTATAAGCAACCCCAAAAATTCAACCATAGAACTCCTCCAGCTGATAAACTCATTCAACAAAGTGGCAGGATACAAAATCAACTCAAAAAAATCAGAAGTCCTCCTGTATACCAAAGACAAAAGGGCCGAGAAAGAAATTAGGGAAACAACAACCTTCACAATAAGCACTAATAACATAAAGTACCTTGGGGTGACACTAACCAAGCAAGTGAAAGACCTGATTGAGAAAAACTTCAAGTCTCTGAAGAAAGAAATTGAAGAAGATCTCAGAAGATAGAAAGATCTCCCCTGCTCATGGATTGGTAGGATTAACCTTGTGAAAATGGCCATCCTGCCAAAAGCAATCTACAGATTCAATGCAATTCCCATCAAAATACCAAATCAATTCTTTATAGACCTTGAAAAAAAGATTCTCAGCTTCATATGGAGAAACAAAAAACCCAGAATCTCCAAAACAATCCTGTACAACAACAGATCATATGGAGGTATCTCTATCCCTGATCTCAAGTTGTACTACAGAGCAATAGTAATAAAAACTGCATGGTATTGGCATAAAAACAGAAAGGAGGATAAATGGAACCGCATAGAAGACCCAGAAATAAACCCACACATCTATGAATACTCGATTTTTTGAAAAGAAGCCAAAACCATTCAATGGAAAAAAGACAGCATCTTCAACAAATGGTGCTGGTCCAACTGGATGTCCACATGCAGAAAAATGAAAATAGATCCATACTTATCACCCTGCACAAAACTAAAGTCCAAGTGGATCAAAGACCTCAGCATAAAACCAGATACTCTAAATCTGTTAGAAGAAAAAGTGGTGAACAGCCTAGAACTCATTGGCACAGGAGACAACTTCCTGAACAGAACACCAACAGCACAGGCTCTAAGATCAACAATCAATAAATGGGACCTCATGAAACTGAAAAGCTTCTGTAAAGCGAAGGACACTGTCATCAAAACAAAATGACTGCCTACAGATTGGGAAAGAATCTTCACTAACCCTTTATGTGACAGAGGACTAATATCGAGTATATACAAAGAACTAAAGAAGCTGAAAAGCAGCAAACCAAGTAATCCAATTAAAAAATGGGGAACAGAGCTAAACAGAGAATTCTCGACAGAGGAATATCGAATGGCAGAGAAACACTTAAAGAAATGCTCATCCTCATTAGCCTTCAGGGAAATGCAAATTAAAACCACCCTGAGATATCACCTTACACCCATCAGAATGGCCAAGATGAAAAACTCAAGGGACAACACATGCTGGAGAGGTTGTGGAGAAAGGGGAACCCTCCTCCACTGCTGGTGGGAATGTAAACTGGTACAACCACTCTCTAAATCTATCTGGCACTCTCTAAGACAATTAGGAATAGTGCTTCCTCAAGACCCAGCTATACCACTGCTAGGTATATACCCAAAGTTTGCTCAAGTACACAAAAGGGATATTTGCTCAACCATGTTTATAGCAGCTTTATTTGTAATAGCCAGAAACTGGAAACAACCCAGATGTCCATCAATGGAGGAATGGGTACAGAAATTGTGGTATTTTTACACAATGGAATATTACTCAGCAATCAAAAAGGAGGAAATCATGAAATTTGCAGGCAAATGGCAGGATCTAGAAAAGATCATCCTGAGTGAAATATCCCAGAAGGAGAAAGACAAACCCGGTATATACTCACTTATATAGACTTATAAGATGTGATAAACATAATGAAATCTGTACACCTAAAAAAAAATAATCAAGAGAGCAGACATGGGGTAAGATGATCAATCCTCGTTTAGAATGACAGATGGGATATGCATTGAACGTATGACAGAAGTCTACTGAGCGCATTTGAATGACTCTAACTAGCAGTGTTTTCAAAGCAAAGACTCATGACCAAACCTTTGGCAGAGTACAGGGAATCATAAGAAAGAAGGGGAGTTAGTCTGATGGGGAAAGGATAGGAGCTCCACAAGGACCAAATATATCTGGGCACAGGGTCTTTTCTGAGAGTGACATGCAACCAAGGACCATGTATGGATATAACCTAGAACCTCTGCTCAGATGTAGCCTGTGGTAGCTCAGTATCCAATTGGTTTCCCATAGTGAGGGGAACAAGGACTATTTCTAACAGGAACTCAATGACTGGCTCTTTGGCCTCCCCACCCCCCAAGGGAGGAGCAGTCCTGTTAGGCCACAGAGGAGAGCTTTGCAGCCAGTCTTGAAGATACCTGATAAAACAGGATCAGATGAATGGGGAGGAGGTCCCCCCTATCAGTGGACTTGGAAAGGGGCAGGGTGGAGATGAGGTAGGTAGGGAGGGACTGGGAGGGAATGAGGGATCGGGACACGGCTGGGATACAGAGTTATTAAAATGTAACGGATAAGAAAAAAATAAAATTAAAAAAATATTGTTTTGCTTAGAAATTGTTCTTTTGAATAGTCAAATTGAATAGTCACATCTGTCCTTACCAGGTGCAAGCCAGACCCAGATACAATTAGCCCAAGGATGTCTCTCTTTTTTTTCCCTGGGACTTCTGGAATTAGCCCAATGTTCACGAGCAAATAAAGATAAAATATTTAATTAAATTGTCACTCTTTATTAGGACTGTTAGTGACTACCACCCTTCCAGTTTAGAAAGAGGCACAATTTCATTGACCCAGTTGGCTAACAGACCTCAGCCTATGGTGATGCTCTTGTCAGACTTGCTTGCGTGCTCCCTAGAAAATAACAACTAAAGTTAATAGAATATTCATCATTATTTCAGAGATGCTTCTCTTTTGTACTGTGCAACTGCTAAGACCTGAACCCAACATTTGCATTTAAATTAATCCTAGAGGGATTAAATAGCAGTTTTAAAATCTGACTGCAGTATGTGTATATGCCTAACTTAATACAATGGCAATTATTTATTCAATTATTTATGTATTTCAAACATGACAATGTTATCTTAAGTTATCCACTTACAGCAAAGTAAATATAAAATACAACTAACAAACTGAGTTCAAGGAACTTATGCATAGGGTAAATAAAAAGGAGCTCTTTCCATTTTCTTTTCCGTTTTAGCTCAGTCTTCCATGTGGATTCACTGGCAAATAACTGACCGGTGAAGCTGTAGAGTCAGTATTTGTATATCAACCTGCCATGAAGTCTGAGGCTTATAGTCTCATTATATGGTCCATGGGATTTCTCCTGTATTGTACCCATGATAGTAAATGCACAGAGTGAGTTCTCCCCTAAGTGGGCTACATGTTGCTTAGCTTTTAAGATTAGATCAATTTAGGCATATTTGCTGATACTCTTTTCTTAACTGAATCCTACATTTGAAACTAACTGATCTAGGGAGCCGGTTTGGTGGGATCACCTTTAATGCCAGCTTTTGGGTTGCAAAGACAGTAGGATCTTTGTGAATTTAAGGCCAGCATGGTCTACATAATGAGTTACAGGAAAGTCAGGACTACATAGCAAGACCCTTCCTCAAACAAACAAATAAAAGAAGATAAAATAAAACAAAACTCAATTGACCGTGGAGAATATCAATTCATTCTGTGTTTGAGAAAAAAAAAAATGTTATTTCTTGTTGGTTCTTTAATTACTTAAATAATCAATTGTTAAAATATAGCAATCTTCATTATTATTTCAGAACTGAAAAGATCTGGAACTCTACTATACTATGAAACTGTTAAAACCTCAGTGTATATATGTGTTATGCATAAATAAATTATATTAATGAACACAATTGGTCCTTTTCCAAAAGTGTGGCTTCTCACTATTGCATGATCTTCAATACGTATTTGTTTCTCTTACCATAGAGTAAAAATCATGGAGTTTGTCCTTGTGAAAGAGAAATTAATCATTTCCTACTGGACAGATTATTTTCGAGAATACTATAGAATGACTGGTAAATCTGATATTTTATCCATCTTAAAAGAGAAGCCCATGGTAGCTCAGTAACCAGTTGGTTTCACATAGTAAGGGGAACAGGAACTATTTCTGACATCAACTCAATGGCAGGATCTTTGACCTCCCCACCCCCCAAGGAAGGAGCAGTCCTGCTAGGCTACAGAGGAGGACTTTGCAGCCAGTCCTGAAGATACCTGATAAAACAGGGTTAGATGAAAGGGGAGGAGGTCCTCTCCAATCCATGGACTTGGAAAGGGGCAGGGAGAAGCTGAGGGAGGAAGGAGGGTTTGGGAAGGAATGAGGGAGTGGGATACAGCTGGGATATAGAGTTAATAAAAAATATAACTAATAAAAAATTTAAAAAAAAGAATAAATGTACTACTACTAAAAAAAAGAGAAAACTCTGGCAAGCAGTTACTGTGGTAGAATAAGTAGGCATTCTCTGTGTGCTGATTTGACAAAAATTAGAGAGGTTAGATGTAGCTTTGAAGCCAGTGAGAATCATCAGTGAAGCCTATATAACTTTGGAGAGGGTTTCACAGAAGGGTGTATATATCTCTGCATTTAGAAAAACACCATGAGTCCAAGGAATTCCACCTAGATACATTCAGTGTAATTTTAGTGTGATTGATACTGGTATATTATTTATATACATGACATATTACATATATATATAACTATATATATATATAACTATATATATAACTATATATATAAATATATATATATATATATATATATATGTAATTGTCTTGGCTTATCACCTAACAGACCTCTATACTACTGCAACTGTTAAGATCTAAGTGGTGCATGTGTGTGTTATGAATAAACCAACTATATTAATGTATACAATTGGTCCTTTCCCAAAAGTGTGATTTCTTACTTTTACATGATCCTCACACATTTGCGTTTCTATTCCTTCCTGTGCTAGACAAGATTTTCTATATGCTGTGTCCTAAGACATATGTGATTATATATAAACCATCTCCTTTGTTCATCAGTCTCCAGTTTGCAGTGAACACACAAATACAATGATAATGAACATTCTTATTTATTTCTTTCTCTAATTCCTCTCCCAAGTTTTTGTCACCACTGGCAGTGTTTTAGGCTCTGCACAATGGAATTCTGATTTATTTTATTTCTTCTTCTTTTATATTCCACTTTATGTTCCCAAAGGTACAAATCTGATTATCATCCTTGATCTCAAGATGTAATTAAATTTTTTGTAACTTGATTCAAAATAGTTGGGGCTAGAATGTTTTCTAGCAGTTAAAGTGTACTGCTCTTACAGAGAATCCAAATTCTGTTCTCAGCAAGCACAGTAGAAATTTCATATGCCGCGGAACTTTAGCTCTAGAGCATCTGACACATATGTCCTCCAAGAGAAACTACATCCTTATACACTTAACCAGATGCATACACATATACTCATGATTTAAAAATGAAATACAACCATTCAAAATCAGAAAATATTTTACAACATTGATTTTTAATTTTTTTATTTATTATTTTCTGCTTTGCAAATCTATCCAAGCAATCTCTTCAATTTGACATCTATCCGCACTAAGAGCTATTTAAATTCTTGTCATTGAATGCAGCCGATGTAGTTTACTTCTCATTATAGCTTTTTTTTTTTAACTTTCTCTTTCTGTCTAATCCCTTTCCTCTTTTCCTCCAGCCATCCCTTTTTCCTCCTTCTTCATCTTCTTCTATTCCCTTCTGGAAGCAACATATTTCCTCACATTCATTTCTTTAAGTTTTTGAATTTTTTATCTTTAACTTATATATGCTTGGAAACATGTGAACCACATACCTACATTATAGATGCATTGCATAAATGGAGGCTGTAATTTGGCAAAGGTCTTCCATGGTTATTCACCATACCTTATTCATAAAGACAATGTCTCCCAGATGAACCCACAGCTTCCTTATAAGAGTAAACTTGTGGGCCAACATGCTATGGGAATGCCTTGTCTCTACCTTTGAAAGCTGAAATTACTGATGGTCCAACACACTGACGTACCATTTACATGAAATTTGGGAGAGACACATTCAGCCCTCAAACTTGATAGAAAGTGCTTTCACTTCTGGACCCTTCACAGATCCCTATCTTCATTTATTACTGGAAGAATTTTTGTGGCCATACACATTTCAATTTTTTCAAACCAGAAAGCTTTAGATTTTAAGATTTATTTGACTCTTTCTTATAAGCATTACTTATAAAAGTGTCATATGTTGCTGCCAGTAGAATAACTCCACCAAGATTAATGATTTGTAGAATTTGAAAAACCCATGTAGTTATCAATTTTGGGTTTAATCAAACATTATTTTAAATAACAATAGATTTACATAAAACTGTGACAATTAATATACAAAGATGGCATGCTTAGTATCCAGTTTTCTTTAACAGTATCTTATAAACCTATAGCAGAAGACTTAAGACAAAATGACTACTTTATTTTCATTGATGTTGTTCATGTTTCCAGCTTTGCATATATTGTGTGTATTTGTATTTACTTTTCTATAGTCTGATAATATCTGTACTTTTGCTCCCATAACCTGTTGTGTAGCAGTTGCTTCAGAGATTAAACCCTTACATTTTAGAAGAAAAGTTCTTGAGATGTCATAGATGAAAAAGGGGGAGAAAGAACAGATACTTTGGGGCAGGCTGTTTATAGGGATATGAAACAACAAGATGTTCTAAAAGAAGGTTTATTACTTCATCCTTCAGGGAAGATCTGTCAGATATGAAGGTAGAAATTCAAAATAAAGTCAGAAAGTCCCTGAAACTGACTAGACTCGTTAAGCCTCCCTATCCGCAGAAATCTATAAAGAATAAAAGACTGCTGATAGTCACTTTCATTCAAGCCAAGATACCTGGAAGAAACAGAATATAGTCAAATATCTTTGAAAAATTAAACAAAGGCCAAGCAAACTATCTAGAGGAGACAAAGACCTACCTACCTGCCAAGGATAGATTCAGACCAATAGATATGCCAGTACCTCCCAGCCTCTTGAGTTGATTTTAAGTTGTGCAGTATGTTCCATGTGTTTCAGCTTTTATAACCTTTCACTCATGCTATGATGGACTTGATAATGCAGCTGTATTGAGTCATAATACAGTTCCATAATGTTTTACCAATATTCATGTAAGTCTAACATGATTATATTTTATATTGTAGGATATATGGATTATTAAACTATTTTCCCTACTCAGAAAGATTTTAGCAGAGTATTTTCTATAGTTATGACATTTGCATCTATCTTTTTACATGCCTATAACTAATCTAGAGGCCAGTGACATCACAGAATCTGCGTGTGCTTCCTCTCCTGGCATTGTTGGGAGACTTGCACGTATCCTGGATCTGGCCTTGATAGTATCTGCCTTTGGTTAGGACAAGGAAGTACAATGTTTCGATTGTTCCAGTTTGGCTGGGGTGAGAAGGTACAATGTGTCACGTCCCACTGCCACTCAGAGTGCCAGAACTAGTGTATTGGTGTTCTATCCCAGAAGATATATTTCTACTCTCAACATTGTTCCACATTTAATATAGTGTTTAAAAAAATTAAATCTTGATAAAATTTAAGTTTGAATTAAGTATTTATTTCTTTAGAATTTCCAGATGAACAGTAGTCCTGGTAACATTTTCTTTTCTTGATATTTTTTTTTTCTGTATTTGTATACTGTGTTTCATCTTTGCTTGGAAGATTTTTTCCCTGAATTATAAACCAAGTTTTGTTATGCTTGATACATCCTTTATTTCATTCCCTTTCACTTCTTTACTTCTTTCATGTAGAGGTTTGTGGAAGCTAGCAAAGAAAGGAAACAAAAAAAATGAAAACTTTGGCATTGTCAAAGACTCCTGAAGGACAGACAGTGCTTCTAACTTTAAAGACTATGAAAAGAACATAAATAAATACAGACAAAACCTAATACATTTTTCATCAACTAAAAATCAATGAAAAATACTGTTTGTGATGCATGTTGAACTGAGTCAACTAAAATGTGGCTGCTACTGACCAGTTAAAACAACTGGTTTTGGATAAGTTCTGCACAGTATAACGTGCAATAAATACTTCGTCATGTATCACGTTTATTTTTAGTTTTCAAATAAAGTGTTACTATATTCCTGTTTTTAAATGTAAATGCACCATTTGCATGAATTAGTTTTAAAATATAATCACCTATTATTTAACTATCTGATGAGAAAAACCACATTAACAATTAATTAAAAAGAGCTATGCCATCAATATACTATTCTTTATACTTGCTAGCCTATATATTTTTAACAGTTACGTATTGCATGTAGAGCATTTATAGCAAATGTGTATGACTAAAGCAGTGCGTATGCATTTTTACCCTATTTTTTTGTTTCGTTTTGGTTTTGTTTTTATGTTTGCTGTTGTTGTTCAGAAAAAAGGTTTTGTTAGACTTAGATGACCTAAACACAGTCTGTCAGTGAGAGATATCAGAGCATTCTCATGGTCGGATCTCTCCCCAGGACTAGATGCTGGGGTATGGTGACCCACAATGGGCTGGACCCTCCCACATCAACCTTGAACAAGAAAATGTCCTATGGACTCGCTTATAAGCCAATGTGATAAAAACATTTTTTTCTTTCCTTTTCTTTTCTTTTATTTTTTTACAATTTATTCATTATATATCCTGATTGTAGCCCCCTCCCTCAACTCCTTCTAGTCCCATCCTTCTTCCCTCTTCCCCCGTCCCCTACTCCTAGTCTACTGAAAGGGGGAGTTAAATTCCCCTGCCATCTGCCCCTAGCTTATAAAGTTTCATCATTACTACCTGGATCCTCTTCCTCTGTGGCCTGGCAATGCCACATTCCAGGGGCAATGATTAAAAAGCAGGCAATGAAGGTCACGACGAGTCCCTGTTGCCCTTACTGGGGTAGTCTTACATGGAGACTTAGCTACCAATTGCCTACATCTGAGCAGTGTGTCTAAATCTTCTCCATTCATGGTCCATGATTGGTACTTCAGTCTGTGCAGGACCTCGGCTAAGATCCTTTAGCTTTGTTGGGCTCCTTGTGGGGCCCTAATACTTTAGATTTTTTTTTATACAGACATTGTTGTTCAACATTCTTTTTTTAACTTTTTTATTTTTTATTAATTACACTTTATTCATTTTGTATCCCCCCATAAGCCCCACCCTCCTCCCCAACCGATCCCACCCTCCCTCTCCTTTTTGCATGCATGCCCCTCCCCAAGTCCACTGATAGGGGAGGTTCTCCTCTCCTTTCTGATCTTAGTCTATCAGTTCTCATCAAAAGTGGCTGCATTGTCCTCTTCTGTGGCCTGGTAAGGCTGCTCCCCCCTCAGGGGGAGGTGATCAATGAGCAGACCAATCAGATTATGTCAGAGGCAGTCCCTCTTCCCATTACTATGTAACCCACTTGGACACTGAACTGCCATGGGCTACATCTGTGCAGGGGTTCTAGGTTATCTCCATGAATAGTCCTTGGTTGGAGTATGAGTCTCTGGGAAGACCCCTGTGTTCAAATTTTCTTGTTCTGTTGCTCTCCTTGTGGAGTTCCTGTCCTCTCCAGCTCTTACTATTTCCCACTTCTTACATAAAATTCCATTCACTCTGCCTGCCAGTTGGCCATCAGGCTCAGCATCTGCTTTGATAGGCAGATGCAGGGCAGAGGCTTCCAGAGGTCCTCTGTGGTAGGTTCCTAGTTTGTTTCCTGTTTTCTTCTTCTGGCTTTCAGAGGCCCTCTGTAGCCGGTTCCAAGGTTGTTTCCTGTTTTCTTCTTCTTCTGATGTCCATCAGGATGGGGATTGAACATTTTAGTTAGCGTCCTCTCTCTTGCTTAGTTTCTTTAGATGCACAGATTTTAGTGGGTTTGTCCTATGTTGTTCAACATTCTTATCACCTGAAACTTAACCTGGCAGAACATAATTCTAATTTATTTAGAACCATTACCAGTAAAAGGTAATTCCCAGACAAAACAGATTTCGTCGTGTTTTTTATTAAATTTTTATTATTACATTTTATTTGCTTTGTATCCCAGCTGTAGCCCCCTCCCTCATTCCCTCCCAATCTCACCCTCCCTTCCCTCATCTCCTCCCATGCCCCTCTCCAAGTCTACTGATAGAGGAGGTCTCCTCCCCTTCCATCTGACCCTAGCTTCTCAGGTCTCATCAGGACTAGCTGCAATGTCCTCCTCTGTGGCCTGGCAAGAGTGCTCCTCCCTTAGGAGGTCGTCAAAGAGCCATCCACTGAGTTCATGTCAGAGACAGCCCCTGTTTCCCTTACGAGGGAACCCACTTGGATACTGAGCTTAAATGGGCTACATCTGAGCAGGTTGCTAGGTTATACTCTTCTTGACCAAACATATGATTAGAAACAGCAGATGAAGAGAGGCTTTTTCCCTTCTCTTTGGAAACATGTGTCCTGGTGTTTCTAATGCCAAGCTGGGGTACAGCCCATCTTGACATGCATTTTACAGATAATAATAAACCCAATTAAATGATAACATTTTGGGATTTAGGGTAATAAAAGTAAACTTAAAAAAAAAAACTCTGCAAATTAATTGTAAGGACAAAAGTACAGAAAGTTATACCATAGTGCTTCTTTTACGGATCAGATCATTATTAACAATCTTTACCATATGTAAATTATGCAAAACTTTGTCATTTTTATGTTTTTTGAAGTTGGTATTTTTAACAATGCTTTGAGAAATGCACCGTATATTTTGAACATAGTCAGCCCTACTCCTACTTCCTTCAGGTGCATCATGCTTTCCTTATCTTTGCAACTTTCTATCTTATTTTTCTTAAACTCACCATGCACTGAGTATGCTGTCCATACAATCAGGATGCGTAGCCTTCCATGAGAACATGGAACACTCACGAAGGTAAGGAAATTAGTAAGGCAACATGGTTAGAGGTGAGGCATGCATATATTCATACATACATATAAAAAGAGTTTAAGTTGAGCTATTCTATAACAAGGTACCAGTGTTCTGCCAGATATCACATGGTAATAAATATAAAGCCCAATGCTAGCCACAGCTTTACCTTTTCTGGAATTATTGGCTAATCATGTCTCATAAATTCCTGTATATTACAAGCTATTTTCAATGTTTTTAGCTACACTCCAGATCTTCACTATGACCCTCTTGCCAAAGATGTTTGGTACTTGAGTCATAAAACACGGAGAAATTAAACCAGTATTGATCTGGAAGCTTGTTTTTTATAGGTTAGCTTTTATAATGACACTTTCACGCTGTTGGGGGAGAAAAGGAATCACTAATCTTAATGAGCTGTGAGTCCTGCAATGTACAATAATGACCAGACTGGCAAAGAGTACCCATCATTGCAATAGAAGGGTGTCATAGGAATAACCCAATAATTTCTGATTGCACTTAAGGTCCACCCCACGAGTTCTACTACCTCATACTTGGCACCGATATTGGGTGTAATAGCCTGTAAAGGATGTAGGCCTTAGGGTAGAGCCTACTACAGTTTGCTACGTGAGTATGCATTATTAGACTTGTCTTTAATGGCTCTTATTATGCCCATAGATCAATGCATCTCTCAATCCTCATCAAATAAGATTTGTTTTTTTTTTTTTTTTTTTTTTGTTTTTTTAACAAAGTTATAATCAGGATGTGACCCAAATTTGCAAGGGCACTAAGACTAAGCCACTACATCACAGTACCTCAAAAACAAAATGAGAAGGAAAGGAAAAACAAAAGAAAGAGAAAGAAGCAGAAACATAGAGACTCAAAAAAAGCAAAATGACATAGCTTGATAGTCTAATGTCTAATAAATCACTGGAGAGAAATTTATGTCCAAGGAATAGAGACTACACAAATATGTGAATAGTTGTAAAAATCTTCCAGAAGCATCTGCTTACTGTTTACTTCTACATTTATAAATGGAAATTTATTATTTTAAAAGTTGAAAGACTCCTCCCCAAAGTTTCAATGGCAATTTCCAAAAGAATTAGGATTTTCATTTACAAATATAGCTTTTTAAAAAATATTTTTATTTTTATTAATTACAGTTTATTCACTTTGTATCCTCCCTGTAGCTCCCTCCCACCTCCCCTCCCAATCCCACCCTTTCTCCCTCTTCCCCATCCATGTCCCTCTCCCCATCCATTAATAAGGGAGGTCCTCCTCCCCTTCCCTCTGATCCTAATCTATCAGGTCTCATCAGGAGTGGCTGCATTGTCTTGAATGTAATAGATTAGTTTATATCATTTTACTATATATATGTGTGTGTGTGTGTGTGTGTGTGTGTGTGTGTGTGTGTGTGTGTGTGTCAAGGAACTGAAATGATGTACATCCAAAGAGATGTGATAGATGTGAGAGCTGGATAGTACAATGTGTCTTTCATGGAAGAGAATTTTTTATTCTGCCTTTACCATATCCACAAAGAACAATTGTAATAAAAACACACAGAAGATTTTGGACTTAGGTTTAATCAAAGTGTTTATACGTTACTAAAAATTAAACACAAGTTGCCTTTCACTTGGTAGCATGAAATATTTTTAAATGTGTAAGGAACACACTTGGCCATCATAATTATGATAATTTAATCAGATGCCCAAGTCTGTCTAATGAAATGTCAAACAAATTATGACAAAGACCCAAGGATTATGAAAATAAGGTAAACCATCACTTTGGAAACACTTAACTATGTCAATCAAGATATGAATATAAAAATCTTTATCTTAGAAATGTATAATGAACACATTGCAGTAGGAAATTATACAAGAAGAAATATAAATCTTTGTGTACAGTTTCCAGCATTGTAGATCCAGCACAGTAAACACAGTCCCTGAATAGGAGTGAAATGTCTGTGCACCACATGTGTGTTTGTGAAAACTTGTCTCAAAATCGATAGGCGCCAAATATGTTTAAATTAGTCTCCATTAATAATCATGGGATAATTATAATGAAATGTCAACTAACTATTCACAGAGAATTTGATTTATCTACAAAGTGTTTCTTAGCCACTTAATGAGTAAATTCTATCATTTCTCATTTCTGTCCAAAAAAATATGAAAAAATCTAATGCCAATATATATTACTAAAGAAATAGTTAAAGAACATTTCTTGAATAATAATATCTGCTATCTAAAAAGTAAGAATACAAAATTTAAACTATCATGCCCTATAAATATATAGAAGTAAAATCCTAATTCATTGTATACAGATTTTTAAATTTAAATTTTTATTAATAAAATATTACATATTTTAAAGATTATACTTTTTTCTTTATTATTATTATTATTAATTATACTTTATTCAGGTGAATGATGATATTTTACTTGGATATTTACTTGGGCATTTTTTGTGATGAAGAGCTTTAAATTTTTTTTTATTAATTACAGTTTATTCATTTTGTATCCCAGCTGTAGCCCCTCCCTCATTCCCTCCCAATCCCACCCTCCCTCCTTCATCTCCTCCCATGCCCCCTCTCCAAGTCCACTAATAGGGGAGAACCTCCTCCCCTTCCATCTGACCCTAGCCTATCAGGTCTCATAGGGACTGGCTGCACTGTCTTCCACTGTGGCCTGGTTAGGCTGCTCCCACCAGCAGCCAGCCACTGAGTTCATGCCAGAGACAGTCCCTGTTCCTCTTACAAGGGAAATCCACTTAGAGACTGAGCTGGCATGGGCTACATCTGTGCAGGGGTTGTAGATTATCTCCATGTCTCTATGTGTGGTTGGAGTATCATTCTCAGAAAAGACTGCCCAGATTTCTTGGTTCTGTTGTTCTCCTTTTGGAACTCCCATCCCTCCAGGTCTTTCTATCTCCCCCTTGTTTCATAAAAATTCTCTGCATTCTCCCAAAGTTTAACTATGAGTCTCAGCATTGGTTTTGATACACTGCTGGGTAGATTCTATCAGGCTCTCTGTGGTAGGCTCCTGTCCTGTTCCCTGTTTTCTTCTTCATCCAATGTCCATCCCATTTGCCTTTCTGAGTGAGAATTGATCATCTAAGGTCCTCCCTCTTGTTTAGTTTCTTTAGGTGTACAGATTTTAGTATGTTTATCTTATATTATATGTCTAATATCCACTTACAAGTGAGTACATGACATGTCTCTCTTTCTCCTTCTGGGATACCTCACTCAGGATGATCTTCACTAGTTCCCACCATTTGACAATTGGCATTTTTTAATTCTAATGATGATTAGTAAAAGTTTGACAAATAAGATAGTAAGGAAAAGAATAGAAAGAAAAGAAAAATAACATTAATTTTGCTGAAGATAAGAAAGCAGATTTAAATAATGAGAAACAGCAAAAGAATGAAATCATTTTAACATGTAAGCAGTTAACAATATTCCCATATTTATGTTATCCATGTTCATTTGCTTTTGACTAATTGTTTTACTTCTGTCCTATGTTGCCTGAGGTTCTCACGAGAAGAATTATCAATTCTTAATTATTTTGAGATTTATCATGTCATTTGTACTTATTACTGAAAACTGATTCATATTTTTTTCCTGTAGCTAGACAATACACAAAAGTATCTGAAGGATTTAGAGGGATACTTACTAGTGGTGAAAGTAAGTCAATTTAGAGTGCTATGCACAGAAGTCTTTCGATAGTAGTTACTTGACTAAAATCTAAGACGGAACCACCTGGGGAAAATAGGAATGTAGACAGGGAAAGCCATGAAGACTTGGAAGTTACTGGAAAAATATTGTGTGAAAAACCTTTATTTACTGACTGAAGATTTATTTAAAAATTAACATTAAAATTGTCGAGGTTCTATTCAATGTCAAATTCCAAGGCTGAAAATATTTTCATGGTTTTTTGGAAGCCTACTCTCACTTTTTCAATTGAAGTTGTTCCCTTCTGAAAAGAGAGGCCACCAAGAGAGGACAGTCAAACAGAATATAAGAAGATATGATGAGATAAGGCAAAAGCCCACATAGTGAGGCTAGACAAGGCAACACTTGGGAAGAAAAAAATCCCAAGACACAGCTGTTCCTACTGTCAAGAGTCACACAAACCAACAAGTAAATAGCCATAGCATATACACAGAGAACACAGTACAGATCCTTGCCAACCCTGTTTGCTACTTCAGCCCATCAGAGCCCTGCTTAATGATTCACTGAGCCATGTTCTCCTGGTGTCCTCCATCATATTCTGTACATTGTATGCTTAATATAACTCCCTGTAAGGATAGTGCACTTTTTGAAATTATCATTCATAAAACCCAATCAGATGATATAATATCAACAAAAGCTAGATATTAACATTATAATGTGAGTTCTGAAAAAGGAATAATCATAAAGAAGTATGATTAAATAACAAAAACTTAAATAACTCAATTTAGGTATATTAGGAAAAAATTTACTTTGAAACTTGAATATTGATTTATTATTTGTTTTATAATATATTGGAAATTATTAATGCTTATACATAATTAAAGACATATTTGATGATTAACTATCAAGGAAATTGGAAGCATTAACATTTACAGTACAAATATGAACAAAAATATTATATTGTAGATGAAGCACTAATGTTTTATTTTCCTAACATTTGCAAGTAAAAACATGGTCACATTGAATTACTAACTTGATATAAATTAGTAATTATTCATAATTTTATTGAAAGATGAATTTCAACTAAAGAAAGCCATATCAAATCAAATATTAAATTCCTCTTTTATTTTTTATAATTTTTATTTTTTATATTAATCACAGGTTATTTACTTCGTATCCCAGCTGTAGTCCCCTTCCTCATTCCCTCCCAATCCCACCCTCCTTCCCTCATCTCCTTCTTGCCCCTTTCCAAGTCCACTGATAGGGGAGGTCCTCCTCCCTTTCCATCTGACCCTAGCTTATCAGGTATCTTCAGAAATGAACAATGTCCTCCTCCTCTGTGGCCTAGCAAGGTTGCTCCTCCCTCGGGGTGGGGGGATCAAAGAGCCAGCCATTGAGTTCATGTCAGAAATAGTCCCTGTTTCCCTTACTAGGGAATCCACTTGGAGACTGAGCTACCATGGACTACATCCGAGCAGTGGTTCTAGGTTATATCCATACATGGTCCTTGGTTGGAGAAACAGTCTCATAGAAGACCCCTGTGCCCAGATATATTTGGTCCTTGTGGAGCTCCTGTCCTCCCCAGGTCATACTAACTCCCCCTTCTTTCATATGATTCCCTACACTCTGCTGAAGTGTTAGTTATGAGTCTCAGCATCTGCTTTGATACACAAGGAAATCATGAAATTTGCAGGCAAATGGTGGGATCTAGAAAAGATCATCCTGAGTGAGGTATTCCAGGAGCAGAAAGACATACACGATATATACTCACTTAAAAGTGGGTACTAGACCTGTAAGATAGGATAAGCATACTAAAATCTGTACACCTAACAAAGATAAACAAGAAAGAGGACCCAGGGTAAGATTATCAATCTTCACTTAGAAAGACAAATGGGATGGACATTGGAAGTAGGAGAAAACAAGTAACAGGACAAGAGCCTACCACAAGGGCCTCTGAAAGACTCTACCCAGCAGTGTATCAAATATTAAATTCTTAAAAGAATTTGTTTCATGGATAATTTTAAATAATAATATGTTAAATAAGTAAGAAGAGTGGATATATTACAAATACAGACATAAGTAAATGACCAAGATTACCTTTCTAGAATCCAAATTTAGTTTGTTTGTTTTTTTTTCTTTTTTAATATTTCAAGGGAAAGTTTCTCTTTGGCGTTTTTATTGTGCTTCACATTGAATCATGTGGTAAACATTCTGTCAGCAAAACAGATGCCTCTGATACTCAGTAGAGGTCATTTCCTGTGGAAAAGCAGCACTTAAGGAGAGTAGAGATAAAGAAGGAAGCCAAACTGATTTTCCACAAAAAAAAAAAAAAATCCACTCTCCTTGCTATTGGGCTAAAGAGGAGGCTTTATCATGAAATCAAGCTAAACAGAGAATTCTCAATAGAGGAATACTAAATGGCAGAGAAAGACTTAAAGAAATGCTCAACATCATTAGTCATCAGGGAAACAGAAATCCAAACGATCCTGAGATTTCACCTTTCACCCATCAGAATGGCTAAGATCAAGAACTCAAGTGAAAACACATGCTGGAGAAGATGAGGAGAAAGGGGAACCCTCCTCCTTTGTTGGTGGGAATGTAAGCTTGGAAATCAATTTGGCACTCTCAGACAATTAGGAATAGTGCTACCTCCAGCTATATCACTCCTAGGCAAATATCTAAAATACACTCAAGTATACAAAGACATTTGCTCAACCATGTTCATAGCAGCTTTATCGTAATAGCCAGAATCTGGAAACAACTCAGATGTTCCTTAGTTGAGGAATGGATACAGAAATTGTAGTACATTTACACAATGGAATACTAGTCAGCAATTAAAAACAAGGAAGTCATAAAATTTGCAAGCAAATAGTGGGAACTAAAAAAAATCATCCTGGATGAGCTATCCCAGAAGCAGAAATACTCACATGGTATATACTCACTTATAAGTGTATATTAGACAAATAATATAGGATAATCATACTAAAATCTGTTACACTTAAAGAAGCTAATCAAGAAGGAGGACCCTAATAAAGATGCTCAATTTTCTTTCAAAAAGGCAAGCACGATAGACATCAGAAGGAGAAAATAAGGAACAAGACAGGACCATACCACAGAAGGACTCTGAAAGACTCTGAGAGCAGGGTATTAAATTGTATGCTGAGAATCAGTCAGACTTTGGGCAGAGAGCAGGGAATCTTAATAAAGAAGGAGGAGATAGAAAGACCTGGCAGGGTCTGGAGTTCCACAGGAGAGCAACAGAACCAAAAAATCTGGGCCCAGGGGTCTTTTCTGAAACTGATACTCCAACCAAGGAAATAACCTAGACCCCTGCACAGATGTAGCCTGTGGCAGCTCCTTGGTAAGGGGAGCAGGGGCTGTCTCTGACATGAACTCAGTGGCTATTTCTTTGATCACCTCCCTGTGAGGGGGGAGCAGTCTTAGCAGGTCATAGAGGAAGACTGTGATAGACACTCCTGATGAGGCCTGATAGGCTTGGGTCAAATGGAAGGGGAGGAGGTCATGAACTATCAGAGGACTGGGGAAGGAGATGAGGGATGGAGGGAAGGAGGGATTGGGAAGGGATGAGAGTGGGGGCTACAGCTAGTATACAAAGTAAATAAATTGTATTAATAAAAGTTATATTAAAAAAGGAAGTCCAGGATAGTGCTTTTTCTAGGTGAAGACTGTGAGACACGAACCACACGAATAGAAGGACCATGTACCACAGGCGGGATTTATAGGGACAGGCTTCTCAGTGCTAGATTGTCACTACAGAAGAAATAGGACATGAGTAGGACTCAGGTAGGCAGGGGTGTGTTACAGCTGGCACTGGGAAGGTGAACAAGAATGCCTTAATGCATGAATCTGGGAAGGTGAAAAGAGATTATTTTAAAAAGCATGGCACTAGGAAGAGTCTTTAAGTTTTAAAACTGGCAACAGCCTACTGCCCCTAGTTGTTTATTGCCACTGCTGGGGAGATACAGCTGACATCAAGCAACTTACTAGGGAAAGTATTATTATTATTATTTTCTTCCTTTTATGTTTCCTGCCAAAAGGTCTGTCTTTAGCACAAGGAACCTGGAGTCTGTGGGTAGAAGAGTGTGAAAGACCAAGTTCCCCTTGAAAAATACAGCTGAAAATAAAGTACATATACTGTGTCTCTGAGATTTCTTGTTCAGTATGGCCAAACTGGACATGGTTTTCTTCTGGGAAATGTGTGCTCTTGCAATAAACTAGAAATATGAAATTGTCACAGGTCACTGAATCCAATTATGTTTTAAAAGATATAATTGAAATCCTGGGTTTCTTTTGTTATTTGAGAAATGACACACACTGCAGTATAGGCTTTTATTGAAAATTGTTCTATACTGAAAGGAAATTAGAAAAATGATTTCACACTTTTCAAGATAGAGCCTTTCATTTTTAGTTCCTGCTTTCGCCTATTTGATGAGACAGTATGTATAAAGGCATCCTGGAAACGATCTTCCTGTCTAATGATAGTCACAAATAGTAAGTTTTCTGGAGTAACCACTTGGAAATATGTGTTGAGTTTTCTCAAATCTAAAGGTAGAACTAGTTAGGAGTGTGGGTGCATAACTTAAATGCTAGGACTATAGAAGCAGAGTCAGGGGGGACTTCTGAACTTGAGGCCAGAATCATCAAAACAGTGAGTTTGAAGACAGCCAGGGTTACATGATAAGATCCAGCCTTAAAAACAAAAGAAAACAAAAAGTGATATCTGTGTATTTTATAGACTGATAGAGCAGATACGAAATTCAATTCAGTTTGGTTACATCATATTACATATAATAAACAAAAAATACAGGAACACTGAAATTCACACATTCAGGAGACAAAATTAACTACTGTTACAACCTAGATACACCCGTTCATAGGAAATTACTCAAGTACATTGTGGTGTACTAATGAGAGACCATCCTATCTATGTTCCTTGCAGTTCTGTTTACATTAGTTAGGAGGCTGAATTAATCTATATGTCCATAATCTAATGAACGCGGAAGGGGAATGTGGGAATTTGCTTCATACACACAATGGGATTCTATTGTTCACTATAGAAAAATAAAATTATGGAATTTTTCAGAAACTGGATGTAACTGGAAAAAAGATATATTGATTATAATTACTAAGAATCAGAAAACCAGACACAATATATATTATACAAAGATCCTAAATTCACAATTTTAGACTTCAGTGATTAACTAGGCAGAAATATCTACAGATGCCAACAACTAAGTGAAAAACCATGAGAATTAGGGGGAAAACTAAAGTTTTGTATGGGGTTAGGTAACGAAACATTTTGGTATGGCAATATATAAGGAATTGCTACTTAGACTGAACACGTATAAAAAACATAGTGTTGTGTGGAATAAGAGAAATGTAGATGTTGGGAAAGTTAATCTAAGAATATATGAAAATATATTGAAATTTACTATTTTAAAACTAATTTAAACAATTATTTTAAAAAGAGTAACAAGATGGGCAGAGTGAATGGAATTTTATGTAAGAAGTGGGAAATAGTAAGAGCTGGAGGGAACGGGAACTCCACAAGCAGAGCAACAGAACAAGATAATTTGAACACAGGGAACTTCCCAGAGACTCATACTCCAACCAAGGACTATTTGTGGAGATGACCTGGAACCCCTGCACAGGTGTAGCCCATGGCAGTTCAGTGTCCAAGTGGGTTCCATAGTAATGGGAAGAGGGACTGCCTCTGACATAATCTGATTGGCCTGCTCGTTGATCACTTCCCCCTGAGGGGGGAGCAGCCTTACCAGGCCACAGTAGAGGACAATGCAGCCACTTTTGATGAGAACTGATAGACTAAGATCAGAAAGAAGGAGAGGAGGACCTCCCCTATCAGTGGACTTGGGGAGTGGCATGCATGCAGAAAGGGGAGGGAGGGTGGGATCGGCAGGGGAGGAGGGAGGGGCTCATGGGGGGATACAAAATGAATAAAGTGTAATTAATAAAAAAAATAAAAGATTTAAAAAAAAAGAGTAACAAGCATGGTTCAACGATGTTTTAAATTCTGAAGAAAAGTCCCTGTGAGAAGTGAAATGTTCTACCATAAGGGTAGGATATTTCCAGAGGCTCCGCAAACAAGACAAGCTATTTTCATTGGATTTGTTTGTCAACCAGAACTACTTAGTAAGACCCTAATGTTGAAGACGCCATACTGTAATAGACAGTCACAGAGAAAACAAGCAGAACTAAGGGACACTGATTTCTTATTGGCTAGCATTCACAGTGGCAAAAGCTTGAATGAAGTATACTGAAAGAGAAAAATCATAAACAGTCTTACTCAGCTGTGGGTCCCACATACTACAATACTGAGCAGCAAGGCAAAATATACAGAATGTCAATAGAGAATTGACTGTTCTGAGCATAACCAACCCCTTTCTCATCTGATTTTATATTGATTTACTCCAATGGAAGAAATTTATGTCTGATACTATAATGCTGATCAAAAGGCTATGTCTAGAAAATTTGCTGCCCCTGGAGGAAAGTAGTATTCTTGTTTTAGTAAATGAATATGCAGTCAAACTGCCTAAATATGTTTCTACAGTTTTCATAATTTGTAGTGTCCTACAATGAATGTAAGAAAATCATAATTGGCCTGCATGGTGACAGTTACCATTCTGTTATTGTTTCAAAACATTCATAGTTTTCAATATAAGGACAGTATGTTCCGATTTATGGTACCTAAACAATAGCATTGAAAAAGCACTGAAATTCATTCACCCTGTTTGCACAATTAAAAATTCCTATAACTATTCAATTTTTAGAATATATTTCTATATGAAAGTTGATGGTCTGCAGGGCAGAGGCATTCGGAGGCCTCTGTGGCAGGTTCCTACGTTGTTTCCTGTCTTTTTTTTTTTTCTTCTGATGTCCATCCTCTTTGCCTTTCAGGATGGGGATTGAGCATTTTAGTCGGGGCCTCTAAAAGCCTCTGCCCTACAGATTATCAAAGCAGACGCTGAGACTTATGGCCAACTGTTGGGCAGAGTGCATGGAATCTTAGGTAAGAAGTGGGAAATAGTAAGAGCTGGAAAGGATGGGAACCACACAAGGAGAGCAACAGAACCAGAAAATTTGAACACAGGGAACTTCCCAGAGACTCATACTCCAACCAAGGACTATTCATGGAGATAACCTAGAACCCCTGCACAGATGTAGCCCATGACAGTTCAGTGTCCAAGTGGGTTACATAGTAATGGGTAGAGGGACTGCCTCTGACATAAACTGATTGGCCTGCTCTTTGATCACCTCCCCCTGAGGGGGTAGCAGCCTTACCAGGCCACAGAAGATGACAATGCAGCCACTTCTGATGTGATCTGATAGACTAAGATCAGAAGGAAGGAGAAGAGGACCACCCCTATCAGTGGACTTGGGAAGGGGCATTCATGAAGAAGGGGGAGGGAGGGTGGGATTGGGAAGGGAGGAGCTAGGGGCTTATGGGGAGATACAAAGTAAATAAAGTGTAATTAATAAAAATAAAAAATAAAAAGAAAGTTGATGGAAAAAGTAATTTTAAAGATATAAACATAAATACACTATAGTTTTGATGTTTAACTTGCTCAGAAATATAACTTTGGGGGTTGGAATAGTAATGGCAATTGTGACAGTAATAGCTATTTAATAGTCTACAGTGTATGCTTTTCTTCTGTCCAGTGCTCTCAACTCCTCACGTTAACCCAGACGGTTTCTGCACCTAGGATGCAAGGTAGTGGAGAATTTAGAGTCTCTGATGATTTCCTGCAGCCCTGCCTTGTGGATCAGAGCCAAGTTTCCCCAGCAGGCCCTATTCACTGAAAACCACTTCGTGAAGACAACTGGAGGGCAAATTGGGCCAACTATTTTACATATCTCACTTCTCCTGTTATTACTTGATTTTAGGAAATATATATATTTATAATTGGTAAAAATAATTTATATATACATATTTAATATCATTTATTTCATGGTATTTTCTGTAGGACTGTTCAAGTCTACTCTTTGTGTTTCCTTACTTCACATTCTATCTTAAAGTTTTAAAGCTAATTATTCTATATGGATTAAGGACTTATTTATGGCCATTAGCTGGCACACACTGAGGACACGCAGCAGGATTCTCAGCTTAAATGGAGATGTGAAGTATACTGTGATCACTTTATTCTTGTAATTCATATGATCCACTCCTAGCAGACTTATTTACTTCACAGTTATTGTGCAGACTTCAGACTCTATTCATTTTAGCACTAGGTTTAAAGTACAGAGCCCTGTGTGGTGTCAAACCGTGCTCTCTATAATTAGCGTTTACATCACAAACTCACACTTCTATGATTCAAGGTAAATGCCAAACAGTGAGAACCTAGGGTGGATGAAGTATTAAAAACTGAAATTGCAACATGGAGAGAACCTTAAAAGCATTAATGATCACACAAGGCCTCTGAAAATTCTAGCAAGCAGAAACATGCCTCTGTAGACATTGCGGTTGGGACTAGGGCATCCACTGAACAAGACTGCACAGACACAGCACGGTAGGTGGCAGTCATGTTGGGAAATGATTTTTCTGCCCAGCAATAAGCTGACACTTATTTCCTTGGAGGCTCTGAGGTTTTGTTTTTATGGAGTTTCAATTTCAACACTCACCTGCAAAATGTAAAATGTAAAATGTTTAATATAACATTGAGAAGATTCAATGGGCATAAAATCACTGTTTTTTTTTCCTTTAAATATTTTCTCATCTTTAATGCACTGAAGTCATTTACACACTGAAAAACGTAAGCAAACAATGAACTCTAGTCTTACAGTATTTACTCACTACGGCCAGGATTTTAAAATAGTAAGTCACAATACAATTGGAATCCAAAGGCCCAGAGAATTTGACATCTACATTATTACTATGAAATAACCAATTACTATTATTCAAAGTTTTTAATACAGAAATAATCTTAAGTAAGACTGACCTTGAGAACACTTTTTAATCATTTTAAAATGTGGTTTAGGAGCCTGCCACAGAGGGCCTCTGAAAGGCTCTGCCCTGCAGACTATCAAAGCAGACTCTGAGACTTATGGCCAACTGTTGGGCAGAGTGCATGGAATCTTATGTAAGAAGTGGGAAATAGTAAGAGCTGGAGAGGACAGGAGCTCCACAAGGAGAGAAACAGAAACAGAAAATTTGAACACAGGGGTCTTTTCAGAGTCTCATACTCTGACCAAGTACCTTGCATGGAGATAACCTAGAACCCCTGCACAGATGTAACACATGTCAGTTCAGTGTCCATGTGGCTTCCATAGTAATGGGAAGAGGGACTGCCTCTGACATGAACTGATTGGCCTGCTCTTTGATCACCTCCCCCTGAGGGGGAAACAGCCTTAGCAGACCACAGAAGATAACAGTGCAGCCACTCCTGATGAGATCTGGTAGACTAAGATCAGAAGGAAGGAGAGGGGGACCTCCCCTATCAGTGGACTTGGGGAAGGGCAGGCTTGAAGAAGGAGGAAGGAAGGTGGGATTGGGACGGGAAGAGAGAGGGGCTCATGGGGGGATACAAAGTGAATAAAGTGTAATTAATAAAAGTTTTAAAAAAAGAACACAAACTAAGAAAGCTATAGGAAGCAAGCCAGTAAGTAATATTCCTCTACAGTCTCTGTTTCATTTATTGCTATCAAGTTCTTGCCCTGACTTCCCTTCATGACAGATTACAAATTGTAAGCAAAAATAAACCTTTTATCCCCTCAAAAAATGTAGTTTAATTTCCTTAATGAAAAGCTAGTGAATTTGTTCATTAGTTTATTTCTATGTTTAAACTGCATGTCTGAACATATAGATGTACTCGAAGCACATGCAAAATGCCAAGAAGGTCAGTTAGAGGAAGGCACAGCACCCCTTAGAACAGGAGACACAGGCAATTATGGGCCACCATGTGAGTGCTGGGAATGGAAGCAGGATCATCTTCGAGAGTAATAAGTATTCTTATCCACTGAGTCATTTCTTCAGAACTGTGGTTCTCTATTCCTGAATCCAAAATCAGTTCAGCTAAATTAGAGGACTTGAATTCTTTGCTGAAACTGGTTTGAAGTTATTCTAAAGACAAAATAGTTTCTATTCAATCACTGAAAGCAAATAAATTATTATTTTACTTTGGTTGAGTTTTTATATATCTTAAAGTAACCATATGTTTTCATAAATATTGTGACATATATTTCCATATTCTTAACTTTCACTAATATTTAATCACTGAAATTTTTCTAAAATATATTTTTAATACTTTTAAAGATTTTCTTTTTTTAAAATTTTCTGAAAAAGGTGTTTTATGATAAGCTTATTATCTTAATTTATTAAAGATTATTTCTTAAACTTAGTTTAACCTAATTTGAAACAAATATGCATAAAATAATTTTTATTTAAAATTTTCCCGTTGCATTTTCAAGAATGTAATTAAAATTGACACTTGTTTGCAAGGTTCTTTTTTCATTTTTATAATTACTTTTATTTTATTTTATTAATTACAGTTTATTCACTTTGTATCCCATCTATAGCCCCATCCCCCATCCGCTCCCAATTCCACCCTTCATCTCTCTTCTTCTCCTATGCCCCTCCCCAGTGCAATGACAGGGGAGGTCTTCCTCCCCTTTCATCTGACCATAGTCTACCAGGTCTCATCAGAACTCGTTTCTTTGTCTTCCTATGGAGACGGTTAAGGCTGCTCTCCCCTCAGGTGGAGGTGATCAAAGAGGAAGCCACTGAATTCAGGTCAGAAATGGTCCCTGATCCTATTAGTGGGGAATCTTATTGTATACTGAGCTGCCTTGGGCTACTTCTGTGCAGGGCTTCCAGGCCATCTCTATGAGTGGTCCCTGGCTGGAGTATCAGTTTCAGAAAAGACCTCTGTGCCCAGACTTTTTGGATCTGTTGCTGTCCTTGTGGAGCTCCTGTGCTCTCCAGGTCTTACTATCTCCCCCTTCTTTCATAAGATCCCTGCGCCCTGCCCAAAGTTTGGTTACACATCTCAGCATGTTTTGATACCCTGCTGGGTGGAGTCTTTCAGAGGCCTTCTGTGGTTCTTTTTTTTTTTTTAATGAGATTTGTGTATTATATAAATGCACTAAAATTATAGTTCTGTCAGCTTTTTAATAAGGCCTTACTAACAAGGACCAATTAGCAAATATTCAGAGCCTTATTTACAAAATTGTTTTAAACCTTCATAGAATAGATGAATTGTAAAAAAAGGCCCTCAAACACTTCAGCATTTTTTAATTCAAATGACATCATGTTACAATACAATTGTTACAATTATGTATATTTTGATTCTGAATTATCTTTATTTTGAAATATATATGTTGATTCCGTATTAACACAATTATGTAAATGCTCGCACTAATATTTGAAAGTGTATATATTATAAAAGCGAACTTTATTTATTTTTTTTAATTTTATGTTTTCTTATCAGTTACATTTTATTAATTCTGTATCCCAGCCGTGTCCCGATCCCTCATTCCCTCCCTGTCCCTCCCTCCCTCCCTCATCTCCACCCTGCCCCTTGCCAAGTCCACTGATGGGGGGACCTCCTCCCCATTCACCTGATCCTGTTTTATCAGGTATCTTCAGGACTGGGTGCAAAGCTCTCCTCTGTGGTCTAACAGGACTGCTCCTCCCTTAGGGGGTGGGGAGGCCAAAGAGCCAGTCCTTGAGTTCCTGTTAGAAATAGTCCTTGTTCCCCTCACTATGAGAAATCAATTGGTTACTGAGCTACCACAGGCTACATCTGAGCAGAGGTTCTAGGTTATATTCATACATGGTCCTTGGTTGCATGTCAGTCTCAGAAAAGACCATGTGCCCAGATATATTTGGTCCTTGTGGAGCTCCTATCCTTTCCTCATCAGACTAACTCCCCTTCTTGCTTATGATTCCCTGTACTCTGCCAAAGGTTTGGTCATGAGTCTTTGCTTTGAAAACACTGCTAGTTAGAGTCTTTCAAATGCGCTCAGTAGGCTCCTGTCATATGTTCAATGCGCATCCCATCTGTCTTTCAAAATGAGGATTGATAATCTTACCCCATGTCCGCTCTCTTGATTATCTTTTTTAGGTGTATAGATTTCATTATGTTTATCATATCTTAAAGGTCTATAAAAGTGAGTACATACCGTGTTTGTCTTTTTCTTTCTGGGATATTTCACTTAGGATGATCTTTTTTAGATCCCACCATTTGCCTGAAAATTTCATGATTTCCTCCTTTTTGATTGCTGAGTAGTATTCCATTATGTAAAAATACCACTAGTTCTGTACCCATTCCTCCATTGATGTACATCTGGGTTGTTTCCAGGTTCTGGCTATTACAAATAATGCTGCTATAAACATGGTTAAGCAAATATCCCTTTTGTGTACTTGAGCAAACTTTGGGTATATACCTAGCAGTGGTATAGCTGGGTCTTGAGGAAGCATTATTCCTAATAGTCTTAGAGAGTGCCAGATAGATTTCCAGAGTGGCTGTATCAGTTTACATTCCCACCAGCAGTGGAGGAGGGTTCCCCTTTCTCCACAACCTCTCAAGCACGTGTTGTCCCTTGAGTTTTTCATCTTGGCCATTCTGATGGGTGTAAGGTGATATCTCAGGGTCGTTTTGATTTGCATTTCCCTAATGGCTAATGAGGTTGAGCATTTCTTTAAGTGTTTCTCTGCCATTCTATGTTCCTCTTTCGAGAATTCTCTGTTTAGCTCTGTTCCCCATTTTTTAAGTGGATTACTTGGTTTGCTGCTTTTCAGCTTCTTTAGTTCTTTGTATATACTCGATATTAGTCCTCTGTCAGATAAAGGGTTAGTGAAGATTCTTTCCCAATCTATAGGCAGGAGTTTTGTTTTGATGAAAGTGTCCTTTGCTTTACAGAAGCTTTTCAGTTTCATGAGGTCCCATTTTGTTGCTCTTAGAGCCTGTGTTGTTGGTGTTCTGTTCAGGAAGTTGTCTCCTGTGCCAATGAGTTCTAGGCTGTTCACCACTTTTTCTTCTAACAGATTTAGAGTATCTGGTTTTATGTTGAGATCTGTGATCCACTTGGACTTTAGTTTTGTGCAGGGTGATAAATATGGATCTATTTTCATTTTTCTGCATGTAGACATCCAGTTTGTCCAGCACCATTTGTTGAAGATGCTGTCTTTTTCCATTGAATGGTTTTGGCTTCTTTGTCAAAAATCGAGTATTCATAGGTGTGTGGGTTTATTTCTGGGTCTTCTATGCGGTTTCATTGATCCTCCTTTCTGTTTTTATGCCAATACCATGCAGTTTTTATTACTATTGCTCTGTAGTACAACTTGAGATCGGGGATGGAGATACCTCCAGATGATCTGTTGTTGTACAGGATTGTTTTGGAGATTCTGGGTTTTTTGTTTCTCCATATGAAGCTGAGAATCTTTTTTTCAAGGTCTGTAAAGAATTGATTTGGTATTTTGATGGGAATTGCATTGAATCTGTAGATTGCTTTTGGCACGATGGCCATTTTCACAAGGTTAATCCTACCAATCCATGAGACCGGGAGATCTTTCCATCTTCTGAGATCTTCTTCAAGTTCTTTCTTCAGAGACTTGAAGTTTTTCTCAAACAGGTCTTTCACTTGCTTGGTTAGTGTCACCCCAAGGTACTTTATGTTATTAGTGGTTATTGTGAAGGTTGTTGTTTCCCTAATTTCTTTCTCAGCCCTTTTGTCTTTGGTATACAGGAGGGCTTCTGATTTTTTTGAGTTGATTTTGTATCCTGCCACTTTGCTGAATGTGTTTATCAGCTGGAGGAGTTCTATGGTTGAATTTTTGGGGTCGCTCATATATACTATCATATCATCTGGGAATAGTGACACTTTGATCTCTTCCTTCCCAACTTGTATCCCCTTGATCTCCTTTAGTTGTCTTATTGCTCTGGCTAGGACTTCAAGTACTATGTTGAAGAGGTAGGGAGAGAGTGGGCAGCCTTGTCTTGTCCCTGATTTCAGTGGGATTGATTTAAGTTTCTCTCCATTGAGTTTGATGTTGGCTATAGGCTTGCTGTATATTGCCTTTACTATGTTTAGATGTGTACCTTGTATTCCTGATCTCTCCAAGACTTTAAACATGAATGGGTGTTGAACTTTGAAAATGTTTTTTCAGCATCTAAGGAGATGATCATGTGGTTTTACTCCTTCAGTTTGTTTATGTGGTGGATTACATTGATGGATTTCCATATGTTAAACCACCCTTGCTTGCCTGGGATGAAGCTTACGTGGTCGTGGTGGATGATATCTTTGATGTGTTCTTGGATTCAGTTTGCAAGTATACTCAATTTTATTGAGTATTTTTGCATCAATGTTCATAAGAGAGATAGGTCTGAAGTTCTCTTTTTTGTTGGGTCTTTGTGTGGTTTAGGTATCAGGATGACTGTTGCTTCATAGAAAGAGTTTGGTAATGTACCTTCTGTTCCTATTTTGTGGAATAGTTTGAGGAGAATTGGTGTGAGCACTTCTTTGAAGGTCTGGTGGTCTGGTAGAATTCCGCGCTGAAACTATCTGGCCCAGGGCTTTTTTTGGAGGGGAGACTGTGAATGACTGCTTCAATTTCCTTGGGGGATATAGGGGTGTTCAGTCTTTCTACCTGATCTTGACTTAATGTTGGAAGATGGAATCTATCAAGAAAATTGTCCATTTCATTTAGGTTTTCAAATTTTGTGTCATATAGGCTTTTGTAGTATGACCTAATGATTGTTTGAATTTCCTCTGGGTCTGTAGTTATGTCACCCTTTTCATCTCTGATTTTGTTGATTTGGATAGATTCTCTCTGCATTTTAGTTAGTTTGGCTAAGGGTTTTTCTATCTTGTTGATTTTCTCAAAGAAGCAGCTTTTTGTTTCATTGATTCTTTGAATAGTTTTATTTGTTTCTAATAGATGGATTTCAGCCATGAGTTGACTATATCCATCCGTCTGCTCCTCTTGGGTGTATCTGCTTCTTTTTTTTCTAGGGTTTTCAGTTGGGCCATTAAGTTGTTTGCATGTGATGTTACGAATTTCTTCTTGCAGGCACTTAGTGCTATAAATATTCCGCCGAGCACTGCTTTCAATGTGACCCATAAATTTGGGTATGTTTTGCCTTCATTTTCATTGAATTCTAGGAAGTCTTTAATTTCTTTCTTTATTTCTTCCTTAACACAGCTGTCATTGAGTAACAAGTTGTTCAGTTTCCATGTGCGTGTAGGCTGTTTGTTATTTCTGTTGCTGTTGAGGTCCAGCTTAAGTCCATGGTGGTCAGACAGAATACAAGGGATTATTTCAATCTTTGTATCTGTTGAGGCTTCCTTTATGACCAACTATATGGTCTATTTTGGAGAAGGTTCTATGCGGTGCTGAAAAGAAGGTATACTCTTTTGAATTTGGATGAAAAGATCTGTAGATGTCTATTAGGTCCATTTGATTTAGGGTCTCTGTAAGTGTTTTTATTTCCCTCTTTGTTTTCTGTCTAGTTGATCTGTCCCTTGGTGAGAGTGGAGTGTTGAAGTCTCCCACTATTAGGGTTTTAATATCAATGTGTGATTTAAACTTTAATATTGCTTCATTTACTATTGTAGGTGCTCTTGTATTTGGGGCATAGATATTCAAAATTGTAATGTCCTCTTGGTGGATTTTTCCTTTGAGGAGAATATAGTGGCCGTCCTTATCTTTTTTGATTAACTTGGGTTGAAAGTCTATTTTATTAGATATTAGGATGGCTACTCCCGCTTGTTTTCTGGAACCATTTGATTGAAAGACATTTTTCCAGCCCTTTAATCTGAGGTAATGTTTATCTTTGTTGCATAGGTGTGTTTCTTGTATGCAACAGAATGATGGATCCTGTTTCCGCAACCATTCTGTTAGTCTGTGTCTTTTAATTGGGGAGTTGAGTCAATTGATGTTGATAGAAACTAGTGAACAACAATTGTTACTTACTTTAGATGTGGTGTTGGTGGTGTCACTGAGTTTCATTGCTTGTCGTCTTTTGGTTTTTTTGTTGTGTAGTTATTTATTTCCTCTGTTTTCTTCGATGTAGTTGTTTTCTTTGTTTAGGAGTTTCCCTTCTAGTAACTTCTGTAGAGCTGGGTTACTATGTAGATATTGTTTAAATTTTGATTTGTCTTGGAATATCTTGAATTCTCCATCTATGTTGATTGAAAGTTTTGCAGGGTATAGTAGTCTGGGTTGGAATCTGTGGTCCCTTAAGGACTGTATGATTTCTGTCCAGGCCCTTCTGGCTTTCATAGTTTCTGTTGAGAAATCTGGTGTGATTCTGATAGGTCTACCTTCATATGTTACTTGGCCTTTTTCCCTTGCTGCTTTTAGAATTTTTTCTTTGTTTTGTAGGTTCAGTGTTTTGACTATGATGTGATGTGAAGAATTTCTTTTCTGGTCTAGTCTACTTGGTGTTCTGTAGGCCTCTTGTATGTTTATGGCCATCTCCTTCTTTAAGTTGGGAAAGTTTTCTTCTCTAATTTTCTTGAAAACATTTTCCGGACCTTTGAGCCTGATGTCTTCTTTTTCTTCTACTCCTATTATTCTTAGGTTTTGTCTTTTCATGGTGTCCTTGATTTCTTGGATGTTTTGTGTTTGGAACTTTTCTGATTTTATTTTTTCTTTGAGAGACGTGTCAATTTCTGCAAGTGTATCTTCAGCTCCTGAGATTCTTTCTTACATCTCTTGTATTCTGTTGGTGATGCTTACCTTTGTAGTTCCTGATCTTTTCTCTATGTTCTCCAGCTCTTGGTTTTTCTCTATTTGTGTTTTCTTTATTGATTCTAATTCTGTTTTCATGTCTTGCACCATTTCCTTCATCTGTTTGAATGTGGACTCCTGCTTTTCAATGATAGCTTCTATTTTTTTGTCCGTTTCCTCTCCATGTATCACTAATTGTGCCTCTACTTCTTTGGCTATAATTGCCTGTATTTCTATGAGAGCTTTGTTTATTTCTTCTTTATTTGCCTTCATTTGTGTGGACATTTCTTTGAGAGCTTTGTTCATTTCTTCTCTGTTGGCCTCAATTTTCGTGGTCATTTCTCTGAGAGCACGATTTGTTTCCTCTTAGTTAGTCTCGATTTCTTTGGTTATTTCTCTGAGGGCTTTGTTCATTTCATCTTTATGGGCCTCTAATAGCTGGAGAGACATAGTTTTGAGGTCGTTTTCTTGTATATCTAGTGAATTGAAGTGTCCATTGTTTTGTGGGGTTGCTGGTGAGGTCATTATGTCCTGATTTTTGTTGGGAGTGTTCTTACGTCTGCCTCTAGCCATCTGGTTATTTATGATCCTCACTGGTTGTTCCTCGAGATTGTAGTTTGGGCTATGATCCTCTCTTTCTGTTTTCTGGACTGTGAAACACGATCGATAGCTGTTGTTTTAGTGCCCGGAGTTCAGTCTCCTGGTCGCTGCACAGAGTGTGTTGTCCCGCTTCTCAGACATGGTGTTCTTCTGGTGCCGCCATCTTGCCCCCTCCAAAAGGGAACTTTAAAAAGAACTTTTATTTAACTGTGGACCTAAAACTCAGTTGCATATATATATGTGTGTGTGTGTGTGTGTGTGTGTGTGTGTGTGTGTGTGTGTATGTGTGTGTGTATGTGTGTGTCATGTCCATCTCTGACTACATATTTTCAAGATTATTAAGAGTGTCATTTATTGTCTGGCTCTGTGTGCCAGAATATAAAATTTTTGTTCATATGATCATAGCAAGACCTTTTTTTAAAATTTTTTATTAATTACACTTTATTCATTATGTATCCCCCCATAAGCCCCTCCCTCCTCCCGTCCCGATCCCACCCTCCCTCCCCTTTCTGCATGCATGCCACTCCCTAAGTCCACTGATAGGGGAGGTTCTCCTCTCCTTTCTGATCTTAGTCTATCAGTTCTCATCAAAAGTGGTTGCATTGTCCTCTACTGTGGCCTGATAGGGCTGCTCCCCCCTCAGGGGGAAGTGATCAACGAGCATGCCAATCAGATTATGTCAGAGGCAGTCCCTCTTCCCATTACTATGTAACCCATTTGGACACTGAACTGCCATGGGCTACACCTGTGCAGGACTTGCAGTTCATCTCCACAAATAGTCCTTGGTTGGAGTATGGGTCTCTGGGAAGTTCCCTGTGTTCAAATTATCTTGTTCTGTTGCTCTCCTTGTGGAGTTCCCGTCCCCTCCAGCTCTTACTATTTCCCACTTCTTATATAGAATTCCATTCACTCTGCCCATCAGTTGGCTCAGCATCTGCTTTGACGGTCTATACTGCAGAAGCTTTCAGAGGCCCTCTGTGGCAGGTTTCAAGGTTGTTTCCTGTTTTCTTCTGGCTTTCAGAGGCCCTCTGTAGCAGGTTCTGAGGTTGTTTCCTATTTTCTTTTTCTTCTGATGTCCATTCTCTTTGCCTTTCAGGATTGGGATTGAACATTTTAGTTAGGGTCCTCTCTTTTGCTTAGTTTGTTTAGATGTACAGATTTTAGTGGGTTTATTCTATATTGTATGTTTATATGAGTGAGTATATACCATGCGTGTCTTTTTGCTTCTGGGACAACTCACTCAGGATGATCCTTTCCAGGTCCCACCATTTACCTGCAAATTTCACGATTTCCTTACTTTTCATTGCTGAGTAATACTCCATTGTATAGATGTACCACAGTTTCTGCATCCATACTTCAGTTGAGTGGCATCTGGGTTGTTTCCAGCTTCTAGCTATTACAAATAAAGCTGCTACAAACATGGTTGAGCAAATGTCCTTTTTGTGTACTTGTGCCTCTTTTGGGTATATGCCTAGGAGTGGTATGGCTGGATCTTGAGGAAGCGCTATTCCTAGTTGTCTGAGAAAGTGCCAGATTGATTTCCAGAGTGGTTGTACCAGTTTACATTCCCACCAGCAGTGGAGAAGGGTTCCCCTTTCTCCACAACCTCTCCAGCATGTGTTGTCCCTTGAGTTTTTCATCTTGGCCATTCTGATGGGTGTAAGAAAATTTCTCAACTTCGTATGGAATAACAAGAAACCGAGAATTGCTAAAACAATCCTCTACAATAAAAGATCTTCTAGAGGTATCTCCTTCCCTGATCTCAAGCTGTACTATAGAGCAACAGTTATAAGAACTGCATGGTACTGGCATAGAAACAGAATGGTGGATCAATGGAATCGAACAGAAGACCCAGAAATAAACCCACACACTTATGGACACCTGATTTTTGACAAAGATGCCAAAACCATATAATGGAAAAAAGATAGCATGTTCAACAAATGGTGCTGGTCCAACTGGAGGTCTACATGTAGAAAAATGAAAATAGATCCATACTTATCACCCTGCACAAAACTGAAGTCCAAGTGGATCAAAGACCTATTAAATAGGTCAGACACATTAAATCGGCTAGAAAAAAAAGTGGGGAATACCCTAGAACTCATTGGTACAGGAGAAAACTTCCTGAACAGAACACCAACAGCACAGGCTCTAAGAGCAACAATCAATAAATGGGACCTCATGAAATTGAAAAGCTTCTGTAAAGCAAAGCACACCGTCATCAAAACAAAGCAACTGCCTACAGATTTGGAAAGAATCATCACCAACCCTTTATCTGACAGAGGACTCATATCCTATATATATAAAGAACTAAACAAGCTGAAAAGCAATAAACCAAGTAATCCACTTAAAAAATGGGGAACAGAGCTAAGGAGAGAATTCTCTGTAGAGGAATATCGAATGGCAGAGAAGCACTTAAAGAAATGCTCAACCTCATTAGCCATTAGGGAAATGCAAATCATAACAACCCTGAGATTTCACCTTACACCCATAAGACCTTTTTTTTTAAAAAAAAAAAAAAAAGTCTTCATGTTCATCAAAACATTGCTATAATAGTCCTTTGATGTAACAGGAAAGTCACATTGTTTTGCAGATTTGTTTCCTCCTGTTGCACCTGACACAATGTAACATAGATTTAATTATGTATTTTATTGCTTGCCAAATAAATAATGCATGTAACATACAGAAACCTCAGCTTTATTTGAAAAAAAAAAAAGACATCAAGACATCCTTCTTGCCATAGAATTCAGAAATTTAAAGTCATTATGTGTTTAATTTTAAAAATATGAAAATAAGATGTACATGAAATGTATTGTCATATGTTTATCCCTGAGTCTGAGCTCCCATCTGCTCTTCCTGACTCTAACTTGGATGGCTAGGATCTGGTTTGTATAACAGGTTATGGAGACATGGTAGCAGAAAAAAAAAGACAATCAGGCAGAACAGTATTAAAGAGCACAAAAGAAAGATTCTTAGAGTTTCTCAAAACATAGACACAAGTAACTGTAGTCTGTAGTGCTCTTCATGGACTGTGTATTACATAACTAGGGAGAAGTTTAGAGAAAAAACACAAAGAAAAATTTAATGAGCCCATCCTGATCTTTTTAATGGAGCTAGAAGAGAAATGTGGATAACCTGTAGCCAAATATAAAACAAATGGAATTTAAGAATCATACATATAAAACATAATCATTCCAGTTACACAAACTGCATAAAATTTTATAATCATGAGCAGGGAGTTGATGCATTTGTGAAACAGAGTGGCTCACTACCATTACTCAGGATTATACAGCACAATCTATACTCCACATCATGAGTACAAACGGCCAAGAAGATTTAAACTACATAGCAAGTTCAATTAAAATGCAACAATTAAATTAAAGATATAAATTCATAATGATACAATATAGTTCAAATCAATCATGTAAGAGGTAGAACATTGTAAATCATGTTAAAATCTCTTCTAATGAAACTTAAGCTGTATTATATCACCCGGGTGTTGGTTTACATTGCACGATGTGGTTAATAGAGTTTAACTGGAAATGCAGGTGAGTATGGGCTTTAGTTGTAGGGAATGTTATGAGTCTCCTATATTAACAATAATGACCTCTACCTAGGTAAATATTAATGGCATAATCACATATAACTCAATAGTAAATACTTGTTACTACATTTTGAGTAAAAACACTGCAAAAGTTAATAGTGTGATGAACCTTACATTCTTAGCACTTATCTTCCACCACGAGAAACTCATGGACAGTCACACTTCATCCTATTGTGCTAAATGTTTACTCTTCATCCATCAGCCTGCTTAGATTTATAAGCATCTAAGAGATGATCAAGCATACTTATAAGTGCATTGGTTCAGATGTTTTCATAAGAAATTAGCTAAGGTTTGATGATCCACACTGAACGTAGGTGTTACCACCGTGCAGTATAAAGAAGGAACAGGAATCAGGTCAGTATGCATATATACATACTCATGTATATTATTAGATATTATCTCTATATATTCAGTATTGGCATTAGTTTCAATTTCTTCTCATTCATTTATATATATATATATTTGACAAATGACTCTACAATCTCTGAAATAGAATCTCTTTACTATAGTATCATATTAATGGCCTGAGCAACAATAATTGGGGAAAGAAGGTCATTTTTTTCTATTTTTAATTTTTACTTAAATAGATTATTTTCTCATATGATATATCCTGAATATAATTTCCATCCATCTACTTTTTCCAGTTTCTCCCCACTCACCCACCCATTCAGATTCACTCTCTTTCTGTCTCTCATTTAAAAAGAATAGGCTACTAAGAAATTACAGCAAAAATAAAATAAAATAAAATAAAATAAAATAAAATAAAATAAAATAAAAT
>NW_026596244.1:5704092-5766546 GCF_907164565.1 Psammomys obesus | reverse complement strand
ATAAAATAAAATAAAATAAAATAAAATAAAATAAAATAAAATAAAATCTATAGTAAGATAAAACAAAAACCATCACATGAAAGTTTACCAAGGCAAACCAACAGAAGAGGCAAAGTAAAGGCACAGAAATCAAAGACCCATTTGTTTTCACACTGAGGAATTTTATAAAAATATTTATATGGAAGTCATGGTATACATGCAGACAATCTGATTCAGATCCCTGAATGCTGCTTCAATCCCTGAGCTCATGTGGGCTTTGCTCATGTTGATTTAGAGGACCTAGTGTGTTCTGTCCTCTCTGGCTCCTATACTCCTTGCTTGCTCTTTCTCTTCAGCTGGCATTCCCTGATCTCAGAAGTGAGGAATTTGATGGAGATATCCCCCCTCTTAGAGCTCTGAGTTTTAAGACTCCTCTCTGCAAAATATCTAGCTGTGGCTCTGTGTATTTTTTCTCATCTGTTACATAGGAAGGTTCCCTGACAAAGTTTGAATAAAACACTGATCTATGAGAATGACAGAACATCATTACGTGTCTTTTTATTGTTCCTTTAAAATATAGTAGTATTTCATTCTTCCCTAGGTCTTTGAGCTACCTAGTTGCAGGTTCTTGGATATCTTATCAGTTTGGGATGTGGATTCCATCTCATGGGGTAAGCCTAAAGTCAAATTAAACATCAGTTGGTTACTTTCACAAGTTTTGTGCCACTATTGCCATAACATATTTTGCAGGCAAGACAAACTGTAGAGCAAAGGTTTTGTAGCTGGATTGGTGTTTATGTTTCTCCATGGTAGCCTGCAGAAAACCTTCCTGTAATAAAGATGTTAAAAGGTAGGTGTGAAGGTTCTATGCAGTGAACATATCGACATCTCAATTCTCAATAAGCTGTGTGTGTGTTGTCTTCAAAAGTGGGTACTTGGAGTCAGTTTATGGAGAGTAATCTATTGTCTTAGCAGCAGCCCAGGTTATATTTGGGAATTTCCATGGGACCCCTTTGGCCAAGAATTCAATTGGATGTAAAACAGTCCAAGTAGTGAAAGATTTGTTTGGTGACTGGAAATAAACAATTGGGACTCCTTCCTCATTATTTGGTGACTTCAATGGGATTACACTCACCTTTTCCACTGCACTAGGTTTCCATGTGTTCCAAATGTCCCTAGCTATGTCTCCATATTTCCCTCCCTCAACTCCATTTTCCTCCCCTTCTCCACTTCATATTTCCAATAGCATTTACCAGTTTCAGTACACAACCCACCTATAAAATCTACACATTTTCTGACTCCCAGTGAGATCCATGTGTTATTCCTAGTCCCTTCCTCTACACCTAACTTCTCAGATGACACCTTGGTTATCATTTATTTAATGAATATTATCCCTTAGAATACAAATAAATATATTTATTTATTATATATTCACATATATACATATATGTATATATATACATATATATACATATATGTATATATACACATATATGTGTATATACAAATATATATCCCTTAGAATATATATATATTTATTTATTATATATATTCTAAGGGACATACATATGTATATCACTTATAAGAGAATATATGCTATATTTATTTTTCTAGGTCCTAGTTGCCTTACTGAGGATAATTTTTTCTAGTTCTCTCTATTGGCCTGCAAATTTCAGCTAAATAATATTCCATTATGTAAATATACCACCTTTTCTTTATCCACTCTTTTGCCGAGGAGAATCTAAATTGTTTTTAATGTTTAGCAATTATGAATGCAACAGCAATGAACATAAATATCCTTATGGTAGGATGAAGATACCTTTAGGTATGTGCCCAACACTCGTATAACTGAATGTTGATGTAGATAAATTCCAACCTTACACAGAAACTGCCATACTGACTTTCATATTAGCTGTACAAGTTTTCACTCCTACAAGCTACAGAGGAGCGTTTCCCTTATGGCATATCCTTATCCGCATGAGCTGTCACTTGGTTATTGATCTTAGCCATCCGGACAGGTGTAAGATGAAATCTCATTGTAGTTTTGATTTGCAGCTCCCTGATGGCTAAGAACGTTGAACATTGCTTTAGGTGTTTCTCAGCCATTTGAGTTTATTCTATTCAGAATTCTCTGCTTATAATATTGTATTTACTTATTTTAAACAGATCAGGGAGGGAGTTGGGGAGGGGGAGGGAATGAGAGAGCGGGATACAGCTGGGACACAGAGTTAACAAACTGTAACTAAAAATAAAAATTAAAAAAAATGAAAAAACAAAACAAAACATCCATTATGTTTTTATAAAACTAACCAATTCATTATGGTTTATTTGTATAAGGTTATCAATGTAATTCAAATGCTGATTTCTATATATGCCATACATGGTTGCAAGCCTTGTTCTGAGACTTCTGTCTTAAAGTTGTATAATTGCTACTCCCCAATGGTTTACTTGTATGCCCATAAACAAATCACTGAGCAGGGAAGAGAATAGGATGGGTTATTCCAGCCTGGGGAGGAGGAGTTAGAGGATAGAAAGCAGGTCTTTGAGCCAGAGGATTCAACCATGGAAGAGGTCCAGGTGACACCAGGAGAGAGGTGGAAGATTCAGCTGGAACAAGAAAGAAACTGAAAAGTATTCTGGGGTGTACGCTGGGAGGGAACCAAATTAGATTAAAGGGTTAAGAATAGAGTATTACCTGCTCAGTTATTGTGTTCGGAAGCTTATTATTAAACAAATATAATGGAGGTTCAATTGTTTATGTTAGCTTATTTAAGAAAGAAACCAAGAGAAACACAGTTATATAACATATAACTGTAACAATCATTACATGTATCAAAGGATTTCTGTGTATAAGGAATATGTCTAGCAGTGTATTGAAGCTGATGATGAGGCTCATAGCAAAACTTTGGGCAGAGAACAGGGAATCTTATGAAAGAAGGGGGAGATAAAAGACTTGGAAGGTTCAGGAGCTCCACAAGGAGAGCAACAAAACCAAAAAATCTAGGCATAGTGCATTTTTCTAAGACTGATACTCCAACCAAGGATGATGCATGGAGATACCCTAAAACCCCTGCAGAGATGTAGCTCATGGCAGCTCAGTCTCCAAGTGGTTCCTAGTAAGGAGAACAGAGACTGTTTCTGACGTGAACTCTGTGGCTGGCTCTTTGATCACTTCCCCGGAGAGGCTAAGAGTGTCGGTCACCCTTACTAGGCCACAGAGGAGGACAATGCAGCCAGTACTGATGAGACCTGATAGACAAGGGTCAGAGGGAAGGGGAAAAGGACCTCCCTTATCAGTGGACTGGGGGAGGGTCATGGGAGGAGAGCAGGGAAGGAGGGAGGATGAGGTTAGGAAAGGACGAGGGAGGGGTTCACAGCTGGGATACAAAGTGAATAAACTGTAATAAATAAAAAATAAATAAAGAAAAAATAATTAATAAAAATAATATGTTAATAAATAGTCATGTTTCCACTTAATAGTAGCTGACAAACAAGTCTGTATATGTCTGTCAATAAAACAAACTGCTACTTAATACCTAGTCTAAGTGTGCATTTATGTTTCTTATTCTTACTGAAAAAATCTTTTAATTCTTGACAGTATATGTTTCTATCATTACCCACTTCCCTCTCCTCCTTCTCAACTTTTCTCTGTTCTTAAAGTCACCAGACTCACACATACAATGGGTATGAACAAACTGCTTAGATAATATGACTTACATAAGAATGTAAGAAGAAAATCTAGACAGAGTCTGTAGGGTGTCTCTGAATGCACAGAAGTTTCTTTTTGCTTCTCTCTCTTAACAAGGCTAGTTTTCACCCTGTCCCTTTATTGAGTTTTCCCTTACTTCAGACCTCTGATTTGACAGTAAGCCTCACCTCAGTGCCACAGGGACTTAGCCTTGGGTTTATGTCTGGTGCTTTAATCACATTGCCCTCTCAAAGACAAAGGCCATGTTTTATTAACTTTCAAGAGCTGGTTAATTAGCTGACTACAGGCCTAATGCCAATGGCTGTGTGAAACATCTCTGGAAGTGAAGATTTTCCATCGAGCATAGAAAACCCAGGTCCTCTTCCTTTTCTACTTGTTTTGTCTCGTATCTCACCTAATTCGAAAGAGCCTTGTCATCTCATGGCTTCAGGTATTGGTTTCTTGAATAAATTTGGATTGTTTTATTCAAATCAGAAAATCTGAATTTCTTCGTTCTTGTATTAATATCATCTTCATTTTTTATATATTTTTAAGGTTCTCTAATTCTAAATTTTAGATTAATTTATTTGATAATTATATTCTTTGAGAATTACAGAAATGAGTACAATGCACTTTGATTTTATCTACCCCACACCAATAACTCCTCTTCCAACTCTTCCAGAGTCCCACCTTTTAGGTCCTTCTCTAAAATCTGTACCCTCATCTTTCTAATTTTCTGTATGTCTATCATCAATCAATCAATCAATCTATCTATCTATCTTTCTATAACCTATTGAATTCAATTGATATTTACCGTATATATATGCATGTTATGCTACATTGACCTTATCTCTCCATCACAAAACAAAACAAAACCAAAAACCTGTCTCTCCACACTAGAAGCAATCAGCTGACTGTATTTCCTCAGTTAGGCGTGAGATCTTATCAACACTTTACCCATCATTGGATGGTTTGACCTTGTGCAGGATTTATGCAGGCAATCATAGCTGTGGAGGGTTCGTGGGTGCGAATCCCTCTCATTTCCAGAAGATTCTCTTTCACCTCAGCCTTTCTGACTGTTTATTACAATCTGTCTTCTCTCTTGTCTTTGGTGTTCCTGAAGCTTTTTGGGAGAGGGTGTGCTCCACATGTTCCATTTGGGAATAGACACTCCATAGTCACTTATTCCATACACGTCTACCTGTTATGATTCTCTCTAATAGCCTCGTCCTGATGCAAAGTTAAACTTCTCTGATAAAGGGTGAAAGCTGCATTATTTTTGGGTTATAAGGATAGCCACTATTTAGAACCCAGTTGAATAGTTCATAAATTTATGTGATGGTAGTTGTTACTTTCCAACATCTACGACCTCTTCAGCTATGAATTCCCTCCAGATGAATGGGCTTTAACATAGTAAGACAGCTATACGTACTTTTATTGCTTTGTTGATCATGTCTTATCAGGGCAGTCTTTATTGTAGTTCGCAGAGTTTACATATGGCTAATACTGTATACAACTGTTCTACCCTAGCAACCAGTATAGTGAGTCATCAGGGAGAAAGTTTCCAGATTATCCTAGTAGGTCTTTTGCAAATCCTGGAATCAAAATGTGTGAGGCATCTTCAGCAATAGGGTTTACCATTAAATTGTGGTAAGAAATCAAGAACAATGACAATGGTTTTCTGTTTGTTTTTGAGGAGATGGAGGCAGTCTGGGATATCTCCATCAGCAACTTAAAAGGAAGCATTCTATATCTGTCACTGAGTTTTGCTTGCTAGCACACAGCTGCTCACAGAAGCATCATCTCAGTCAATATTTTCATAGTCCACTGCTCTGGTGCCTATGATTCCTTCACTGTTTTATCTGCTTGTGGTGAGGCAAAACCTTTCCTGGAGGGACACAAGAGACACAGCTGCTCCCCGCAGAAGGGCAACCCTCAGCAGACTGAACTCGGAGCACTACCAAAATCCAACTTTTTTCAACAAGAGTTTTGTTTGGGGTTACACATATGAATATGGGTGAGGGGTTACTTAAGGAGCAGAAATGACCCATAGTTTCATTCCCAAAGCACACTGCAACAGGGGTGACAGATCACAAAAACTGGGGACTTGGAATACCCTGCACAGCCTGCAGGCAGCTCAGCAGGTTGAAGAGTGTCTTTTGCATGTAACTTTTTGAGGAAGGTCCTCAGGTTTTTGCTTCTTCCAGGCAGCTTGTCTGTTCTAAGAATCTTCTTTGCAAGTTGTTACTCCTGAGCGTCGTCTTTTCAACCTTGCTTGTGAGTCTGAGCAGCTTTACTGTTCACTCTGGGGGGAAGAGTGTAGTGAAATGTGGTCAGTTTCTGGAACATCTTGAAGCTATTTGTAGTTGTGATCTTCCTGTTTAAGAAGCTTTCTGCAGATATATTTCGTCCTTGTGAGGCTCCTATCCTTTCCCCGTCATACTAACTCCCCTTCTGCCAAAGGTTTGGTTATGAGTCTTAGTATCTGTTTTGAAATGCTGCGTGGTAGGGTCTTTCAGATGCCTTCTGTGGTAGACTCCTGTCATACGTCCAATGCACATCTCATCTGTCTTTCTAAGTGAGGATTGATCATCTTACCTCCTGTCTGCTTTCTTGTTTATCTTTTTTAGGTGTATAGAGGGTTTTTTTCTGAAACTGTTTCTCCAACCAAGGACCATGTATGGATATAACCAAGAACCTTTACTCGGACAAAGCTCGTGGTAGCTCAGTAACCAATTGGTTCCCCATAGTAAGGGGAACAGGGACTATCTCTGACAGGAACTCAATGGCAGGCTCTTTGACCTCCCCACCCCCCAAGGGAAGAGAAGTCCTGCTAGGCCACAGAGGAGGACTTTGCAACCAGCCCTGAAGATGCCTGATAAAACAGGGTCAGACAAAAGGGGAGGAGGTCCTCCCCAATCCGTGGACTTGGAAAGGGGCAGGGTGGAGATGAGGGAGGGAGGGTGGAATTGGGAGGGAATAAGGGAGCCAGATACAGCTGGGATACAGAATTAATAAAATGTAACTAATAATAATAATAAACAATAAAAAAGATGCTTTCTGCACGATGAAGTTTTAATTTTAGGAAAAAATATTATACAACATTTCTGTATTTTTTATTAACTTTCTTTTGAGATTTGAGATTCTAACATAGACACAACCTTCTTCCCTTCCATTTTGTCACTCTAAAATCTCTCATATAATCCTCTCTGGTCTTTTTCAAATATATAGACTCTTAATTCCTTATTATTGCATGCAAGTATGTATATGTGGAAGAGAAAGAAGTTTCTGTTCTGTTAGCTATTGTTGAGAATGAAGGTGATTCTAGGACAAGCCAGCGGAGAGGTTAGAGAAGAGTGAACTCTGCAGCTACTCATGTATGAATAAGGCAGGACAAAGAGACACCAAATATAATGGCCATAAGACGTTAATTTAGGTTTATGGATACTTTACTTTCAGCAATGTATTCAAAAGTCAGTTCACACGGAAATACAACATATTATTGACAATAAGAAGTTCACATAATAATACCCACTAGCTAATTCATAAGTATAAATTCTAATTTTAAAATGTACCATATTTTCAATACAAAATAAAGCTCTCACAAAAACAGCTCCTCCACACTAATAGTGTGATAGTGTAACCTTGAAAATGCATCAAACTACATAAAGGTGTAGATAGCAATGTTCGTAGAACTGGCTCTTAGATAATACCACTTATCAAGTATTTTGACAAGGTTTCTGTTTCCAAGTGTTCTGAGACACACTTTGCTAGATGCTTCAGAAATCTCTTTAGCATGATAAATTGAAACAGTAGCCTTAACCTGAATATTTTTATTACTCTTAAAATTCATCTTATAAATTAATAGCAGTGGGTATACTGTACAATCTAATCAGTTTCAGTTTCCTGTCATTTTTTTTTTTTAGACCAGCATTGTGAAAACAAGCTACATCTAGGTAATAAGGTGTTTTTCATGTTTTTTAAAGAACATTATCAAACTCCTAGTCTGTAAGATCTCTAATTTTAAAACATCTTGACTGTTGTAAGTCATTAGGGGACATTTAGTTCGGTAGATGAGTAATTTACAGCACTTCAGGCCCTGCTGACGTGGTGTACTTACAACAGTGTAATTTACACTTGGGGAGTAGTTCACACACCTGGAAGGATCTGAGCCATTCCCTACTTAATTGACATGACTTTATAAAATAGAGATGGAGCACCCTAATATTTACATGAAATGAAAATTGGAATTAAATTACCCCTTCAAGGTCAGAGAAAAGAAATAATAGATGAAGACTTAGGAATGTGTTCTCCTTGTTGAAATACTTGAAAGAAACTGCCTTGTGTCACTGTGCTCACGTGATCCATGTGAGCATTGTTTTGGGCCATGTCTTGGTGCTAACTTTGAAAGATGCAGGTAAGGTCAGTTCCAGGCCAGTGTCTCCATGTTCTATGAAAAAACCTCGAATTTGAAGGAGAGTGGAGAAAGTTATATAAGGTTTTTGGTTTTTTTTTGTTTTTTTTTTTGAGGGTGGGTGGAAAGGAAATTGAAAAATATTTTAAATAAATTAAATCTAAAAATAAAGAGACACAAGTTAGCATAATAGGTGTCTCTAGATAAAGCCACTGAATTTCTCTTTATGTGAGAATTAAATTATGATATCATTAAGCTTTGTAGTTATCCTCCTCATGCCATGTTTGAACCATCTCTTCCACAGGTACTAATCATTTGATACATAGTGACCGCTATCATGAATTTAACATAACAAAGTAGTTTTTTATATAAAAATGTATTTTTTATATTCTTGAGCACCAAATAAAAAGCCAGGCTTAACATTAGATTGTATTGAATTGGATATTTGGTTTTAAACTTCAATTCTTGCTGATTATAGCATATTCTAACTTTGTGGATAAAATGGTATTAATATTAATTGAAGGCAACAAGTTTCAAATATTTCATTTCCTGTGCATAAAATGTTGGTATACATTTAGATTCATCTTTATTCCTTGATACAATCATACATATATATATATATAAATATAGAAATACACATCTACAATATATAGGTGAGCTTACATGATTTATACTCTACAAATTTATCAAACTATATTATATGACAGTACACATTATACTGAAAAACCAAATACACTGACTATTGGAAATAAGTGAAACAATAAAAATCATACTTAAAGCACAAATTCTACTTCAATCAGAATATGAATCTAAGAATAACGGACTCTTCCGTTAGAAGTAGAAAAGGACAGTAATATCTTCAAAATTGCTTTTCTTTACCTGTTGTTTTAATCTTATGAAAACCCTTTGCATCCTCTCAACAACATGGAAAACTTTTTTCCACAGCACCAAATTATAAACATGAAGAAAATTAGATTGATATTTATATATTATTTGGATATAAGCATGAGCTATGGCAACACAGAAGAATTACTATCTAACTCAGAATTCAGAGTCATTTGGAAGCTACTTCCGACACTATCTGGCAATTACTAGAGTCATGAATAAGATCAAGGATGTGGCAAGGGACATCACCCATTCTCAGATGTTATAATGTTAGAGGTCTGTGCCTCGTTTGCCTTTCACACAGTGACAAATCTCCAAGCTGTTCTGACAGAAAGGCAGAGAAGAGGAGCTGGAAAAAGAAGAAGAGGAAGTAGCAGAAGCAGAAACAACAATTTCTTTTATTATTATTATTTTATTTTGTTAATTTTTTATTTTTTTACATTAATTACATTTTATTTGCTTTGTATCCAAGCTGTAGGCCCATCCTTCACTCCCTCCCAACCATTTCTTCATCCCTTACAAACACACAGAAGTTGAAGTGTAGGTAGAGACTATTCAAATCTTAGCTTTTCAGTAACTATTGAATAAGTAAGTTATTTACCAATGAAAACGAGACAGTCCTGTTCCCACAAAAAATGTTCACTGAGGGAAATAAGAAGCAAAAGTTCTCCTTGTGGGGCTCCTGTCCCCTCCATGTCCCTCTAATCCCACCACTCTCTTCCTCCACAAGACTCCCTGTGCTCTGTCCAAAATTTAGTTCTAAGTCTCAGCATCTGCTTTTGATCTCCTGTTGGGTGAATCCTTTCAGAGGACCCTCTATAGTAAACTCCCATCCTGTTTTATAAAATTAATTTATTTTTTATCAATTATAATTTATTCACTTTGTATCCCAGATGTAGCTCCCTCCCTCATCCCCTCCCAAGCCCATCCTCCCTCCTTCTTTTCCTCTGATTCCCCTTCCCAAGTCAACTGATAGGAGAGGTCCTCCTCTTCTTCCATCTGAACCCAGCATATCAGGACTCATCAAGACTGGCTGCATCATCTTCCTCTGTGGCCTGGCAAGACTGCTCCCCCTAAGGGGGAGATGATCAAAGAGCCAGCCATGGAATTTATGTCAGAGGCAGTCCCTCTTCCGCTTAATAGGGTACCCACTTGGACAAGAAGCTGCCATGGGCTTTATCTGTGCAGGGGTTGGAACGAATGATCCTGGATTGGAGTGTAAGTATCAGAAAAGACCCCATTGCCCAGAATTTTTGGGTTTTGATGCTCTCCTTGTGGAACTCCTGTTCCCTCCAGGTCTTTCATCACCCCCTTCATTCATAAGAGATAACCTAGAACCCCTGCACAGATGTAGCCCATGGCAGCTCAGTGTCCAAGTGGGTTACATAGTAATGGGAAGAGGGACTGCCTCTGACATAATCTGATTGGCCTGCTCTTTGATCACCTCCCCCTGAGGGGGGAGAAGCCTTACCATGCCACAGTAGAGGACAATGCAGCCACTTTTGATGAGAACTGATAGACTAAGATCAGAAAGGAGAGGAGAACCTCCCCTATCAGTGGACTTGGGGAGTGGCATGCATGCAGAAAGGGGAGGGAGGGTGGGATCAGGAGGGGAGGAGGGAAGGGCTTATGGGGGGATACAAAATGAATAAAGTGTAATTAATAAAAAATTTAAAAAAAAAAAAAGATTCCCTGAACTCTGCCCAAATTTGTCTGTGCGTTTCAACATCTATTTTTTTTTTCTCTTCCACTGTTTCTTGTGACTATCCTGTTTGACATTCTGAATGAGATTTAAGCATCCATTCTAGGGTCTTCCTTAGTGTTTAGCCTCTTTAGTACTATAGATGACTGTCCTATAATATATGGCTAATATTTGCATATTTGTTAGTATATACCACGCCTGTCTTTCTGTTTCTGGGTTACCTCACTCAGGATGATCTCATCTAGTTCCATCCATTTGCCTGCAAATTTCATGATTTCCTTGTTTTTAATAGATAAATAGTATTCCATTGTGTAGGACAGGAGCCCCACAAGGAGATCAACAAAAGTAAAAGATCTGAGCCCAGGGGTCCTACAGAGACTGATGAACCAAAGCAGGACCATGCATGGAGAGGACCTAGACCCCCTGCTCAGATGTGGTCAATTGGCAGTTCAGTCTCCAAGTGGATCTCTGAGCAAGGGGAGCAGGGGCTGCCTCTAATGTGAACTCGGTTGATGGCTTTTTTTTTTTTCACTTGTCCCTGGTTATTTGGCATTGCCAGGCCATGGAGGAAGTTCTGATGAGACTTAACAGACTATGGACAGAAGACAATGGTGGAGAACCATCCCTTTCAGTAGACTAGGGGAAGGGGATTAGGGAAAGAGGGAAGTAGGGTTGGACTGGGGGAGTTGAGGGGGGGGGCTTCAATCGGGATATATAAAATAAATAAATTGTGAAGAAAAAAATAAAATTAATTAATTAATTAATTAATTAATTAATTAATTAATAGAAGTAAAAAGTAACTGAGAGAAGCAAGGGTACCAGGAAGATCCAGGACTTGCAGTGGAAAAAACAAACAAACAAACAAACAAACAAGCAACAAAAATACACCAGTCATCACTAGCCATGGTAGGACACTTTATCTCATTCTGTATCTGCATAGTTCAAATGCAAGTTAATGCTACAGGGTTCTAAATGCACTGGAAACACGTGCCAATTACATATCAAAAGGAAATACCCAAAGACAGAACTGGGAGGGATAATTGAACAAATGTAGCCACTGGAAAATAAGCCCTGAGCTAACATAGAAAAACATGACTATGATGCGATGGAGTGGGACACGCGCATGAGAGAACTGAAAATGCCTTAGAAGCACAGATTGCTGTTAGGTCTCCATTCTAATTTAGAGTGCTACAAGGCTGTGAAGAGTGCAATGATAAAACTAAAACTAGACTCAGAATGTCTGGAAGTCTCCACAAAATGCTGGAAACCATCAAAAGGCTAACACATAGTTAGAACACTAAGTTATATAAACTTTGCTATATAATGAGTTATGTAATAGTTAAAAATAAGTTTTAGAAATCTTTCGATATGTATATTGAATAAATGAAAATTAATTATAAAATTATAAAATTAATTACAAAATGAATTATTAAAATGTTAAAATAAAGAAATGAAAATGTGAATAAACTATAATAGAAGCCAAAAGACTGTAAAGATGTATGTTCATTCAAAATGCCAAGTATAGTCTTAACAATGGAAAAAAGTATGGAGGAATTATTTGAAGAAATAATAACTATATTTTTATCCAACTTAAGATGCAACAAAATCTACACAGAAAATATCCAGATAACTGAAGAAAATACTGAAAAGTTACATCTTACTCAAGCTTCTGGAAAGTGAACTTCTATATGTGAAAGGCTACTAAAATTCAAAGAGAAAAGAAATATTACACAAAAAGAAATCGGTCTGAAGATGTAACTACTGTTGTGTAAAAAATTTGGAGAAAGAAGAAAATAAAACTTTTTTTACCATATTGAAGATAAGATGTAAGATAACAAAATGATATATTCATAAAACATCTTTCAAAATTCAGGGAAGATATAAACTTTTTAGAGAGAACTCAAACTGAGAAATTACTTTGCCAATATGCCCACACTGTTCAAAAACAGAAAAGTAGGATTCACTAAGTGGGTGGGTATGGGATCCACAGAAGAGGCATGAATGAATATGTGCTTGGAAGAAACTATGGAGAGAGTAAAATACAATACACATATTTATCAATTTATTTTATGTTCAGAACGTAATCTGAGGTCTATAATACAATATAGAATTAAGTGAATGTTAATGGTTAACTACCACAACTAATATTTTTAATCTAAATTATACTGTTTTTAAGTAAGAAGAACCCAATTCTCAACAGGATAGAGACAAGATATAACGTGTAAAAAACTAAATCACTTTTTTTAAACTTTATTTTTTATTTATTTTTTTCTATTAATTACAGTTTATTCACTTTGTACCCCAGCTGTAGCCCTGTCCCTCGTTCCCTCCCAAGCTCACCCTCCCTCCATCATCACTTCTCATGCTTCTCTCCAAGTCCACTGACAAGGGAGGTCCTCCTCTGCTTCCATCTGACCCTAGCCTATCAGGTTCCATCAGGACTATCTGCATTGTCTTCCTCTGTTGCCTGGCAAGACTGCTCCCCCTTAAGGGGGAGGTGATCAAAGAGCTAGCCACAGAATTCATGTCAGAGACAGTCCCTGTTTTTCTTATTAGGGTATCCTCTTGGACACTGAGCTGGCACGGGCTACATCTAAACAGGGGTTCTAGGTTTTCTCCATGAATGATCCTGGGTTGGCATATAAATCTCAGAAAAGACCCCTGAGCCCAGATTTTTTTGGTTCTGTTGCTTTCCTTGTGGAACTCCTGTCCCCTCCAGGTTTCACTATCTTCCTTTTCTTTCCTAAGATTCGCTGCACTCTGCCCAAAGTTTGGTTATGAGCCTCAGCATCTGCTTTGAAACACTGTTGAGTCTTTCAGAGGCCCTCTGTGGTAGGCTCTTGTCCTGTTTCCTGTTTTCTCCTTCTTCCAATGTTCATCCCATTTGCCTTTCTGAAAGGAAATTTTTACATTTCTGTCAGCTATACTGACTACAAAGGATATCCTACAGATTAATGATAAATGTCATCTATTAATATGACAGTAAAGTAAATGAAAGAATTTTCTTTTTGTGTTACACTGATTTGTTATATTTATTATCATTTCTCACTCTTTTTGTAATTTTCCCTTACTAATGTGAATATATTGTTTTACACATATACAACCTGACAGTATAAATTATCATGAACGAAATCATAGGACTGACAATGATGCTTCTAAAGTTGTAAGTAAATATGTTCATGGTGAGCTTGCAGTGTAAAAACAGCCCTTCGGACATAATAAGCACTCAATAAATACCCACTTGAAAATGAAAACTCCAGCAATGAATATTTAAGCCTTATTTAGTGTCCTAAATTTCCTATGATAAATTATATCACCTATATTGCCTAAGGAGATTTAATTAAAATTGAAATAGTAATTTAAATGTAATAATAATTAAATTTCAAAATGACAATTGGAAGCTTAATATTTTTAATTCTAATACAATAGTGACTTATTATCAAATGTAGAATTAAAATTCAAAACACATTTCATAAATGCAATTAATATGAACTTATAAATTACATATTTTATCATTTTAAAGTCTTGATTTATGTTCAAAGATTCAGGTATTTAATGTATACATGAATCTTAATGGAAATAACAAATCCATTTATAGTTGTAAACTTTTTACTCATATTGCTACGGAAATTAATGTAGAACTATTAACTTACATTTATATCCAGAATTTTAAAGAGAAAAATGAACCCACTTTAGTATATTGAGATTTTAAAACAGAGCAGTTTCTCAGACATGTAGAATTAATTCTTTATTACAGAAAGACTACAAACTGAAAGGCCAATTGTCTTATGCTTGTAATTTGTTCTTAGAAGTTAAGGACTTTCTGAGATATTTGTGTCAAGATACAGAAATTTATATGATTTAATTTCAAATTTAGACTAAAATGCATTTCATAATTGTTATATTAAGTGGGCGGTTAGCCTCCTAACGGATTTGTGTCCTTTCTAAAGCATTAATCTCATGGTTCTACTACTGGAGTTTCACTTGTTAATTGGCACATGGGCACAGGCTTCTGCTAGTAACCTTTCATCACCTGCTCCTATTTGTGTGTTAGTGACAGTCTTACCACTAAGCAGGAGTAACACAGTGACACCTACCATTTGTTCACTAACTTAACTATCATAAAGATAACTTATCTGCTCAGTTTACTTTGTGTTTAGGACTGCCACGACACACATCCACTGACATGCACACAGACTTCCCTGCTGTTGCCATTTTCCCAGTACCTAGTGACCCAATAGTCTACCTTAAATGTTCTCCAACTTAGGTATTCTTTCTTGACACAATCTGAAATTCTTTCTTCTGTTGTACAACATTTAAAAAATAAACTCTCTTACTCACTATAACATCATTTAGAGTGTCATTCTCTGTATCCCACATTCTCTTGATCAATTACTTTGTAATTCTCAATTCATTACATTCTAATTTCTTCCTCACCCATTACTAAAATTAACTTTCTCTGGGTATTCATTTATTTTCTAATTATTGCCACATTCCTTCAGTCTTAAGGCATTATGAGAAAAAAAAAAAAACAATTGCATAAGGATGACAGTTGTAAACATAGAAATGGGAAACTATGTACAAAAAAAGATAATTTTAAATGACTTCAACAAATGATATAGTATATGGAAGAAAGTTAACCACTATAGACCCTGCTTTAAATATTTTCTGATATTTATAAAAGAAAAGGGTTTGCTATGAATACTCAATTATCAGTGTTTGAGAATAATTATTTCAAGTGTGTAAATGAAGTTTTATGATTCTTTTAACAAGTCCAGAATTTCTCTTGGGATGCCAAAATATTGTTTTATAACCAATTCAGTTAAAGAGCAATGTAATACAGAAGGACAAAATATTTAAGTTTCTGTATTTTCTATACAGTAGTTACAAATATAAAAGTGTAGATAATTATTAAAGTACTTCATAGATACACATGTATGCATCTCTCAGTACTTGTGCTTGTGAATGTCTGAATAGCAATCTTTCTAGATATTTCTGGGATACCTCATGCATATCCATGTAGATACAAGTGCGGAAACTTGTCTTGTGGCTCTTTCTGCAGCTAACTATAGTGGTGCCTGTGTGTATGACTAAGTTTATGACTGTGTAGATACCTGAGTAGGTAAATATATGGAAAACTCTCTGAAGATGCCTGTGTGAGTAGGGTTTCTCTTGCTGTGAATAGATACCATGACCATGGGAACTCTTATAAGGTAACATTTAACTGGGTGGCTTATAGTTCAGAGGGTTAGTTCATTTTCCTCACGGTGGAAACATGGTGACACCCACGCCAAACTGGTGTGAGAGAGGTAGCTGAGAGGTCAACATCTGGATTGGCAGGTAGCAGGAAAAGAGAGTGACACTGGCCTGGCTTGAGCATCAGAGACATTAAAGCCTGCCCTCCGTGACACATTTTCTCCAACAAGGACACTCCTGAAAGCGCCACTCCCTGGGCTTTTGAGGGCCATTCTTATTTTGGACACTTGCCTCAGTGCACATTTGTTTGTTGAGCAACACTAAAATGCTGGTGCTGTTCTTCAAGTGTCTATCATTTTATTTTATTTTATTTTATTTTATTTTATTTTATTTTATTTTATAGAGTCCTTTCCTAAACTCTTTCATTTTCTAATTATGGTCTACTGCTTCTCAACCCTTCTAACTCTGTGACTCTTTAGTTACTTCCTCATGTTGTAGTGACCTTGAACCATAAAATTGTTTTTATTATGGCTTCATAACTCTAATTGTGCTATTGTTATTAATCATACAATAAAGCTGTTTTATTAGGTGACCCCTATCAGTCATCCCCAAAGGGGTCATGACCCACAGGTTGAGAACCACTGGTCTAGTCTGTCTAGACAGTGAACCCCAGGAACTGCTCCCCTTCTCATCCTGCCTCCTCAGAATTGTATTACTAGTGTTTCTCTATATTTGTCTTCTTCTGTGGATGCTGAAGATCAGACTCATTCTGATCTTATGCAGCAATCACTTTTCTGACTGAAATACCTTTCTGCTTCTGTCATTGTTATTTTTTAAACAAAACTTCATTCTCCATGTGTAGTTTTTCTCAGTATTTCTCTTATTTACTTTATCATGGCTTTTAGAGTTTCCTAAAAAATGTACTTCTCATTTCTTACTAGATTTTATAGATTATTATATATGTGGTATCATACTTATATTCTCCCAGTGTTGGTGAAAATAATGTTAAACAAATAAAACAATCATTAGGGAAATGATATTTGAAAAATTCCATCTTTCTTAATAATAAAAAGTCTCTATTAGTGATCTTGTTTTGCAATGTTGGATGATATGGCAGTATCATTATTGTATTTTTATTCTGTTTATATTTACAACATATACAATGTTATTCATAGAAGGATAAGTATGGAATTTACATGTGTTTCTCTGTTTTTCTAATACTTTTGATATTCTACTAATAACTATATGATGTGACACTTGCTAAAGTCATTTGTTAAGAAATTGTTGATACAATTACAGGTGCTCAATGTTTACTGAGACATTAAAAGAAAATGTATGAGGTCAGTTCAGGCTTTTTCTTGTCCTTTGTGGAGCTCAATTTGATGACAACATTACCTAATTAGTAAATATTGTATAAATACACCATAAATACTTGAGAGTTCAGTAAGAAATGTTTGACTAGCCAGTCGCACTACTGCCTGTTGTCTGAAATTTACAACCTGCCATTTATAATGTACACCAGCTGAAGAACAGGCAATGCACCAACATGATTTGCCTATAAAAAGTGATTCAGCTTTAATCCTCTGAATTCTAATGTGGTGAGCCACGCATATTAAGCAAACTGCTGTAGTCTATAATTGAAAATAGAGTCATGAATTCAAAGGAAAACATTCATTAAAAGACAAGGAATTGTTTTATTGAGAAAAATCACTTCTAGTATTTTTAGCAAGCTCATGAATGTGTTAGCAAAATTAAAGCATAGTCTGGTAATTCTTGTCCAATGCATGTTGCTCTTTCTTCCAATACTTTTTGAAGCATTAATTTTCATGGCTCAATAATGATTTACCCAGAGTCCTTGCAGCTAAGGTAGCTACTCAGATAAACCAATGCGATGTAAATGAAATCCCGCTGCGTCATTTTGGCAAATCATTTAAAGACTGCTTAGGGCTATGACAGCATAAATTATTTCAAATCAAAGTCAGAGAAGAAAACAAACCATGGAACTGATCATCATAAAAGTCTGTGGATGTGTGCGTGGCTCTTCTTGTGCTCTTCCTGTCTTATCTCGGATTTCAGACCTTTTCAGTTTTCATGTTTACAACCACATTTACAAGATGACGTAAATGAAGGTGAAAATCAATAAATCAATGTAAAACAATAGGAAAAATATATTTTTTGAAGAAATTCACAGCAAAACCCAACATAGCCTCCATGTGTTTATACTAGAACATAAGATAGAAAAATAAAAGTCTGATAATCCACAAAAGTTTAGTTTCAATTACTAAAGTAGCGTGTCTGTAGGTAATAAAAACTGGTTTATGGACTGAACTGCTTGGAAAAACTGTACATAAAGAGTGAATATTCAATTGGCTTCCATTTTCCAATTTCTATTTTTACCTAAAATATTCATTTCTCTCATCAAACTGTCTTATTTTTTAATTGAATTTCCAACTTAACGTTTAAAATATTTACATTTAATCTACTGATGCAAACAAGTTATTCATATTTTTCTTTAATTAAGCAAAATACTCATTTTTTGTTTAAACAGATATTAATCATTTTATCATATGTTCATTCTCTTGCAAATTTCTAAAACAGTATACAAAAAAATATTGTATCTGCATGTAAAGCTCAGAACTTTCCATGTAATCATTGCAAAAACTACAGATATATGGAATATATGTATGTGTGTTTGTGTGTGTAATAACATAGTAATATTGTTACAACTATTTAGAAATTAAGATAAAAGAATAAGAAGCAAAGTACAGTAACTGTGAGGATTTATCACCATGAGTTCAAATAACAGAAATGCTGATTCAATACAGTTTTAGACAATGTTACTTGAAGAAAATGTTGACTCTATGATAAAAGGTCTTTTGACATTTAAGTATCAATAATATTTATTTTAAAATAGACAAATGACAGAGAAATATGAGTGCTTCAAGAGGTGTATAGTGTGATCTTCCTACGTTGCTGCAATGAACCTTCAGATGATCACAGACGGAGGCCAGGAGCTACAACAAACTTCCCTTTATGAACTCTATTAACTACCTCAAGTCTGTGCTGTCACAAGAATAGAAAAATTATTAACAAGGTCCTAAAATAAACGGAAAATTCACTGGGGGGCTGTTCTACTGAGATATCATAATATCGTTTGAACTAGCAATTTGGGGTGGATTGTGAAAATGAGTAAGTTCTCAGATATAGCCTCTCTTAAATAGAAGAAAATCACACGAATTTAAGGAAATATTTTTCACTCGAAATATCAAAGTATGCATTTTGCAAATCTCATTTCAAGCCTAACCTAAACATATAAATATATCATTCTGTGAACATAGGCTTTTGATTTATGGCCTCTACGATTCTTTCTTCTCGTAATTCAGAAAGTCATGATACTTAACATCTCATTGGGATCAGTCAGTAAGAGTGCTGTCTTAAAAGCAGAAATTTCTGTCAAAATTATTTTGGTGTTACTGAGGAAAAAATATGCATGCTTTAATATCTATAGTGATTTTATCATTTCTAATACCTTTATAATGATTTCTGCTTGGACTCATTTTAGTTGCCCAATTTTTAATTACTTAATAAGATTTTGAATCTGTGCTTTCAGTGTCATAGTCAAAACTAATAAGTTAGCAAAAAGTAATGAAAAGATATTTAAAAGCTTTTGAATTGAATTATAAGAAGTATGCCAGTACTTAGAGATTGCTCTGTTTTTAATTTTTATTCGGGAGGTTTATGTGTGCACACTGTATTTACATCATTTCCTCTCATTTCTCCCTCAAAGTCTTTCAGAAATTCATACCCCATTTTCTGTATTCTTTTTATACAGACATGTGAACAAAATATATAAAATAAATAAATATTTATCATCTATGATTGTATCATTCTTTAACAAACTAGATAAGAACTGGTGAAAATATTGGAAAAATAAAGAAGAAGATATAATAATATTAAAAACCAATGATTTAAAATAACACTTAGCAACACTGTAAAATCAAGAATAGGATATCTTGCAAATTTGCAGATTTAAAAGTGAATAGTTATCATTGCAAATCTAACAGAAAATGGAAAAGAAAACATTACATACAAATATGTGGTTATATCTTTAGAAAGTTTATTATAATTCTAAAAAATTGAAGTGCAGAACAGTAATTGTTTTGACACCCTAAGGAAGAAATGAATGCATTTTGCATTGTGACCTCGGAGAAATAATACTCTGAATGAAGTGTGATTTTGTTAACCTCCAATGGATCCTTGTGCTCAAAGACTTGATCCAAAGGTGCTTCTATCAGAAAGGGGATATTTGAGAGTCAAGTCCGAGGAGGGAAACCTTTTGTGGTTGAATACATGGCCCACAAAAGTCTGGGAGAACAGAACACCCTGCTTTGAGGGTGCACATGCCACTAGTTTCTCCTGTATATTTCTGTCATGATATGTCAGCACCCATTATTCTTACCAGGGATCAAGCCGGTAACTGTGCTTTCCACGCTTCAACTTCAATCTGCTAATATTGTGCTTGACATTAACATCGGTTATCTTTAATTAGCTAACTTGAGTATTTTGTTGTGAGACAATGCTTATTAATGTATATATTCTGTACGTAGGCATACTGTTCCATTAAATATTTGCATAAGAAAGGTTCATATTATTAGATTATCTGAACAGCCACACCCTTTTAGTTATGTCATTCACTCATCACAAATTTGAAGTATCTCATCTTATTTGTTTTCCTCCTTTATCTTGTTTATTATTTTTTACCCTTTTCTATGCATCTTCCACACTTTATGGAGACAGTTATGAGAATGAGAACTGGTTTTTATTGTTATGTTCTGAATATATATATAACATACTGATATATAATGAGATCTCAATAATTCTTCAATAAATTGACCATTTACTACTGAGAGAGTTATGGTATGTGGACATTAAGTTCGATGGCAGAAGTGCTGTCAATAAATGAAAAGCAAATGCAGGTGTGGTTTTCTGGAATCAGGAAGGAATGATGTGCAGCAACATAAGACATATGGCATTATAGAATCCTATTTCTTTATAGGTGACATGAGTGACAATTTATCCTAATAAATTGTGTGGCAGAGGGCCTCTGAAAGGCTCTGCCCTGCAGAGTATCAAAGCAGATGCTGAGACTTATGGCCAACTGTTGGGCAGTGTGCATGGAATCTTATGTAAGAAGTGGGAAATAGTAAGATCTGGAGAGGACAGGAACTCCACAAGGAGAGCAACAGAACCAGAAAATTTGAACACAAGGGTCTTCCCAGAGACTCATACTCCAACCAAGTACCATGCATGGAGATAACCTAGAACCCCTGCATAGATGTAGCCCATGGCAGTTTAGTGTCCAAGTGGGTTACATAGTAATGGGAACAGGAACTGCCTCTGACATAATCTGATTGGCCTGCTATTTGATCACCTCCCCCTAAGGGGGGAGCAGCCTTACCAGGCCACAGAAGATGACAATGCAGCCACTCCTGATGAGATCTGATAGACTAATATCAGAAGAAAAGACAGGGGGACCTCCCCTATCAGTGGACTTGGGAGGGGCATGTGTGAAGAAGGGGGAGGAAGGGTGGAATCGGGAAGGGATCAAAGTGAATAAAGTGTAATTAATAATAATAATAATAAAAGAGTAAAAAAAATTGTGTGGCATCAACAATTCTAAGCCAAAAGGAAACAAGCTTTCCAATATATATATATTCCAATATATATATATATTTTACCTGACAAATGGTTTTACTTTCCATGTACAAAAATATTAATCATTCCTATACCAATCTGAATAGCTTGCATTATTTATATTTAATATATTTGTAGGCAAAAATCTTGCAGGTAAATTTCATAAATACATTATAAACACTTAATGATGCACACAAAAAAATGCAACCAATAGTTTTGTCTTAGTTTTTCTGTTGATGTAATAAATATGGCGATCAACATAAACTTGGAACAGAAAGCGCTAGTGTTATCTTAAGCGACTATCTAGGGAACCCAAGGAAGCAGGGACTGGTCAAAGCCAAAGTTGTTTACTGTCTTGCTCCCCAAAACTTGCTCAGGCTGCTTTCTTATACATCCAAATACAACTTTTTTGGGTTGAGCACCCGTATGGTAGTCATCGGTCAATTAAGTATCTTACAAGTTTGTATCCTGGAACTCTTATGGTGACATTCTCTCAACTGATGGACTTTCTTCCCAAATGACTCTAGCCTGTGACAAGTTGACATACAAACTATGCAGAACAAATATGTCAAACACAGAATGATTGTCCATAAATTTGAATGTGAAACATGATTTATTAGGAAGTCTTTAATGCTTATAAGATGTTCATGCAATGTGATCAGAAACAGTAAAGGTACAGCTAAGGGATTTAATGGTGAGAATCAGGTAAAAATGTGTCAGTTCTATACATTCACAGTGGTTATAATATAAAATATATACTAGAGCATTTAATGCTAGTTCATAAAAATGTTTATCATATCAATACAGTTAGAAAATATAAAATACTCTATATACTATCAAATTTAACTACAGGACTAGCATATGATATTTTTTTTCAAATTCTACTAATTCAGAGAATGTCCCTGAATTATTTTTATTGATTTCTCTGTCAGAAAAATACCACAGTTAAAATGGGTTATTAGGGATGTACAGAAAGTTCACCTTGTGGCTCTAATAGAGGACTGGAGTTCAGTTCCCATCATCAAGTTAAATGTCTCACAGCTATTTGTAACTCCAATTCAACAGACCTGACCTCCTCTTCAGACTTGATAGATACCCACACATTTGTTCATACACACAAGGGTGTACGCTCATAAATTTTTTTCTTTTTTTTCTTTATTTTTTTTATTTTTTTATTATTATTTTCTTTTTAGTTACATTTTGTTAACTCTGTGTCCCAGCTGTATCCCGCTCCCTCATTCCCTCCCCAACCCCACATTCCCTCCCTGGTCTCCTCCCTGCCCCTTTCTAAGTCCACTGATTTTGACCCTGTTTTATCAGGTATCTTCAGGGCTGGCTGCAAAGTCCTCCTCTGTGGCCTAACAGACTGCTCCTCCCCTGGGGGGGGTGGGTGTCAAATAGCCTGCCCTTGAGATCCTGTTAGAAATAGTCCGTGTTCCCCTTACTTTGGAAAACTACTTGGTTACTGAGCTACCACAGGCCACATCCGAGCAGAAGTTCTAGGTTATATCCATAGATGGTCCTGGGTTGAGTGTCAGTCTCAGAAAAGACCCTGTGCCCAGATATGTTTGGTCCTTGTAGAGCTCCTATCCTTTCCATATCATACTAACTTCCCTTCTTTCATATGATTCCCTGCACTCTGCCGAGGGTTTGGTTATGAGTCTTAATGTCTGCTTTGAAACACTGCTAGGTAGAGTCTTTCAGATGCCTTTTGTGGTAGACTCCTGTCATAAGTTCAAGGCACATCCCATTTGTCTTTCTAAATGAGGATTAATCACCTTCGCCTGTGTCCACTTTCTTGATTATCTTCTTTAAAAAGCATAAGAAATATTTAAAATGCAGTATTCTTGAAAATTTAATAGGATAACGTATAAGGAATATAGAGTAGGTTGATTTTGATAACATTTACCAAGGAAATTTTTCTATTATTCACCTCAAATGCAGGCCTCAAGTTAAAAGTTGACACTCTTACTAAGCTACACAACTTGTTAAACATTTTCTACAGTGTTAGATAGCTGGTACCATTCTATTCATCATGGTAAAACATTTTAGATCTTAGAATAGTATCACTAGGCTTTTAAAAACATTGAGAATTATTCTGTCTTGTTAATGGAATAATAATAATTTGCATCATGGATCCTGTCTAATTAAATTCTTTTTGCCAGAAACTTTAATACAAAGTATAATTAACTTGATGACTAGGCAACTAGGCTGAGACAAAATTATATCAAACTACCTAAAGAATAATGGTAAAAAAGTCAATCATGAGAATATCTGTTCCCACACTAGTGCGCTGTATTGGTGAAGGCAGAAGAATTAGTTCTGACTGTTTTTGACAGACACACTGGAATAATCATTTGTGTCAAGTGTTACCTGTAAAGGCTTGCGTGATCTTTTCGGAAAGCTGACTTAGTTCCTGTTGATTTTTTTTTTTTCTTGTGAAATGTTTGGGCAGTTACATCCAAGAAATCACTGATCCTAATGTAGCTATTACATTCAGGAGACGCAATGCCTGCAAAATAGTCAGTTTTGAAGATGTTTATAAAAATGCAATTTTTTGATATATGGATATAAAGCATGCATTCCTGTGAGTAGAGAAAAATGTCCTTTCATGAAGGCACTAATGTGCTATCAGCTTTCACCTTCTAAATATATCTGAATCATGACAATAAATTGTATGTGGAGCAATATTACAATGCAAATTATAAATACAGCCTTTTTTATCTGTATTACATAAATAAACTCCTGCTTTTTTTTTTTTTTTTTTTTTTTTCTAACAGTTCTCTCCCCTGGAAGACTTTTGCAAAAGTGCTGTTTGTAAGGAGTTTCAATTTCAAAAGTAAGAGAATAAATCAGAGAAAAATAACACTGCAAAACAAACACTTAGAGAAAAGCCAGGCACAGTGACACCGGGGTACAATCCCAGCATTTAGAATATGGAGGCAAAAAGAGATCAGGAGTTCAAGGCAAATCCGTGCTAAATGAGAGCTTGCATCCACAAACAAACAAAAAACAATAACACCTGGAAGAACATGAAAGATATTTAAAGGGCACAACAAATAAAGCAAAGGTACCAAAATAATGTTTGAAGTACCAGCTTGTCATTTGTTCCCTACGAAATACATGCCCCATGATTGCAAGATGCCTAATGATATTAATGATGAGATATATAGTCACTTTCCTTATGAAAGTGCCACCAATATTACGGATTCTTTACATGATTTTTAATGATGTATTTAAAGATTTTAAATAATATTAAAAGAAATAAAAATGCCAATTTCCATCATTTGGTATGGAACTCTCCCCTCCCCCTACTTTTTTTTTTTTTTTTTTTGCATGATTGTTGATATTGTAGGTATTTTGTAAATAGATGGTCTAGTTAGATTCTGTGTGTTAGGTTACATCATCTGGTGGCATGAAGGTGCTTTGGTTATTTTTTACATTTTATAATGTGCTTTGGCACAGGATGCTTACTTTTGTGACACTACTTATCATGACAAAAGCATAAATGTCAGCTCTGCAGCTTATTGCTGGGTTAGCTTCAACAAGAATGTCGGGCGAAGTGACAGGGCTGAAAGTGATTCTGAGTGATGACATGCCTGTGGATAATAGATTGCTTTTCCAAGGATACTGCTGCAGCTTTGATCTCTGAAACCTTTTATTCTAAAGGGGAAAAAAAGTTCTTTGAGAATTCCACCAGACTATGTATATTTCAATTTTTGTACCATACATAGTTAGAATGTTCTTTGGATGATTAAAATGCCAAGTTCACTTTATTTGGGTGCTCATTTTGTTATACCATTGGGACCCGAGGTTAACTGTCATCTGTAGAACCAGAAAGCCTGGCTGTCACTCCTCTAGGAATACAATCTCTATTGTGCAAATGAGAGTATCCTTGCTCTGTCTGATATTTTGCACCAAAATATTAGGGTGAGAAATCATGTACTGTTTCCCAGTGTCTGAACTGAATGTGTAATCCATTACTGTTACATCTCAGTTAGTTTCCTTGCTCATCATATTACTGGGTGAAATCTGTAAAACAAAGAAATAAATACAATGTTCTCTTCATTAGTTCTAAGCCTGAAGTTCAAAATCTAGTAAAGGCTGTCACTCAAGGATTATAGAGTTATGAAGCAGACTAATTCTGCCTGCGTAATCTTAATTAATTGTAATTAAATCATTAATTTAAAATAAGAATGGTCAGCTCTTTAATAGTATATATGGATATATAATAGTATATATATATAAAGTGTATATATATATATATATATATATATATATATATATATATATATATATATAAAGTGTGTTTGTGTGTGTGTTTTTGAGACAAGGTTTCTCTGTGTAGCCGTGGCTGTCCTGGACTCACTTTGTAGACCAGGCTGGTCTTGCACTCACAGAGATCTGCCTGACTTTGCCTCCATGAGTGCTGCGAGATTACAGGTGTGAGCCAACGTGCCTGGTTCAAAGTAGATTATTAAAGATAATATTTATAATCTATTACTCTTACTATTCTTGATTACAGAGCTTAGAAATACATTTATCCTACATTTTTGTAAAAACATCTATTATTAAATGTATAAGTTAAGAATACATAAAATTTAGAAATGTAACTCTAAACTTATTTATAATACATTGACTTTAATGATTCCAAAAGATCACAGCTCTAAAATTATGCCAGTGGAATGTATTTAGTTTAGTTCCTGAAATGAATCAGGAGTACATAAATATGCATCAAGCAGTAAGTAAGAAGATCAGTGTCACTGTAACAAAGGTTCTTCAATATCATCAAGTTTTGCTTTGATGTTCACCTAATATCTTACCATCCTTTGCATTCAAAAATGAGATGGGATTTGGAACTTATGGTGGAGAAATACTGTTTATCTTTATTTGACCCACCACAATTATGTCTTACCTTAGTTAATTACCCATCAATATCAAGTTTTCTTTCTTTTTTCTCCAAGAAGAATAACTCCAAATTTCATTTATCTAAACATTCTGACTTGCAAATTCCCTCTCCCCAATCAAATCCAAACTGGACAGTGAGCCAAAGGAGAGAAAGATAAAAACATAAAATATCGTATTATAAACATAAAGCAATGTTGTATCTGCTGCTCTGGCTCTCATTCCTCCTGCTATCCAAGGGTATGGAGAGGTTTCTCACTAGGTTTGCTTCAAATATCCTTAAAAAGCTAATACATACACTGGTCTGGTGGGGTGAAACTAACCCTTAATTTTAAGAATCTGACTGCTTTCTGATTGTAGATGTATTGATCATAGCAGGGCTGTAAGATTTCACAGAAATGCCACATTTTTCTAAAGTATTCCTTTCTGTAGTATCTTGGCCATGGAAAAGTCACATAATAAATCATATAACCTATTAGGTCAAACACACCACAGTTAATGATGGCAGACTGACAGTCACAGGCAAATAGCTGTACCAGGACCCTGTAAAGAAGTAAAAAATGATGTAGAGAATGGCACAGAGAAAGTCACATGTTGCACCCTAGTCCTCACACCCTGTGACCTGCTTATCGCGGTAATTTGTGATTAGCTTTATAACTAACATGAGTATACTTTTTGTTTAGCTTCATGGCTACCATCGTACTGGTTCAAAAGACCTAGTTTACAGGACATGTTTCTTCAGCCTGAACAGATTCTAGAGCCATGTTTCAATCTGTCTCTTATTGAACCTCTGATGGTAAAGAATTATTTGATAACACACTGTAACAGCAGTTTAGGTTGCTGGTAACATCTGCAAAATATCCTTATCAACTTCGCCATCATCTTAGTGTTAGCCAGATCAAAGGTATCTTGCTTCAGTTAAGAACTGACGAGTCCATAGTTGAGAGAACTGTAGAAATTTTAGAGCTCTCACAAGAGACAGAAATCCCATCGGTTTAACCCTGATCCTAATACCCTAACGCATGCACAGCGTTACTAGGGTATTTCCTTAGCAGGTAATATTTGCTCATAGTATCCTATCCTTTGTGATTATTCATAGTGGAATATAGTGATTCAAAGAATAGCAGAAATTTAAATTCCCTTCATGTCGTAAGCATGAGAGCTGCTGTAATCACAAGAAAGAAGAGGAGTGTGTCCTCATTCCTCCTGGTCAAAGACAATTGGTTCCCTTCACCTGAGTTTGTTTTGAATAATATGTTTGCAATCTCTGGGGAGCTGATAAATCCAGTCTAAACATGACATATGCATACATACATACGTACGGATCAGATGTTGTCATCTGCTTAAGTTTTAAATAATGCTCCTAGACTCTGTAAAGGCCAAATGTGCCAGTTAAAGGTAGATCTAATGAAAAGCATACTTGTAAGTCATAAATATTATGACTAATTTCTTTAACAACTATGAAAATTGCTGGTATTTTGCATTCAGTTACTAAAGAACACATCTGCAGGAGGTGAGGGACGGCTTTTGCTTAATGTTTTTCCTGTGGTACTTTGAATGTGAATGGACCCATAGGCTCATAGGGAGCCTTATGATTAGGAGGTGTGGCCTTGTTGGAATAGGTGTGGCTTTGCTGGAGGAAGTGTGACACTGGGGGCTGAGGTTTCAGAATCTCAAACCAGGTCCAGTGGCTCACTTTCTTTCCTGCTCCCTGACAATCAGATGTAGATCTCTCAGCTACCTCTGGAGCACCATGTCTGCTTGCCTGCTGCCATGCCTCCCATCATGATGATGAACTAAACCTTCGAACCGAACCATAGGCCAACCCTAGTGAAAGGTTTTCCTTTGTAAGAGTTGCCCTAATGGTGGTGTTTTTTCACAGCAATAGAAACCCCAACTAAGTCACCCTTTCTTCCATAACAGCAAGTATTTAATTTGTCAAAGGTAAAAATCTACATTCTGCTTATGAGGTCTGTTCAAATGTTAGAGTCTCATGTGAGAATCATTATGTAATATCAATTGATCAAAGACTGCATGTGCATTGCAGAGCAGAATAGGCGAAGCATCTTGGATGCTCACAGTTTCTGCAGTGTATCAACATGAAAGTATGGATGTTCTTTCTTGGGTGTATGTTGTTTCGCTATTGCCTTATTGTGAGCAAATCTTCCCACTGAAGCAGTTTATATTAATATCTATTATAATTTATATTTTACTTTGTTTTTTTTTCAATTTATTTTTCTTTTTAGTTACATTTTGTTAACTCTGTGTCCCAGCTGTATCCCGCTCCCACATTCCCTCCCCAACCCCACACTCCCTCCCTGGTCTCCTCCCTGCCCCTTTCCAAGTCCACTGATAGGGGAGGACCTCCTCCCCTTTCATTTGACCCTGTTTTATCAGGTATCTTCAGGGCTGGCTGCAAAGTCCTCCTCTGTGGCCTAACAGACTGCTCCTCCCCTGGGGGTGGGGGGGTCAAATAGCCTGCCCTTGAGATCCTGTTAGAGATAGTCCGTGTTCCCCTTACTTTGGAAAACTACTTGGTTACTGAGCTACCACGGGCCACATCCGAGCAGAAGTTCTAGATTATATCCATAGATGGTCCTTGGTTCAGTGTCAGTCTCAGAAAAGACCCTGTGCCCAGATATATTTGGTCCTTGTAGAGCTCCTATCCTTTCCATATCATACTAACTTCCCTTCTTTCATATGATTCCCTGCACTCTGCCGAGGGTTTGGTTATGAGTCTTAGTGTCTGCTTTGAAACACTGCTAGGTAGAGTCTTTCAGATGCCTTTTGTGGTAGACTCCTGTCATAAGTTCAATGCACATCCCATTTGTCTTTCTAAATGAGGATTAATCACCTTCGCCTGTGTCCACTTTCTTGATTATCTTCTTTAGGTGTGTAGATTTCATTATGTTTATCATATCTTGTAGGTCTATATAAGTGAGTATATACCAAGTTTGTCTTTCTCCTTCTGGGATACTTCACTCAGAATGATCTTTTCTAGATCCCACCACTTGCCTGCAAATTTCATGATTTCCTCCTTTTTGATTGCTGAGTAGTATTCGATTGTGTAAAAATACCACAATTTCTGTATCCATTCCTCCGTTGATGGACATCTGGGTTGTTTCCAAGTTCTGGCTATTACAAATAAAGCTGCTACGAACATGGTTGAACAAATGTCCTTGTTGTGTACTTGAGCAAATTTTGGGTATATACCTAGCAGTGGTATAGCTGGGTCTTGAGGTAGCACTACTCCTAGTTGTCTGAGAAAGCGCCAGATTGACTTCCAAAGTGGTTGAACCAGTTTACATTCCCACCAGCAATGGAGGAGGGTTCCCTTTTCTCCAAAACCTCTCCAGCATGTGCTATCACTTGAGTTTTTCATCTTGGCCATTCTAATGGTTGTAAGGTGAAATCTCAGGGTCGTTTTGATTTGCATTTCCCTAATGGCTAATGAGGTTGAGCATTTCTTTAAGTGTTTCTCTGCCATTCGATGTTCCTCTTTCGAGAATTCTCTGTTTAGCTCTGTTCCCCATTTTTTAAGTGGATTACTTGGTTTGTTGCTTTTCTGCTTCTTTAGTTCTTTATATATACTGGATATTAGCCCTCTGTCAGATAAAGGGTTGGTGAAGATTCTTTCCCAATCTGTAGGCTGTCTATTTGTTTTGATGACAGTGTCCTTTGCTTTACAGAAGCTTTTCAGTTTCATGAGGTCCCATTTATTGATTGTTGCTCTTAGAGCCTGTGCTGTTGGTGTTCTGTTCAAGAAGTTGTCTCCTGTGCCAATGAGTTCTAGGCTGTTTCCCACTTTTTTTTTCCAGCTGATTTAGAGTATCTGGTTTTATGTTGAGGTCCTTGATCCACTTGGACTTTAGTTTTGTGCAGGGTGATAAATATGGATCTATTTTCATTTTTCTGCATGTAGACATCCAGTTGGTCCAGCACCATTTGTTGAAGATGCTGTCTTTTTTCCATTGAATGGATTTGGCTTCTTTGTCAAATATTGAGTATTCATAGGTGTGTGGGTTTATTTCTGGGTCTTCTATGCGATTCCATTGATCCTACTTTCTGTTTCTATGCCAATACCATGCAGTTTTTATTACTGTTGCCCTGTAGTACAGCTTGAGATCGGGAATGGAGATACCTCCAGATGATCTGTTGTTGTACAGGATCATTTTGGAGATTCTGGGTGTTTTGTTGCTCCATATGAAGCTGAGAATCTTTTTTTCAAGGTCTGTAAAGAATTGAGTTGATATTTTGATGGGAATTGCATTGAATCTGTAGATTGCTTTTGGCAGGATGGCCATTTTCACAATGTTAATCCTACCAATCCATGAGCATGGGAGATCTTTCCATCTTCTGAGATCTTCTTCAATTTCTTTCTTCAAAGACTTGAAGTTTTTCTCAAACAGGTCTTTCACTTGCTTGGTTAGAGTCACACCAAGGTACTTTATGTTATTAGTGGCTATTGTGAAGGGTGTTGTTTCCCTAATTTCTTTCTCAGCCTTTTTGTCTTTGGTATACAAGAGGGCTTCTGATTTTTTTGAGTTGATTTTGTATCCTGCCACTTTGCTGAATGTGTTTATCAGCTGAAGAAGTTCTCTGGTTGAATCTTTGGGGTCGCTCATGTATACTATCATATCATCTGCAAATAGTGACACTTTGACCTCTTCCTTTTCGATTTGTATCCCCTTGATCTCCTTTAGTTGTCTTATTGCTCTGGCTAGGACTTCAAGTACAATGTTAAAGAGATATGGAGAGAGTGGGCAGCCTTGTCTTGTCCCTGATTTCAGTGGGATTGATTTAAGTTTCTCTCCATTGAGTTTGATGTTGGCTATAGGCTTGCTGTATATTGCCTTTACTATCTCTAGGTATGTGCCTTGTATCCCTGATCTCTCCAAGACTTTAAACATAAATGGGTGTTGGACTTTGTCAAATGCTTTTTCAGCATCTAAGGAGATGATCATGTGTTTTTTCTCCTTCATTTTTTTTATGTGGTGGATTACATTGATGGATTTCCGTATGTTGAACCACCCTTGCATTCCTGGGATGAAGCCTACTTGGTCATGGTGGATGATATCTTTGATGTGTTCTTGGATTCGGTTTGCAAGTATTTTATTGAGTATTTTTGCATCAATGTTCATAAGAGAAATAGGTCTGAAGTTCTCTTTTTTGGTTGGATCTTTGTGTGGTTTAGGTATCAAAGTGACTATGGCTTCATAGAATGAGTTTGGTAGTGTTCCTTCTGTTTCTATTTTATGGAATAGTTTGAGGAGAATTGGTGTTAGTACTTCTTTGAAGGTCTTGTAGAATTCTGCGCTGAAGCCATCTGGTCCAGGGCTTTTTTTGGAGGGGAGACTGTTAATGACTGCTTCAATTTCCTTGGGAGATATAGGGCTATTCAGTCTTTCTACCTGATCTTGACTTAATTTTGGTAGATGGAATCTGTCAAGAAAGTTATCCATTTCATTTAGATTTTCAAATTTTGTGCCATATAGGCTTTTGTAGTATGACCTAATAATCGTTTGGATTTCCTCAGTGTCTGTAGTTATGTCCCCATTTTCCTTTCTGATTTTGCTGATTTGTATGGTTTCTCTCTGCTTTTTAGTTAGTTTGGCTAAGGGTTTGTCTATCTTGTTGATTTTCTCAAAGAACCAGCTTTTTGTTTCATTGATTCTTTGGATAATTTTATTTGTTTCTAATTGATTGATTTCTGCCCTTACTTTGATTATTTCCAGCCGTCTGCTCCTCTTGGGTGTATCTGCTTCTTTTTTTTTCTAGGTTTTTCAGTTGGGCCATTAAGTTGTTTGTATGTGATGTTACGGATTTCTTCTTGTAGGCACTTAGTGCTATAAATTTTCCTCTGAGCACTGCTTTCAATGTGTCCCATAAATTTGGGTATGTTGTGCCTTCCTTTTCATTGAATTCTAGAAAGTCTTTAATTTCTTTCTTTATTTCTTCCTTGACCCAGCTGTCATTGAGTAATAAGTTGTTCAGTTTCCATGTGCGTGTCGGCTTTTTGTTGTTTCTGTTGTTGTTGATGTCCAGCTTTAGTCCATGGTGGTCAGATAGTATACAAGGGATTATTTCAATCCTTTTGTATCTGTTGAGGCTTGCTTTGTGACCAACTATATGGTCTATTTTGGAGAAGGTTCCATGTGGTGCTGAAAAGAAGGTGTACTCTTTGAGTTTGGGTGAAAAGATCTGTAGACGTCTATTAGGTCCATTTGATTTAGGGATTCTGTGAGTGCTTTTATTTCCCTATTTGGTGTCTGTCTGGTTGATCTGTCCCTTGATGAGAGTGGGGTGTTGAAGTCTCCCACTATTAAGGTATTAAGATCAATGTATGACTTAAGCTTTAAGAGTTAATTATTCTAAAAGAATTTCTTAGGCAACTCTTCACTTGTAAAGGTAACATTATCACCTTGAGATAATGTTCATTATGTGAGAAAACAAAGATTACTTTCTGATCCATGCTACTGATTTGCAGACCTTCACATTTATTGAATTTGATATTTAAGCATAGTCAACAAAATGTACCATAATCATTATTGATAAGCTATACTTTGTTACCACGAGCTTCACTTCCCAGTCAACACACCAAAGGTATATTCTTCCATTTGGTATTAAATTTTAGAGGTGTTTAAAACTCATCTGGTATGTACGTAACCCCTTCATGCTCAAGACTTTTAAGTTTTCCTATGAGAATCAAAATGCCAATCATAGGCTGAAGAATGAATTGTGTTTTGAAAATGCTTTCTAGCCAAATAAATATTCTCAATCCAAGCCAGATGTATTAAATATACTTATGCCATAACCTTAAGTTCAGATGTTAGCCATGGCTGTGTTTTTAAATTACCTTATCTGCAAGATTAGGGACCAACAATGTGTAACCTTTTGTGCCCCTGAAACTCTAAGACAGAATTAAAAGTGAAGGTATGATAAATGGGCTATGGCCCCTCATAAGTACTTAGGTAATAGGTTCATTTTTTAGTAATAAACCTATTATTACTTTTGATAATTATTCAAGTCCTTCAGTGTTCAAGTATAAGTGAAGATAGTTAATGGAGAAGTGTCAGCAGTGTCTTCTGGTGGCTCATTTGCTTTTAGAGTAATCCATCCAAGACTTAATTTTGTGAGATACTGTGAAGTATGAGCTTTTAAAGAGACACCGTGATATGTCTCCACTTTTCAGATGGGTGCTGCTCTTACCTGGGGTTTTCTATACTCTGGGAGCCTTTTGGATCTGCAGTGAAAGGAGTGAATAGAGTATTTGTTGAGTATGTAAACCTATAGAAAGCAAACTGCTACAGTTTTTGCTTTGCAAATATTGCAAATATTGCAAATTTGCAAATATTGCAAACAATATTTGCGGTTGCATATATTGTTTAATTTTAAGACCATTTCAAAAGGACAGGAATCCTGCCTTAGAAAGGCTCTCTACACAATTGCAAGTCTACTTAACTGAGGTGAGCTTTAAGGTACAGCCCTAATTAGAACCAAAGCAAGACTTAAACTGCTCCCAATTAGATGGTTTACTAGTAAATTTAATTGCTGATCTTTATTTTACATTATTTCTTTCTTTTCAGATGTTGAATTTCTTATTGAAAATATTTTTTTCTCCTACAATACATTTTGATTAAGGCTTTCCCTCCTTCATCTCTACCCAGATCCTATCCCTTCCTTCTCTTCCAACTCCAAGACTGTTTTCTCTCTATAGACAATAGACAAATAAAACAAACAAATCAAAACAAAACAAACAATTAGCAACAAAAACCCAAAGGAATACAGGAAACACACATATATATTCAAACACAGAGAGAAAGAGAAAGGGAGAGAGAGTTAAACGAAACCTAGAAAAACACAAAATTGGAAATCATAATATACAAGTAAAAGATCAATAAAAGATGTCCCATACCAAAAAATTTGAACCAATTAAAAAATACCATTAAGTTCCTCTTTTGTTGGCCATCTACAGCTGTGCATGGAGCCTGCCTTTAAGTGTGGTTTGTGTACTCTTTGGGACTCCACTGGAGAAACTAAAATTACTTTTGTTAGTTGTGAAGAGTTCCTGAGTTAAGGGTGAGAGATCATGTCTAGTGGCCCCTCTCAGTAATGGAACTCTATCCAGCTTGAACCAGTATAGGCCATGTGCATGCTGCCAAGGGCTATGAGAGTTTATATGTGTGTCAGTCCTGTTTCTGTGGAGGACACGGTTGCATTAGTGTCATCATCCATCTTCTCTGATTATTGTAATCTTTGTGCTTACTCTTCAGAAGACTTCCCTGAACTCTGAGAAGGAGGATTTGATGAAGACATTCTGTCTAAAAAAGAATGTTCCAAAATCTCTCAATCTCTTCACATTGTCCAGTTCTGTGTTTCTATATTAGTTCTTGCTATTATTCTATTTTAAGAAATCATTTGGCTTTTTTCATTTTCCCCATTAGTTTGGATCTCCCTGATTAGTATAACTTCTAAATTATTTGCAATATATTTTTTTGCATAGTCTCAGAAATACAAGTTGTTTTGTTTTTCATTTGAAATGAACTGTTACTAAAGAAATTCAAAACTTAGCAATAAGGGTCCTTAGTTTTCTAAATAAAGAGTTAAAAAATAGATGCAGAGGAGGCTCAAGGGTGATTTTATTAGAGTTTGAGAGAAAAACAATAGAGCAGGCAATATGTAAATCAACAGCTGCTACTAAAATGGTGATGACAAAGAAGAGAAAGGGCCCTGACTTTCCATTTGGAAGCAATGAAAGCAGGCTGGTTCACTAATGAAGATCAGCAAATAGCTGCATGATGACACAGGTGCCATTTCAGACAGAAAGAGTGAGAGATGGGAATGTTAGGGAGAAAACACTTGAGATTTTGGCCACTCATTGAAAGCAAAAGGGACAGAAAGAAGGAAGTAAGCCAGAGAAGTGGGCAGCCATACAATGGAGGCTCCATACCCAGCTCCATGGGGTTGGTGTAAGGAGAATACATACATGATCTCAGTAAAGTCATAAAGATTCTTGCAATGTTTGTATGGCTTTTAAGGGACTCTGAGTTTTTTGAGGAATGGTCTTATGGCCAAGTGGTTGACAGAAACAGATTAGCTAATTCTTAGGGAAGGAAACAAGATTACCTAATATTCTAATCCTTAAAGCAGGTCAAAATGCCATGTTTTTATTTAGACCTAGAAGTAGATGTGAAGAAAGAGGCCCTTCCTCATTAGAACCTAAGGCTACTAATCTCCCTCCAGCAGCACCATAATGAAAACATAACAATAATTTCCTTTAACAATTTAATGTCGTCTATTGTTGCTTCCATCCTAATAGGATAGTACTCTACGTAGAATAAAATGAACATTTTCCACAAATGTTAATAAAAATACCAACTGTTTTACATATCTAAGTGAAGTTTATCTGCCAGTCTTCAAATGGATATGTACTGTTATTTTATTTACTTCTGAGGCATGTTGCCTTTAGTCTTGAAATTATTTATTTGCTCACAAACGACAGCCTTGTGCAGTTTCTTGAACAGTCTTTTACAGTGTGACACTTTTAAGGAGTGTCACATTAGATCTATTAATGTATGTCTTTCATGATGGGTTGCTGCATATTAATGCTTAAAAATTGAGGGCACCAGAGTGTCAGGAGTAAAATCGCATATGCCCATTAAGATTCCACAACAAATTAGGATTCATGTTAAGATCACACTCTTGGACTCATTCCAGATCCCTGCTTCATGGAATTTAGAGAAGTTCAAGTAAGGTGTCAGACTGAATTAGTCACATCCCTTTCGTGGTTTTACAGCCCTGTCTTCTCTTTGATTCACTGTGGAAGTCAGTATTTTGGTGCTCTTGCACAGTTGCTGTTTGCACTGATAAGATGACTTCCTCATGCAGGATTAATGTTTTCAATAGTCGGTTTAGGTTTTTGTCTCTCCTAAGGTTAATTCTTTCCAAAGGGCACCATGCATGATCTTGAGGGCATATTTGGAATCAGTGTGGATGCTGATTTGTTCTGCTACTTACAATTTCAAGCTTCAGTGAGTACAATTAACTCAGCTTTTTCTGCGGATGTGCCAGTTATGAGAGAATGAATTTGTTTATTTGTTAGCTTGTTTACTATTGTGCCTAGATGTACAGAATATGCATGTGTACGCACATAGGGGCAAGGGTTGATGCCGAATATCATCTCTGTCACTGTTCACCCTGTTTGGAGGCATCTTTCACTGTACTGGAGCTCACCATCTCAACTGTCTATTGAGCCCAGATGCCCCAGCTCCTTCACCCTCAGTGCTCGACATGCAAGCATGTGCCTCTCTGCCCAGCTTTTGTGTGGATGCTGGAGTTCTTACCTCAGGACCTCATGTGTGCACAGCAATCATTTTATCTCTGAATCGTCTCTCAAGGATAGAAAGAGTTCTCTTACCTCATTTGCATCATCAGACCCCACACAATGCAGTAGCAGTCTGTCTTGCATAGGTGCAGAGTCCCTAGTAAAAAGCCTTCAGCGGCTGATCTAAGAAATCTAGTCTGCTGAAACATTTTGCATGAAAATTCTAAGCTGTTAGGTTCTATACTCGAGACGTTTCTATGATTGTCACCAGAAGTTAGATCAAAGTTGTGATCCTTCACAAAAATATCATCGAAATGTTAGCAAAATGGCTTGATATTTTACCATTGGAGATGCTGCTGTCCAGTACTCTCTTTTTTTATGTATGTGTTTAGAAATAATGAGATAAAAGCACCACTATAAACTTACACTAGAGTAAACTTTTTTGTCTCTTGCATTATATTACAAATGGCTCATGTTCCAAGGCAGGGTAACCAATGTCTGGTTGTCAGTGCTGACTGTTTAGAGAAATAAGGGGGAATTATTTTATCTGAATGATCTCCCCTAACACTTCTCATCGATGTATAATTAGAAGGACTTCGGGGTATTGGGCAACTGAAAGGCTGATGGTAACATTATCTTTTCCTGATAAGTGTTAAATACCCATTGACACTCTTCAATCCTATATAAAGAATCAATTAGTTCATATGAAGAGGATTTTCTAGGAGTCCAAAGGTAGTAACTTTTGTCTTAGAAACTTTTCTATAGTTATTAACAGAAACCATGACCTAGGCAACTTATAAAAGACCAACAAAGCAAAACACCTGGGCTCAGGGGAGTCTACAGAGACTGATTCTCCAACCAAGGACCATTCATGGAGAGAACCTAGACCCCTTGCTCAGATGGAGCACATGGCAGCTCAGCTCCAAGTGGGTACCCTAATAAGGGGAGCAGAAGCTGTCTCTGAGCTGGACTCAGTGGCTGGCTCTTGATCACCTCTTCCTGGGGTCTGCAGCCTTGCCAGGCTACAAGGAAGATGATGAAGCCAGCCCTGATGAGACCTGATAGGCTAGTGTCAGGTAGAAGGGGAGTAAGTTCTTCCCTATCAGTGGTATAGGAAGTGTTATAGGACAGGGGCATATGGGGAGAAAAGGGAGGATGGGTTGGACTGGGTGGAGACGAGGGAGGGGGGAGCTATAGCCAAGATACAAAGTGAATAAATAGTAATAATAAATACATGAATATGATTCTTAAGAGGCATTTGATCAACCAATCACCACATTACAGCATGATCTGCTATTTCAGTTGCAAAGTTATTGAAAATTTTGCTAAAACTCTCAAATAATACCATATTTGATAATAAAATCCTGAGGCAACAGAGTCCAATAATATGAAAATGTGTTTGCTTGTTTTTTTTTTTTAACAATGGACCTTGCAATTTAAAACTTAGTAGTAATTTAACCTTGTCTTCAAATGGTACACAAAAGAACACATCATCCTCTGAGAAAAAAATCATCATATAGCATGACGACCTTATGTTTTGGTCATCATGCTATAAAGTTTGCACTGTGGAATGAGAATTCTGTGAGTATCACCATGAGCTCTCAAATCTTGAACTCATCTATTTGTCAATTGTATGAAGCTTGTTAATGAGGAATTGGAACATATTTAAATAATGTAATTAAGCATATCAACCCATATATATAGAATTTCTCTAATTAAATTCCCTCCAAAATGTCTCTTTCAAAAATACTGCAAATGGTGGCAAGTAAAAAAGATCATCCTGAGTGAGGTATCCCAGAAGCAGAAAGACATGGTATAAACTCACTTTTAAGTGGATATTAGACATATAATATGGGATAAACATACTAAAATCTGTACACTTAAAGAGCTAAGGAAGAAAGAGGACTCTGGGTAAGAACATCAACCCTCACTCAGAAAGACAAACGGGATGGACAATGGAAGAAGGAGAAAACAGGAAACAGGACAGGAACTGACCACAGAGGGCCTCTGAAAGACTCTACCCAGCAGTGCATCAAAGCAGATGATGAGGCTCACAACTAAATTTTGGGCAAAGTGCAGGGAATCTTATGAAAGAAGGGGGAGACAATAATACCTGGAGAGGACAGGAGCTCCACAAGGAGAGCAACAGAACCAAAAAATCTGGGCACAGGGGTCTTTTCTGAGATTGATAATCTAACCAACAACCATTCATGGATATAACCTAGAACCCCTGCTCAGACATAGACCATTGCAGCTCAGTATCCAAGTGGGTTTCCTATTAAGGGGAACAGGGACTGTCTCTGACATGAACCCAGTGGCTGGCTCCTTGACTACCACCCTCTGAGGGGGGAGCAGCCTTGCCATGCCACAGAGGAGGACAATACAGCCAGTCCTGATGAGACCTTATAGGCTAGGATCAGAGGGAGGAGAGGAGGATCTCCCCTATCAGTGGACTTGGTGAGAGGTATGTGAGGAGATGAGGGAGGGAGGGTGGGATTGGGAAGGAATGAGGGAGGGGGTACAGCTGGGATACAAAATGAATAAACTATAATTAACATAAAAATATAATATAAAAAAAATAAATGCCCAGAAAAAAAAATACTGTTTCTTCCTAGGCATCATTATTTCACTTTTTTAGTTCAATATTTATTAGTTGTGCATTGAATACTTGTTCTGTGTTCCATTTTTTTTCACATGTCTTTAACTCTTTGTAGATAGCAAGGGAATGCTTCTTCAGTGTAACAGCAACATTTGCAGCCCCAAGGTGGCCTTTACATGAAGTTGTTCTCTTTTAGGAGAGAATGTTATTCTAGATTTTAGTTTGTATAAATCTCATCCCAACAATTGGGCTTGGAAACTCCAGCATACAGAGGAAACAATGTACCTAATTCACAGCCCATGGGGAGGAGGAAGGGTTTGTGTTGTATTGCTGTTGATACTCCTGTAACAATCGCTGCCTTTGATGACTGAAAGTGACCACTGGAATTACTGTTGGCCATGAATTTAATGATCTGTCAGTTGTACACAATCAACTTCAAAATACCCAGGTGTCCTCAAGCCTCTCAATTAATTATCTGAGCCATAATTCTGCTCTACTTTATCCATGGCTTTTCTTCTCTCTCCCTTATGTCCACTCACTTGGAGATTTCACTTTCCATCACTCCTGTTCCTTGAAACATGCATAGCCTTCTTCTCCTATGGACTCTCTTTTGTTTGTCTGATCCACTTCTCTTCCTATCTTCATCCTCTGCCCTGAAATAATTTGGCTTAAATAACCACTGTAGATTTCTTGATCTTACCTGTGTCTTTTTTTCCTGCAATTTAAGGCAATATCTACCCATGGAGATGAGCTTATTTCTATAGTCCCTTCTAACCTGTGGACTTTTAATATGAATATAAGGTATGCTCTAGCCTATAAATGTTTTGTTATGAATACATATGTTTCCTGGATGCTCTGTATGAAAGTTCATGTGTTTTCAGTAACTTGACAAATTCATTTTAAAAACTGTAAGAGAGGCACATGTGGATTTTGTTGAATTTTGTGTACAGTTTTCAAATTACTTGGTTTGAATGTTCCCATTCTTAATCCTGCTTGTATGCACTGAGAATAGTGATCCAATTTATTCATTCTTGCTCTTTTGAATCTAGTTAGGTTCTACTTCTGGAACATTTTCTACGCAAAGTGTTCTACACTGAATCTTGATGAAGGAGCCCTATCTCCTCAGTATCCATGGTGATCATTACTTTTTTTTTTTTCTCTTCTGCTGTTTAGTGAAATATTTAAAAGACTCAAATGCCTAGGTAAGCTGGTAAATTGTAAAATTAAAAAAATAATCATTTTCTGCATAATTCAAGAAAGTCTTTACAGTTTAACAGAGCAAATTTAAAAAAAAATGGGTGTAAACTTTGTATCATTCCATTGGTTGTTCATTCAAACCTGCAGCTGGATACTCACATGCAAAGTATTGGATTGCCCACAAAGAGAATGTTCCCTGGGTTCCTTGTTAATTTGTAAACGCTCTTTTCTTTTTTGCACATGGTGGAAACAGCCCAGCCCTGGCATTCTCTTTTTCCACTATGGGAGCGGGTGGTACAGTAGCGGATAGTGCTTGAACCCTGAAGAAACTAATGTTCTCATTATGTTTGATTTTGACTTTTGCTATGATATTTTGCTTCCCTCCTTTGAATCACCACTTTAATGTCCTCTCTTTTCAAACCCTCATTATGTAATAGGATGTGATTTTGCATACAATGTACTTTATCCCATTTACCTAGATTTGTAAAAGAGGATTCCAGGGATAAAATATGAAAATGTAAAGAACTAATGAATAATTACTTCCCACTAGTGTCTTGTATACATGTAAGACATTTAATTTTATAGTAATATATCAGATCTCTTTTTTCTTCTCTAAAATTTGTTCTTTATTTGCATTCTTTTTTCATTTCAACTTTTTAAAATTTTATTTATTAATTACATTTTATTCACTTTGTATCCCTCCTGTAGTTCCCTCCCTCCTCCTCTCCCAATTTCTCCCTCCCTCCTCCTTCTCCATGCATGCTCCTCACCTAGTCCACTGACTAGGAAGGTCTTCCTTTTCTTCCTTCTGATCCTAGTCTATTAGGTCTCATCAGGGGTGGCTGCATCAGATCTCTTTTATACCATCATAGCTGTAGTCTGTTGAGATTGCTAATATTCAGTCTATTATGTATCAAACTCATGTTAAAATAGCCATCTATCCTAGAAATAAAATATATTAGAAGATAAATTGAAAAAAACAGAAAATAAACTAAGCAAATGATTATTCTTCAAGTGAACAAATCTTCTAAAAATTGCTAACCTGTAACTCCAAACTAAACAAGATTCTTATTCAAGCCTCAGCGTAAGTACCTCCCACTGGTGCTGCGAAGTGACCACAAAGCTCTCTGAACAGCCATCATGCCTCAGACATGGAAGGAAAGAAACCACATTTGGAAACATAGGCAGTGAAATGAGTGTGCTCAGAAACAAGGGAGGAGATAGATGGATTTTCAAACAAAGGAGCATAAACATGTACATGCACGCAGACTCACTGCGGACTTCCTCGCTCGGACCTAAACACAGATGTGTGGAGTAACTTATTCCAAAAGAAAGTGAGCTTCTCTTATTTTCTTATCGTTTTCAGATAACTGGCAAGACATTTTGAGGTAACTGAAAAAGCATCCTGTTGGAAGGATTTGTGTCTCTGGGTGAGTTACTGTCATAACACTTGCTTTGGCCAAACAGTACACTTGGTACTTTCGGGTATTACTTGGAGATTTTCCCAGATAAGTTAAATAAATTAATATCTGTTCTCTCCATATTTTTCATTATTTTATGCCGGTGCCTAATCTATTTAAAATGTTTTATAATTAATTTCTTAGTTTTTTTTTCCTCTCACATTCTGACATTTTGTATAGCTTTCTATTTTGTTCATTTCTATTTCTTGTTTCCTTTGTCAAGCCATGTTTATACAAAGGCTGGTGAGCTGCCTTACTATTCATTTCAGTTCTTATGGCATTTCTTAAAAGAATCCATATTTTCTCATCAAAGTATATTACTAACAGTGTTTACTGTTCATTTCTGTAAAGTCCTTCAGTTTTTAAATTTGCTCCTATTTTCTATCTACTAAGGAACTAATTCAGATTTCTGCTCATATTTTGACTTTATAATACTTAAAACTGAAATCCTTAGCACTTGTATTCTTGAATAAAATTGAGATTTGTGAGCTTCATTTAAGGTAAGATATTTGAATTCTTTCATTGGAAAGTCTTAAGCCCTTTTAGCCATTTTCTATATCTTCTAGAATGTTTAGGTTCATGGAAAGATGCTCATTTATCTTCCTACAAACACTTTAACTGGAATGCTTACATTTCACTGTAGACACTGAGAAAAATATTTCCCTGTCATAAGCATATATTGCCAGGATGCATACTGTATTACTAATCTCTCATCTTTTCACGGCCAGTTCTTTGCCATGCTGGGATGGCTAGGAGCTGGGAGAAGCTCTGCTGTTCCATCTCTTTCTCACATAAATTGTCATACCATCCTTTAATTTTAAGTGCCATCTTCTACAATTTAACAGCTCGTTAAGCGCTTTTAGCTCCTGTATTCCAGATTTGTTTTTTTTTTCAAAGTTTCTCATTGCTAGTTTTAAGATACATAACTTAAAACTCCATTTATTGCTTTGCTCTATTATGCATTGTTTTATGGTCTCTTGTTTTAACTGACTAATATGACATGTGAATATTGGACTTATCCAAGAATTTTGATTGTTTTACACTTAAGTGATATATATATGGTGACTTGACTACTTGAACTGAAGGTTTTTCTGAAATATGTTCTTTGACCATACCAAATCACCTCCAAACCAATATTGCAAATATTCCTAGTGAACAAAGATAGCTGTAAAAAAGTGTGATTAATGAGACAACTCCAGATACTGCACAATACTAAGACATCGCTTGAGCTAAGAAAATTTTGGGTGTGCTTCAGTTATTTTGTTGTACTTTACAACTTTTCTACAAGTCTGAAATATGAACAAACCAAATAAGTCCCAAATTAAGACACTTAATATGATTATTTGATATTCTTCACATAAATTGAACTGATATGAAGAGTGATGGAATTTTCTTGGTCAAATATGTAAACATAGAAAAATAATTCCCAGACATCATGAAAAACATGTTAATTGTATACATATTGACTTTTGTGTCTGTTCATTTTTGTTAGTTCAGAATTGTGGCTTAAGGGAAGCAATTTTGTTTATTGATTGTGATAACTGAACCAAAGACAATCTAACTGCTGGACCTTGTTTATGCACATGAGCACAGAGTCTCACATCTTCATCTCTTAAAAAATGTACTGAATCCTATTCAATGATGAACAAACTTACATGAAAATATTAAATGAGCTCAGAAATGCATATTGTAATAAGGAAATTCAACTCCATCCTTTCACCATAATTGGCCTATATATTTATGACCATTATTTTTTCATCTTTTATAAATTATAATTTGATTTAATTTCCTTTCTGATGTTTGGACAGAAAAGGCTGATGTATTGATTCAAACTAGACAATTTGAGAAGGGGTTTTTAAAAAGAAATTGAAGATGAAGTTAATTTACTACCCAGAGTACAAAGGAAGTGATCAATATCAAACACTCACTAGAATGTTAGCTACCAAACCCTTTTGTGTAAAAAAGGCAATGAGGTGGAAGTCATAAGCTATTCTGCTATACCTAATTAAATAGAAAATCAAAGGAAGTTTTTCTACAAATCACTTTTTGTCTATCATATTGATCAGTAGATACACATAAGTTTTTAAAAACAGTAGAAAAATTTGTACAGAAAATATTATCATAAATAACATGTATTTTTTCAGTGCTTCTAACATAATACAATCTGCAGGAGCATTTATAATTTCTTAGATTTTTAAAATTTTAATGAAACACACTGAATACAAAAAGAGTATGGAATTTATTAAAGTGCTTGTTTAGCATATACTAGTCCTTATCTTCATTTCACATAATTAACAAACCAAATTCTGGGGCTCAAGAAATTGCTCAGCACAAAGAACACTTGCTGTCTTTACAGAGAACTTGTGTTTAGTACTCAGCATTCACATGGCAGTTTATAATTCTGTAACTCCAGGGGATACTAAGCCTTCAGGTTAAATGGAGAGAAACTGTTGGTGTAGTTTTCTCAAAACTCTTTTATTTACATTTTCTAGCTCTCTTTATTCTTACTCCACCCCAATCCCTTCCAACACCCCAACACCAGATAAAAGAGAGAAATGTTAGTGGGAGAGGGGTCACAGTTCTCTTAGCTGTTTGCTGCTGGTTAGGGTTAACAGACTCATTGGAGCCAGTCCAATTCTTGTTTCTGGAGATCTCCAATTTCTTGTCTCACTGCATCAACAGCAACAGGAGCCACAGGGGGAAGCAGCAGACATGTTCTTTCTGTGAGCTCCTCCACACTCTCTGCACTCTGGCATTTATTCTCTCTCCAGACTTCTCAGATTTAAACTATCTGCAGCTGGCAAGGAGTTCTTCTAAAAGCCTGCATGATGCAAGTCAGTCCCACATGCCACACCTAGGATTAAAACAAAAAGCATATTTAAAGAACATTTGCCGCTGAGAGGTTTAATAACCCCAAAGCCCTGAGAGACCCCCAGAAGGCCCCAGTCTGTTTGGCTAATCTGAGTCCATGACAGGTTTCATTTTCAACTTTGCCTAACTAGGCCTGAGTTTCTGTTTCTCAGAATAGAGAAAAACAGTTTCTGGAAAAACTACAGCTGGAAGGAAGTCAGTCCGCTTAAAAGTTCTCACATGGGCTTGAGATAAGTATAATGATTCAGCAAACCTGAGGAAAAGTCCTTAGCAACTCTGGAAAGTTCTTAAATGTTTAAGAAATCCTACTCCCCACCCCGGAGACACACACTTCCTGAGTCACTATCAACCAATTAAAGGAAAGGTCACCTGACTCCTTCTGGAAATTCCCTTAATTGTATTTAAGTAGAGCCGGCATGCCTGCTTTGTGGTCCCATTCTAAGGAATGGTGGCCCCAGCATGCTGGAAATTTTCTGCAGAATAAACACTCTTGCTTTTGCAATCACTTGAGTCTGTTGTCTTTCTTCAGAGATTCTAGGACCCTAACACTACTTTTGCAGAGAACATATGTTGGATACTAAGCACTCACAGGGCAGTTTATAGACTTCTGTAACTCCAGCTTCAGTGGATATTAGCATTCAGGTTTAATGGAGAGAAAATTAAAGCATTCCTACTAAAATCATGGACAAGACAAGGCTGCCAACTCTCACCAAATATCTTCAGTATAGTACAAGAACTTCTAGCTAGAGCAATAAGACAAGTAAAGGAAATCAAGGGAATACAAATTGGAAGAGAAGAAGTCAAAGTATCACTATTCAGAGATAATATGATAGTATACATAAGTGACTCCCAAGATTCTACCAGAGAACTCCTACAGCTGATAAACAACTTCAGCAAAGTGTCTAGAAACAAAAATAAAAAAAAAAATTAAAAAAAAAACTCAGTAGCCCTTGTTTAAACAAGCAACAAAAGGGCTGAGAAAAAATTAGGAGAAAAACAACCTTCACAATAGCTAAAAATTATATAAAATAACTTGATGTAACTCTTATCAAGCAAGTGAAAGACCTGTATGACAAGAACTTCAGATCTTTTCTTTTTAATTTATTTTTATTTTTATTAATTACAGTTTATTCACTTTGTATCTGCCCTGTAGCTGCCTTCCTCCTCCTCTCCCAAGCCCACCCTCCATACCTCTTCCACACTCATGCCCCTTCCCAGGTCTACTGATAGGGGAGGACCTCCTCCCCTTCCCTTTGATCCTAGTCTATCAGGTCTCATCAGGACTGGCTGCATTATCTTCCTCTGTGGCCTGACAAAGCTGCTCCCCCCTAAGGGGATGGTGATCAAAGAGCCAGCCAGTAAGTTCATGTCAGAGACAGTCCCTGTTCCCATTACTAGGGAACCCACTTGGATACTAAACTGCCATGGGCTGTACATCTGTACAGGGGTTCCAGGCCATTTCCATGAGTGGTCCTTGTGTAGTATCAGTCTCAGAAAAGACCTCTGTGCCTAGACTTTTTGTATCTGTTGCTCTCCTTGTGGAGCTCCTGTCCTCTCCATGTCTTAATATCTCCCACTTTTTTCATAAGATTGCACTCTGCCCAAGGCTACGAGTCTCAGCATTTGCCTAGATACCCCACAGGGTAGAGCCTTTCAGAGGCTCTCTATGGTAGGCTCCTGTCCTATGCCCTGTTTTCTCTTTCCTCTGATATCCATCTTCTTTGCCTTTCTGAATGGGGATTAAGCAACTTATCCAGAGTTCTCCCTCTTGATTAGTTTCTTTAGGTATACAGATTTTAGTATGTTTATCCTATATTATATGTCTAGTATCTACTTATGAGTATATACCCTGTGTGTCTTTCTGCATCTGGGATACCTCACTCAGGATGATCTTTTCCAGTTCCCACCATTTACCTGCAAATTCCATGATTTCCTTGTTTTTATTGCTGAGTAATAATCCATTGTGTAGATGTACTACAGTTATCACCCTGCACAAAACTAAAGCCCAAGTGAATCAAAGACCTCAAAATAAAACCAGACAAACAAAACCTGTTAGAAAGAGAAGTGGGGAAAAACCTTGAACTCATTGCCACAGGAGACAACTTCCTGAACAGAACACTAACAGCACAAGCTCTAAGGTCAACAATCAATAAATGGAACTCCATTAAACTGAAAACTTCTGTAAAGCAAAGAACACTTTAGTCAAAACAAAATGACTGCCTACAGCTTGGGAAAGGGTCTTCACCAACCCTATATCCGACAGAGGAATAATATCCAGAATTTATAAAGAACTCAAGAAGTTAAACAGCAAAAAATCAAGTAATACAATTAAAAAATAGGGTACAGAGCTAAACAGAATTCTCAATAAAGGAATATCGAATGGCAGAGAAACACTTAAAGAAATGTTCAATGTCCTTAGTCATCAGGGAAATGCAAATCAAAACAACCCTAAGATTTCACCTTACACCCATCAGAATGGCTAAGATCAAAATTCAAGTGACAACACAAAAAGGAGAGGATGTGGAGAAAAGGGAACGCTCTTCCACATCCTGCTGGTGGGAATGTAAACTTGTACAACCACTTTGGAAATCATTCTGTCACTTTCTCAGATAATTAAGAAGAGAGCTTCCTCAAGATCTAGCTATACCACTCGTAGGCATATATCCAAAAGACACTCAAGTATACAATAAGGACATTTGCTCAACCATGTTTGTAACAGCTTTATTTGTAATAGCCAGAACCTGGAAGCAATACAGATGCCCCTCAGTTGAAGAAAGGACACAGAACTTCAAGTCTTTAAAGAAAGAAATTTAAGAAGATTTTTTAAAAGATGAAAGATTCCCCATGTTCTTGGATCAGTAGGATTAACATAGGAAAAATGGCCATCCTGCTGAAAGCCATCAGCAGGTTCAATGCACTTCCCAACAACATTCCATCACAATTCTTTACAGACATCGAAAGAGCAAACATAAACTTCATACTGAAAAATAAAAGACCCAGGATAGCCAAAATAATTATTTTAGAGTTATTTTAAAAGAACTGCTGGAGTTATCAGCATCCCTGATTTCAAGCTATGCTACTGAGTAATAGTAATACAAACTGCATGGTATTGGCATCGAAACAGACAGGTTTATCTATTGGGGCCAATTCGCGAGACCCTAAAAGACCACTACCAGGAGTCAAGTCTGTTGCGAAACACATGAGGATCTTTTTATTACAAGCTACAGCTTGGGCCCACAAACCCACACTGCCAAAGCAGTGAGAGCCAAGAGCATTGTGCTCAGGTTCGTTTGTTCCCTTCCAGCATGCCTAAAGCAGGGAAATTCCTGCCTGGTAAGCATCTGTTGGTCGAAACACAAAAGGGGATGTTGCATTTTGAACTGATTGGTTGTATGAAGGCCTCCAAACATTAATGGTCTAGCTTCCCTTGTTTGGCTGCCCTAGAGTAGCTGGGCCAGTTTCCTAGCAACTGCAGCTCTAGCAGGAAGGAAAAGAATTCAGTAAGGCTAGATCTTCCCATCAGGGTATTGAGGCTAGTTCTTCCCTGCAGGTGGCTGGACAAGTCTCCACCTGTCTGAGCTTTGTTCAGGCTTGTGCTTTAAACTTTATAACAATACCCACTGATTTTTAATTCTTTGGTCTCTCAGGTCAATGGAACTGAATTGAAGACTGAGAAATAAACCCACACTCCTAAGGACACTTGGTTTCAACAAAGAAGCCAAAACAATCTGTGGAAAAAAATAAAGTATCTTCAACAAATGGTGTTGGTGCTAGTCAAACTAGATGTCTGCATGTAGAAAAATATAAATAGACCCATATTTATCACCCTACACAAAACTCAGATCCAAGTAGATCAAGACCTTGACATAAAATCAGATACTCTAAATCTATTAGAAGGCAAAGTGTGGAAAAGTCTGAAACTCATTGGCATAGGAAACAACTTCATGAACAGAACACTGACAGCACCGGCTCTGAGATCAACAATTAAAAAATTGAATCTCAGGAAACTGAGTAGCTTCTTTAAGTCAGAGGACACTGTCAAGAGAACAAAACTGAAGCCTACAGATTGGGAAAAGATATTCATCAACCCTATATCAGACAAAGGGCTAAATCCAAAATATAAAAAGAAGTTAAGAAATTAAACATCAACACATCAAATAATCCATTAAAAAATGGGGTACAGAGCTAAATCAAGAATTCACAACAGAGGAATCTTGAATGGGTAAGAATCACTTAAAGACTTGCTCAGTGTTTTTAGACATCAAAGAAATGCAAATCAAAATGATTGTAAGATTCCATCTTTAGCCAGTGAGAATGTCTAAAATTAAAAACTCAAATGATAGTACATGCTGGTGAAGATGTGAAGAAAGGAAACTCTACTCCACTGCTGTTGGGAGTGCAAAATTGTTCAACCTTTTTGGAAATGAATCTGGTACTATCTCAGAATATTTGGAATAGTTCTACCTCAAGACCCAGCTATACCACTCCTTTGCATATACACAAAAGATGGTCCAACATACAGCTATGTTCACAATGCACATATCTGTAATAGCTAGAAACTGGAAACAACCTCAATGTCCCTGAACAAAAGAATGGATACAGAAATTGTGGTACATTTACACAATGGAATACTACTCAGCTATTACAAACAGGAAAATCATGACATTTGCAGGCAAATGGATGGAAGTAGAAAAGATCATACTGAGTGAGGTATCCCAGAAGCAGAAAGATATGCATGGTGTATATATACACACTTATAAGTGTATATTCACCATATAATATAGGATAAACGTGTTAAAATTTACAGAACCTAAAAAAAAGCTAAGCAACAAAGAGGACCATAGGGAAGATGCTTAATTCTCACAGAAGGAAAAACAAGATAGACACCAGAAATGTTACAACAGAGGGAACAGAACAGAAGACTACCACAGATGTCCTTTAAAACATTCCACACACCAGGGGATCAAAGCAGTTGCAGAGACTCACAGCCAAACTTTTCACAAAGCACAAAGAGTCTTATGGAAGAAAGGAGATATAAAGGACCTGGAGGGGACAGCAGCCACAAAAGGAGACCAACAAAACCAAAAATTTCAGGGTCCAGTGGAGACTGCTGAGACTGAAGCATCAACCAAAGACCACAGAGAGATGTAGCCCATAGACAGCTCAGTTTATATGTGGGTTCCCTAGTAATGGGAGAAGAGACATTCCCTTGATAACTTCTCCCTGGTAGGACAACCTAGCTAGCCCACAGAGGAAGAGGATCCAGGCAGCCCTGATGGTAGCTGATAGGCTAAGGTCAGACAGTAGAAGAGGAGGATTTCCCCTATCAGTGGAATAGGGAAGAGAAAAAGGGGAGGTAGAGGGAGGGAGGGTGAGTCCTGGAAGAGATAAAGGAGGAGGCTACAACTGGGATACAAAGTAAATAAATTGTAAATAATGGTAATAATAATAGCAAAAAAAAAAAAAAAAAAAAAAGGGACTCAGATGTAAAAGTGCTGTCCATTGATTAGGCAGAAAGAAGAAACCTGAAATTGTTTCTAAGAATGATTGATACATGAGATTTTTACTGCCAGATAAATATTCACATGGAAAATAATGATCCTGTGAGAGAAGATGCATCATACATTATATATTCATTATTTTTATATATTAAGCCACTTAAAAGAAGATCTTGTAAATATTATACAGGTCGTGTTTTTGTAAACTATTTTGTATAACTATGGTCTTAATCATAGAAAATATATTTGTCACCTCGGTATGAGAAAAATGCAAAATATGGTGTATTTCCTTGTCTTTTTAAATATAAAAATTGTGTCAAAATATACTATTTGAATATATTCATGAAAATAACACTAATATTTTTATAGATGATAGATGAGTGATCAATATGTATAACTGACATATTCTCTATATTATAAAAATGTCAACATTTCATGTTGAGGAGTATTTAAAGTTGTTATCTTCATTTTCCAGATATAGAATACATTATTGTTTGTTGTATTTATCTTGTTGCACCAAGTAACACAGGGCCTTTTCGTATACACCAAATATAACCCTGTCCTCATTGTTCACCCTCGCCTTCCATGGTCTCTTCACTATACTTTGCTCTCAGCTTCTACTAACTCAGGATTTTCTACTTTTAAATGTATTTATAATAATTACAGAAGGAGAAAACAAGTAACAGGACAGGAGCCTACAGGAGAGGGCCTCTAAAAGACTCTACCTAGCAGTGTATCAAAGCAGATATTAAGACTCATAAGCAAACCTTTGGCAGAGTGCAGGGAATCATATGAAAGAAGAAGGAGTTAGTATAACCTGGAGAGGACAGCAGCTCCACAAGGACCAAGTATATCTGGGCAGAGGGGTTGTTTATAAGACTGTTTCTCCAACCAAGGACCATGTATGGATATAACCTAGAACCTCTATTTGGATGTAGCCCATGGTAGCTCAGTATCCAAGTGGGTACCCTAATAAGCGGAACAGGGACTGTTTCTGACATGAACTAAATGGCTGGCTCTTTGACCTCTCCCCTCCCCACCCTAAGGGAGGAGCATCCCTGCTAGTCCACATAGGAGGACTTTGCAGCCAGTCCAGAAGATACCTGATAAACCAGATGAAAGGGGAGGAGGTCCTCTCCTATCAGTGGACTTGGAAAGGGGCAGGGAGGAGAAGGGGAGGGAGGGTGGGGTTGGAAGGGAAAGAGGGAGCAGGATACAGCTGGGATACAAAGTTAACAGACTATAACTAATATTAAAAATTAATTTAAAATGTCAAAAATATTATTTATATAATAATGATTATATTATCAATTAAATATTAAATTAAATTATAATATCAATTAGATGTGATAACATTTTTATTATTATTTACAACTTATTCATTTTGTATCCCAGTTGTAGCCCCCTTCCTCATCTACTTGCAGTCCCACCCACACTCTCTCTTCCCCCCCTACCCCTCTTCCCTGGTCCACTGATAAAAGAAGTCCTCTTCTCCTACTGTCCGACCCTAGCCTATCAGGTCCCATCAAGACTGTCTGGGTCCTCTTCCTCTGTGGGCTTTCTAGGTTTTCCCATCAAGGAGAAGTGATCAAGGAGCAGGCAACATAGCTCATGTCATAGACTGTTTAGTAGAACAAATGAAGACTGAGCCTTCTGTATGCTACATCTGAACAGGGGATCTAGGTCTTCTCCATGCATGGTCTGTGGTTGATTCATCAATCTCTGCAGTCCCCTCTGGGAGCAGCATTTTTATTTTTTATTTTTGGCTTTTTTGGTTGCCTTGTGTACCTCCTTTATTCTCTAGGTTGTTCTATATTCCCCTTCTTCCAAAAGACTCCCCCTGCTCTGTAAAAAGTCTGGTTGTGAGTCTTCACATTGGCTTTGATTCTTTGCTGGGTTGAGTGTTTCATAGGACTTCTGTGGTAGGCTTCCATCATGTTCCTTCTCTTCTATTGCTTATTTTGTATCTTCTAATTATTATAAGAATAATGCATTGCTTTTTGTTGTGGGACAATCTAATTTCATCAAGAAAATTGCCAAATCCATGCCCATAATTGCCAAACAAGGATACTCTGTTTTCACTGTTGAAAAGCATTTTGTTAAATATGTAATATACATAGATATATACATATACATATACATATACATATACATATACATATACATATACATATACATATACATATACATAAACATATACATATGCATATCCAATTGAAAATGGTCCAGTGATGGGAAAACATATTACAAAGTAAGAGATTTAAATCAACAACAGATATTTGACAAAAATGTCCACAAACCATAAGGAAAAATATAATAATTTACAAAAATAAGAATAGTTATTATCTTTTTTGCTGCTGTTATTTTTTTATTTTTTAGTTGAAAATATTTTAATTAATTAATTACACTTTATTCACTTTGTGTTTCCACTGTAGCTCCCTCCCTCATCACCTTCTAGTCCCACCTACCTTCCCTCTTCTCCCCTGGTCCCTTTCTCTAGTCCTCTGTTAAGGGAGGCCCTTCTCTTCTTCTATCTGACCCTAGCCAATCAGGTCTCATCAGGGCTGGCTGCATCATCTTCGTCTGTAGCATGGCAAGACTGCATCCCTCAGGGGGATGTGCTCAAAGAGCCAGCCAATGAATTCAAGTCAGGGACACTCCCTGATCCCCTTATGTGGGAACCCAATTGGAAACTGAGCATTCTATGGACTTCCTCTGAGCAGGGGATCTAGAACCTCTTAATGCATGGTCCTTGTTTGGAATATCAGTGGCTGCAATCCTCCCCCCCCGGGCCAAGGATTTTTGGCTCTGTTGGTCTCCTTGTGGAGTTCATGTCCCCTCCAGGTTTTTCTATCTCTGTCTTCTTCCATAAGGTATTCTACACTCTACCCAAAGTTGGCTGTGAATCTCAGTATTACTTTCAATACCCTGGTGGATAGAGTCTTTCAGAGGTCCCATATGGAAGGCTCTTGTCCTCTTCTTTGTCTTCTCCTATTTCCAAAGTCTATCCTGTTTGCCCTTCTGACTGAGGTTTGAGCCTCTTCTCTAGGGTCCTCCTTTTGTTTACCTTCTTTAGGACTATAGATTTTAGTATGTTTCTTCTATATTACATGGCTAATATCCAATTATAAGTGAGTATATAGAATATGTGTCTTTCTGCTTCTGGGTTAACTCACTCAGGATGATCTTTTCTATTTTGCCTGCAAAATTCATGATTTCCTTGTTTTTAATTGCTGAGTAGCATTCCTTTGTGTAAATGCACCACACTTTCTGTATCCATTCCTCCGTTGAGGAACACTGTCATCAGAACAAAATGACAGCCTGTAGACTGGAAAAAGATCTTCATCAACCCTACATCTGACAGAGGGCTAATACCCAGAATTTATAAATAACTCATGATGTTAAACACCAACAAACCAAGCAATCCAATTTAAAAATGGGTACAGAGCTAAACAGAGAATTCTCAATAGAAGAATATGGAATGGCAGAGAAACACTTAAAGAAATGCTCAATATCACTATTCACCTAGGAAATGCAAAGCAAAACAACCATGAGATTCCATGTCACATCCATTAGGATGGCTAAAGTAAAAAACTCAAGGGATGATGCATGCTGGAGAGGTTGTGTAGAAAGGTGAACCCTCTTCTATTGCTGGTGGGAATGTAACCTTGTACAACCATTTTGGAAATCAATGTGACACTTTCTCAGAAAATTAGGAATAGTGATGTCTCAAAATCTAGCTATACCACTCCTGTGCATATACACAAAATATGAGCCACCATTCAATAAGGACATTTGCTCAGCTATGTTCATAGCAGCTTTAGTTGTAATAGCCAGAATCTGGAAACAACCTAGATGTCCCTCTACTGAAAAATGGATACAGAAATTGTGGTGCATTTACACAATGGAATACTAGTCAGCAATTAAAAACAAGGAAATCATGAAATTTGGTGGGTAAATTGTGGGAACTAAAAAAGATCATCCTGAGTGACTTAACCAAGAAACACATATGGTACATACCCAAACTTGTAAGTGGAATTAGCCAAATAATACAGGATAAACATAATAAAATCTATAAACATAAAGAAGGTAAACAAGGAGGACTCTAGGGAAGAGGATGAATAGTTATTATCAAAAAGACAAAAATCAGTCATGGCCTAGAGAAAAAATGATTCTTTGTTTTCAGCTGGTAGAAATACAGATTAGAATGCTATGCTTGAGAATAGTATAACCAAACCTTCAGCAGAGTGCAGGGAATCATATGATAAAAAGGGGAGTTAATACGACCTGGAGAGGACAGGAGCTCTACAAGGACCAAATATATCAGAGCACAGGGGCTATCTATGAGACTGTTTCTCCAACCAAGGACCATGTATGGATATAACCTAGAACCCCTGAGCAGATGTAGCCCATGTCAGCTCAGTCTCCAAGTGGGTTATCTAGTAAGCGGAACAAGGACCATCTCTGACAAAAATTCAGTGCCTAGTTCTTTGACAGCCTCTCCCTGATGGGGGAGCAGTCTTGAGAAGCCACAGAGGACAATGCAGCCAGTTCTGATGAGAGTGAATAGGCTAGGTTCAGATGGAAGGGGAGGAGGACCTCCCCATTCTGGGGACTTGGAGAGGGGCATAAGAGGAAAGAAGGAAGGAAGGATGGGGCTGTGAGGGGAGGAAGGAGGGAGCTACAGCTGGGATACAAAGTGAATAAATTGTAATTATATAAATAAGAATTTAATTAAAATATTTTTCAGAAAAAAAAATGAAAAGAGTCCTACAGCAGACTATCATTTTAAATGAACATTTGCGGAGAGTGGTTACAGGTATCTGACTGCAGACACACAAAGAGGCCAGAAAGTGCTGTCAGAAAACAATTTCCAGGTATGAGTGCTGGGAATGGACTTTGGGTCTTGTCGAGGAGCAACAATTGAATCTATGATTAGAGGACTCTTTGATAACTCTAACTATCTATCTATCTATCTATCTGTCTGTCTCTTATCTATTTTTCTATCTATTTATCAATAATCATAATCATAGCAGAATTTGCTTATATTAAGACATAGCGATTCCCATGATGCAGCTGCCTGGAGTCTGACCAGACATCTTGGCAGCTTTTGTTAGCCTTGGTTTGGGGTATAGCATGTAAGTCTAAGCAAAATATCTGTGCTGTATGTTGAAATTGTGAAGCAGCGAAGTTGAGCAGGATAACAGACATGCTGGTTACCAGAAACTCTCAAGAGTCTTTGCACAGTAGATTATTAACTCTAACCCCATGTAATTTAGGCTATTTTTTTTTTCAAATTTTTCATGATGTCCACATAGACTTACAAGACCACATCTGAGTTTGCATACACTTGAACAAACTGTGAAGTATTTAGGGAGATGGTTCAGTCTCTAAAATGTCTGTTGTTTATGTATGAAGGCCTAACTTTGGATCTTTAGTACAGACCTTTAGTGTCCCAGTAGTGCACATCTGTGTTTGTGCACATCTGGAAATTAGTGATTTTCAGAATTATCTGGGTAGCCAACTTCATGTGTCAGAGACTTTGCATTCATTAAAGGGATCTGTTTCAGAAAGGATGATGGAGATTAACATTATTAGACACTCATTGTCTACCTCTAGATTCCACAAGCATACATACAAAACTCCACAGGCACACACACACACACACACACACACACACACACACACACACACAATGAACTATAGCACAAAACAGCATCAAAAACTGTGCTCATTTATCTAACTCAGAATATCATGATATCCAATAAAATGGTACTAGAATTTTATGTTTGTTTATGTGTTTCTGGGGCCAGGACAGTAATGCATCACACATCCTCTCTTTATAAATATAGTTAATGAATATTGAACATTCATTGTTTAGTATAGTTTGTGAAAATTTTTATACTCTTGTACAATATGGTATTCAAGTTTTAAAATATCTCCATCCAGAAAGCATCATTTTTTTTTTTGGCTTTTTATTAAGGCCCTGTTATGTGATGGTGGGAGACTAGATCTCTCTCATTAGGGGTGATAACCTACTGCTTGCTTGATTGCTTGCCTTCTAAAAAGGCAGACCACGTAGCACAAGAGAATATTTATAGGCCGCCATCCTTGTTACTGACAGCAGGGAAGAATGATATTCCTAGAGAGAAAGAGACCTGGCTAAAAAGGACATCGATGCCATCCAGTAACTAAGACCACAGCACGGACAGCCAGCTTACTGTATACTCTTCCATCTAAAGAAGGGTTAACATTCTATTCTTTAAGTGTGTTATTTCTGAATAGATTCCTATCAAACAGCTTCCATTAGCTCTGTTAGTGAGGCATTTCTTGAGATAAATCAACATGAGTGAAAAGAATTATTTTTATTCAAAAAATTTGAGGTTAAATTTTTGTTGTTGGTTGTTTTGTTTTTGTTGCTGTTTTTGTTCTTGTTTTCTTTTTTTTTTCTCATTGCTTCTGACTTAGTGACGAGACAGCAAATTATGGAGATTTTGTAGTGTGACCAATTGATCAAATCAGGTTCAGTAAGCAAAACCAGACTAGAACCTGGGTCCCCAGTCATCTTAAACTGCTCACTCCCATTGACCTGAAAGCTATTAATAGTTCCACCACCTGCCAGTTGTGCCAAGCAGGGGACCCAGCTTTTATCATGAAGAAGAGAAAGACACTTGCCCAAACCACAAAAGTAGAAAATGTCAACTACTGTTATCATAGTTTCCACAGGGTCATGCTTATGGCTCTATCTTATTTGATAAAAAAGAAAAACAACTCTGTTCTTATCTTGCTGGTATTATGGACTGAATGCTATGGATCTTCTCCAACAGCAAGAACCAACTTCTACAATTATAGAGAAAACTTACAACTACTTCGCTGTGCTTTGTGGCTTAAGGCTGACTAAACACATGGATTATATTCCATCATTTGAATATGAAGAAGATGGCATTTAAATGTCTGTTATATACGCCATTCTCAAAAGATACATTTTTTAAAGTTGAAAGGAAATGATACTATTTTTATTTATATAGAATTATACACAATGCATATAAATGTATGTACACAGACATACCTATCTTAAACAAAGTTAAGGCATTTGGGCTGACAATGTTCCCTATAAGAACCACAAACTAATACTAATAAAATCCCTAGTAGGAGGAACAAGAAACTTCTTTTTAAATGGTTGTTTAGGGTAGTTTGTTGGACTCCCAACACAATATAGGCAATCATTGCCTCTCAGGGGTTGAGACTGGGTCCCTAGTTCTGAAGATACTACACACTTAGGACTTGTGACTTGGATGAAGTGAGCTAGATCTGACCTAAAAAATACATTTTTAAAGATATGAAACCTCATTTACTATATATCAACAGAATCAACCTGTATTGCAAAACTTGGAAAAGTGTTTCAAGTAGCCCTAGATGAACTCTACTTTTACACCTTTGAGCATTGATTGTTACATAGTTTTGATAACTATTGCCAAAGTCAATCACATTGACAGCAGATACTATAAGATAATACATTTGGCCAAATAGTAAAACAGATATTTGAAATATGAATTCAAGATTGAGAGAAAATTATGCCACAGCAATAATAATTCAAAGTTGGGCAATAATTAAAGAGAACACGGTGTCTCATGTATAAGAATAATTTATTTTTCCATATTAAATGTTGTACCCTCATACATTTTGAAACTATGTAATAACTGTAAAAGTTATGTAAAACCATGTTAATATTCATTCATTTATTCATTTTTTAGTGTTGAGGAATGATCTCATTGTGTACCCAGAGTAACTTTAGACTTTTACCTTCTTACCTAAGCTATGTGTTTAGTATTTATTATCTTGCTATGCGTATTATAATATGATAGACGAACCAGTGCCACAGAAATCATTTTGTTTTTATACTCAGAGTAATATATTTTATATGTTAATGTATTTATATATTTAAATATAGTTTTATGTATAATAATAACCTATATTCCTTTTAGTGTGAGATGAGACACACCATTTTGTTTTGTTTTTTTATCAATTGCTTACCTCATGTAAAAAGGAAAAGACTCTCTTGCTTGTGAAAGATATTTTTGTGAGTGAATAGTCACTTTCTCTTTCAAGAACAGTGACCTGCTCTGAAGGGTCTGACTCATTCTCAGATTCTGAGGTGTGAGTTTGCCTGGGGATGATTCCTCACTGGTTAATGGAATAAATAAAAGTGTGATGACCAACGAAGGTGAGAAATAAAATGCTTTCATTGTATTTTTCCCCTTATTTCATCATCAAATTTATAAATTCAACTTTCTTTACAATAACAATATCCTAGATATAATTTTAAATGAGATTTTAATGAGATTTGTTTTGTTTAACCCTTTGATAGAAAAGACAGTGCATTTTATTACATTTCCAATAATGTGACAACTAGATATTAGAGAATAAATAAACGCCAAGGTCAATGTGGAGAAGAACAAGGTGTTTAGGTTAGAAATTTAAACAATTTATAAAGTTAGAGGTTTCTTTCGCTTTTGCACTATGTTTCCACACATTTCAAAATGGTAAAGTCAAATGACGGTCCATATCACATCACATGAACATCGAGCAACTCCCCATGAGAATAGAGGCCGGTTTTCTTTCAATTTGCTTTGATTCTTTGCATCATACTTCAAATAATGGATGTGTGTCTCTGACAAGACAATCACAAAGAAAAACTTTAAGCGTACTCATGTAAGACCTAAGTGTATGATTCAGTGTCAGTGTGCTGGCCCTGGGTGTGGTCTCTGGGACAGACTATGAAATAAAATATGACCAAGACAGTTGAATAAAATGGAGAGCGTAAACTGGGTCAATGCTGGGCAGTGTGGGGGCACAAGAGAGAGATCAATCCAAATGAAATATGTATGCTTATCTCGTATGGAAACTTCCTGTTTTTTAAACAAATTTTGTTAGTTTTTGTTTTGCTATTAAGCACAGGCAAAATCAAAAAAAGAAAAAAATACAAGAAAGAGGACAAAATGAGAGTAACAATAGTGTATACAAATGAGAATTTCCAAAATTTAATGAAGCAAACTATTATATATCACTGAGAAAATAACCTGAAATGGTGGTATCCAAGCCAAGATATAATTTCCACAAAAGATTTTAATTTACTTTTTCTTTGCAGTGGGCTGGTTTTTTACTTGTAGAAATGACAAAACTACTGGTAGGAAGCAACTGAAGCAGACTCTAATCTTCAAGAGCCTGTCTTTAGCAAAACACTTCTGAATGTTTAATTTCATCCCTTGCAACTTCCAAATCAGTGCCATTAACTGGCCATCAAACAGTTGGGATACACCTGAATCACAGCAGGGGTTCTCAGTATGGGTTTCATTCCTGAGCTCCAGCCATTTTCTTGTTTCTGTCTTGGTAACTGAAACCAAAATTACATACTACCATGTCTGACTACAATAGAATATTTGTAATGGAGATACATTAACTGATTGTAATAATAATACAACTAAAATTCTCAGTATTTCTCTTAAATTTAGCTGCCCCTCCAACACAACACAGTTGAATTTTATTTTAATTTTGCTTTCATCTTGATTTATTCATTTATTGAATAAATAAATAAATAAAGCCTGAGTTGATTCAGAAACTTTGATTGATGTTACCTTTCAAAATATGAATTTCATAGAAAAAGAACAAATCCAAAGCTATATATAAACAGAAGACATTTGTACATACTGTATTTTACTGCAAAAGGAGGATTAGACATAAAAAATTAACTTTAAGAAGAAATCATGCATTATAGCTCTACCATTTGAAATGTACACTAAGTTATACTAAGTATAACTAAGTATACTAAGGACAGACCTGGCAGGCAGCTGGTGACCAAAGCAGTCTTGTGAACCTGAAGTTGTCTTGAACTCACTATGTAGCTGAGTTTAGCTTATAATCCCTTATTCTTCTGCCTCTACTTTTGAAGTGCTGGGATTTTGTGTGTGCATCACCATTCCTGGTGCTTAACAATATCATTAATTGAAAGTATTATTGCTTAGGTTGATAAATCAGAGAAAGAACTGGGATAATAGCATGAGAATGTATAGCACTTACTATCTATGGTTTGTATACCTATCATGACACTTGCTTTACCTATTCTAACTCTCATTCTGTCTTTACAGTTTATGCTATATTGATGTTAACTTGACACAGCCGGAGTCATCAGAGAGGAGGCACCCTCAATTGAACAAATGCCTCCAGAAGATCCAGCTATATGGCATTTTCTTAATTAGTGGTGGATGGGGAGTGCTTAACCCATTGAGCGGTGGGGGGAAGCACTTTGGGGCTTCTGGTCCTGGGTTCAGTAAGAAAGCAGGCAGAACAAGCCAAGAGGTGCAAACCAATAAGTATCATCTTCTGCTGAATAGAGCATTAGTTCCTGCCTCCATGTCCCAGCCCTGTTTGAGTTCCTGTCTTGGCTACCTTCAAGGGTGGAAGTTTAGGTCAAATAAACCCATTCTTCCCCAGCTTGGTTTTGGTCATAGCGTTTCATTGTAGCAAAAAACCCAAAGACAAGGCCTATATAAACATTGAAGACTCCAGCTTGAGGAATGTGGAGTCAAGTTAGCAAACCACTCTCTCTGAGATTTCTTGGGTATTATTCTTTCTTTTTTTTTTAATTTATTTTTTTAATTTTAATTTTTCTTTTTAGTTACAATTTGTTAACTCTGTGTCCCAGCTTTATCCCACTCCCTCATTCCCTCCCCCTCCACAACTCCCTCCCTGGTCTCCCCCCTGCCCCTCTCCAAGTCCACTGATAGGGGAGGACCTCCTCCCCTTTCATCTGACCCTGTTTTATCAGGTATCTTCAAGGCTGGCTGCAAAGTCCTCCTCTGTGGCCTAACTGGACTGCTCCTCCCCTGGGGGGGAGGAGGTCAAAGAGCCAGCCCTTGAGATCCTGTTAGAAATAGTCCTTGTTCCCCTTACTTTGGAAAACTACTTGGTTACTGAGCTACCACCGGCCACATCCGAGCAGAAGTTCTATGTTATATCCATAGATGGTCCTTGGTTGAGTGTCAGTCTCAGAAAAGACCCTGTGCCCAGATATATTTGGTCCTTGTAGAGCTTCTATCCTTTCCATATCATACTAACTCCCCTTTTTTCATATGATTCCCTGCACTCTACCAAGGTTTGGTATGAGTCTTAGTGTCTGCTTTGAAACACTGCTAGGTAGAGTCTTTCAGATGCCCTTTGTGGGAGACTCCTGTCATACATTCAATGCACATCCCACTTGTCTTTCTAAATGAGGATTGATCATCTTCACCCATGTCCACTTTCTTGATTATCTTCTTAGGGATTCTGTGACTGCTTTTATTTCCCTATTTGTTGTCTGTCTAGTTGATCTGTCCCTTGATGTGATTGGGGTGTTGAAGTATCCCACTACTAAGGTATTAGGATCAATGTATGATTTAAGCTTTAATATTGTTTCATTTACGAATGTAGGTGCTCTTGTATTTGGGGCATAGATATTCAAAATTGTGATGTCCTCTTGGTGGATTTTTCCTTTGATGAGAATATAGTGGCCCTCCTTATCTTTTTTGATTAACATTGGATGAAAGTCTATTTTATTAGATATTCGGATGGCTACTCCAGCTTGTTTTCTGGAACCATTTGCTTGACAAACATTTTTCCAGCCCTTTACTCTGAGGTGGTATTTATCTTTGTTGCATAGGTGTGTTTCTTGGATGCAACAGAATGTTGGATCCTATTTCCGCAACCATTCTGTTAGCCTGTGTCTTTTTTTTTTTTTTTTTTTTTTTAGTTACATTTTGTTAACTCTGTGTCCCAGCTGTATCCCGCTCCCTCATTCCCTCCCCAACCCCACACTCCCTCCCTGGTCTCCTCCCTGCCCCTTTCCAAGTCCCCTGATGGGGGAGGACCTCCTCCCCTTTCATCTGACCCTGTTTTATCAGGTATCTTCAGGGCTGGCTGCAAAGTCCTCCTCTGTGGCCTAACAGACTGCTCCTCCCCTGGGGGGGGGGGTGTCAAACAGCCTGCCCTTGAGATCCTGTTAGAAAT
>NW_026596244.1:5663067-5669092 GCF_907164565.1 Psammomys obesus | reverse complement strand
GGGATTGGGATGGAATGAGGGAGGGGACTACAGCTGGGATATAAAGTGAGTAAACTGTAATTAATATATAAAAATAATATTAAAATTTAAAAAAGAAAATTAAGAGTCTATATAGATTTACATCTGTGGACAGACATTAATTTGATTTCATTGATCAACATATCTAATTTTGTGACAATACCATGCCATTTTCATTAGTATATATAGCTCTGTGGTACAAGTTGAAATCATGCAGAGTGGTCATTCTAGCAGTTTTTTATTTGTTTGTTTTGAGTTTTATTCTTCAGTATTGTTTTATCATTCCTTCATTTTTTGTGTTTCCATATGAAACTGATAATTTCAAGTTCTGTGAAGAGTTGTGTTGGACTATTGAAGATTATATTGAATCTGTAGGATGCTTTTGGTATGATTTTATTATACTAATCCTATTGATCCATGAATATGAAAAGTCTTTCCATCTTCTGATAGCCTCTTCAATAACTAAGCCTTTAACTTCCTTGGTTTAGAATTACCCCAACATCATTTGTTTCTCAAAGCAATTGTGAAATATATTGTTTCATTAATTTTTTTCTCAGTCCATTTCTCACCTGTTTATATGAAAGTTACTGGTTTTCTGTGTAATAACTTCTTTATCCTACTAATTTGCTAAAAGTATTTACTGGCTATAAAAATTTCCTGGTTCAAATTTAGAGTCATGTTGTATACAATTATATAATCTGACAATAAAAAATACTTTAATTTTTCCCTTAATATTTGTAACCATTTGATATTTCAATTGGTTTTTTCTTTTTGCTTTAATTAACATTTCAAGTGTAATAGATAGGTATGAATAGTGTGGATGCCTTGTCTTGTTCCTGAATTTAGCAGAAATGCTTTGAGTTTCTTACCACCTAGGTGGATATTATTAATTTGTGATATTCCCTTGAATACAGAGTCTCTCCAGGACTTTTATCAAAGGTATTTTAAGCATAATAAGATAATCATATATTTTTGATTTTTTGTCTTATTTATATGGTTGATTACATTTATCGATTTACATATGTTGAACCATCCCTACATTTCATGTACAGAGTCCTTTTAGTCATTTTGGATGGACTTTTTGAAATATTATTGAATTCAGTTTGAAAGTATTTCATTGAGTAATTTTGCAGTTTTGTTCATAATGGAAATTGTTCTGAATTCTCTTTCATTTTTAGGGCTTTTTGTAGCTTAGTTATTAGGATAATTATAAAATAATTACATGTAATAATTTGAAGATTATTGACATTAACTATTCATTTAAAATCTGGCATAATTCTGAACTAAAACCATCTGTGTCATAGTATTGTTTTTTTTTTATTATTATTTTTTTTCTTTTTAGTTACATTTTGTTAACTCTGTGTCCCAGCTGTATCCCGCTCCCTCATTCCCTCCCCAACCCCACACTCCCTCCCTGGACTCCTCCCTGCCCCTTTCCAAGTCCACTGATAGGGGAGGACCTCCTCCCCTTTCATCTGACCCTGTTTTATCAGGTATCTTCAGGGCTGGCTGCAAAGTCCTCCTCTGTGGCCTAACAGACTGCTCCTCCCCTGGGGGGGGGGGTCAAACAGCCTGCCCTTGAAATCCTGTTAGAAATAGTCCGTGTTCCCCTTACTTTGGAAAACTACTTGGTTACTGAGCTACCATGGGCCACATCCGAGCAGAAGTTCTAGGTTATATCCATAGATGGTCCTTGGTTGAGTGTCAGTCTCAGAAAAGACCCTGTGCCCAGATATGTTTGGTCCTTGTAGAGCTCCTATCCTTTCCACATCATACTAACTTCCCTTCTTTCATATGATTCCCTGCACTCTGCCGAGGGTTTGGTTTTTTATCTCGGTATAATTCCCATAATATTTGTTTTTCTTTTACTTTTAATACATAATATTTGCTGAGTGAAATAGTATGAGTTGAAAGTTATAGTACTGGCAAGATCACCTCCTCCTGGGGGTGCAGCCTTGTCATGACCATAACTTTCAACTCAACCTATTTCACTCAGCAAAAACATTTTGTATTAAAAGTAAAAGAAAAAAATATTTCCCATAATAAAAATAGATTAGAAAATTTATCTGTACCAAGCCAACTTTACAAAAGATGAAACACAGAAAAGATGCCACAAAGGTAAAAAAAAACCAATACTATGACACATAAATAAAAGAAGTCTCAGAAAAACCACCAAATCAACAAAATGACAAAATCAAAGCACATATTCTATGACTGAATATTAATAGTCTTACTTTTTATAATTTTTAATTTTTATATTAATCACAGGTTCCAGCCATAGTGCCCTTTCTCCTTCCCTTCCATTCCCACCCTCCCTCCCTCATCTCCTCCCTGCCCCTTTCCAAGTCCACTGATTGGGGAGGACCTCCTCCCCTTCCAACTGACCCTACTTTATCAGATATCTTCAGGACTGGCTGCATTGTCCTCCTCTGTGGCATAGCAGGGCTGTTCCTCCCTCGGGGGACAGGGGGATGTCAATGAGCCAGCCACTGAGTTCATGTCAGAAATAGTCCTTGTTCCCCTTACTGGGGTACCCACTTGGATACTGAGCTACCATGGGCTACATCTGAGCAGGGGTTCTAGGTTATATCCATACATGGTTCTTGTTTGGAGAAATAGTCTTATTTTTAAATAAAAGGATAAAAACTAGTCAAATAAATGACAATGCAACCTGTCCTGATTAGACCTCATAGGCTAGGGTCAAATAGAAGGGGAGGAAAACCTCCCCTATTAGTGTACTAGGGGAGGGGCATATGGGGAGAAGAGGGAAGGAGTGTGGGATTGGGAGAAGATGAGGGAGGAGGTCACAGCCGTGATGCAAATTGAGTAAATTGTAATAAATGATAATAATAAATAAAAATGTTTTAAAAAGGAAGTTGTGGTTTTACAGAGCTTTGAATATATCTCTCCATGTACTTCTGTCTTTAAAGATTTTTGTTTCTTTCCAGAACTTGCAATTACAAGTGACTTGATCTTTCCTCTTTGTACATTTCAATAACCTTTCATTTGTGTTTTCAAGGTTCTAAGTATAATATTTCATGGAGAATTTCGTCTCTCATCTTGTCTAGATATTTTATAAGATTTTTGTACATGGCAAGCATCTTTTTCTCTAGATTTGACTTATTTTCTTCTATAAAATTTTTGAAAATATTTTATATCTTCTTTGGTGTGGTGTTTTTCTCCTATACTCAAAATATAAAGATCTGGTGTTTCTATGAAATTCTAGAGGTCTATTCTGTTCCAATAATTTTAAATGTATTGATCTTTGCTGAATGACTCAATCCTTGAGTTTGTGCTTCAGCTTGACAATATGTTTTTCTCATTATTCATTATATTAGTAATGTTTTCCACTAAGGTTTTAGTATGGGTTGTTGAGCTTTTTTATTTATAGAATAATTTTAGTTTGACTTTTCTTCATAAATTCTATTTCCTTATTGACTTTTATTTTTTATATCTTGTATATATATTTTTTCATTCCTGTCTCAAATTTAGGTCTTTTGATGTTAATATGTGTTTTCTTTAGCTAATTTAATCCTAGCTATAATTATTCTTTTAAAATTCTTTTTCTGGCCTGAAAATCCTCTAATATAATTTTCATTGGGAATTTTTGCTATGCAATTAAAAAAAAATTTTCAGGACAGACATGTTATTTTCATTTTTTTCCATGATTCTTTCTCTGTGCTTGAACTTATCAGATAGGGTTAATTTATTAATTGAGCTTTCTTTTGTTTTTAATTTATTTATCTAAAATTGAAAATTGATTTTTCCCTTTAATAGAAAGATTTATGATATTCGAGGGAGAACTATGGTATAGCAAGATGAAGTATTTTCTTCCTCTGTAAGACTGATAGTTAAGAGCAGAATTTGTATTCAGAATCTTCCTTTGAGGTTTTTTTTTTTTTTTTTTTTTTTTTTTTTTTTTTTTTTTTTTTTTTTTAATTTTTTTTTGTTTTTTTTTTTTTTTTTTTTTTTTTTTTTTTTTTTTTTTTTTTTACAGTTCTTTTTATTTTATTTATTTAATCTATTTATTTATTTATTAAAATTTATTCGGGCTTTGTATACCCACTGCTCTCCTCTTCCTCATCTTCTCCCAGTCTTACCCCTTTTCTCCCCTAGGCCCTTTCCCTAGTCCCCTGATAAGGGAGGACTTTCTCCCCCTCCCCTTCTATCTGACCCTAGCCTATCAGATCTCCTCAAGGCTGGCTGCATCATTTTCCTCTGTGGCCTAGAAATGCTTCATTCCCCATGGGAAAGTGATCAAAGAGTTTGCCACTGAGTTCATGTCAGAGACAACCCCTGTACCTCTTACTAGGGAACCCACTTGAAAACTGAGCAGACTATGTGCTTCCTCTGAACAGGGGGTCTAGGTCCTCTCCATACATAATCGTTGGTTGGATTATAGGTATCTGCAGACCTTGCTGTGTCCAGGTATTTTGGCTCTATTGTTCTTCTTGTGGAGCTCCTGTCCCCTCTATGTATTTCTATCTCTCTATTCTTCCATAAGGTTTCCTGCATTCTGCCCAAAGTTTGGCTATGTGTCTCAGTATCTCCTTGAATACCCTGATGAGTAGAGTCTTTCAGAGATCCTTTGTGGTAAATTCCTGTCATGTTCCTTGTCTTCTCCTACTTCCAGTGTCTTTCCTGTTTGCCCTTTTGAGTGAGATTTCAGCATCTTTCCAAGGGTTCTCTTGTTGTTCACCTTCTTTAGGACCATAGATTATAGTATGTTTATCCTATTGTATATACACCATCTGTACCATCTAGCTCATGTCCCCTTCCTTGGTCTGAAGCACTCCATGTGATTTGTGAATTGTGAAATGTCTGACATCTGGGAAGCAAATGCATGAGAGGATGGGCTTACTCCAGGCTTGGAAACTTTGGTTTCATGAGTTGTAAAACTTAGTTGTTAAATGTGGATCCTAGTCTGGGTCATATGTTATTCCTCTCTTAAGTCAGTAGCATCATCTGCCATCTAAGTTGTGTGGAACTTCCCATTGGCCCATGTACCTTTCCTTGGTTTCATGTGGTGTGCAAATTGGGTCAACAGTTTATCTGTTGTGTTCTCTTTGTCCACCATAAAATAGTATTTGTATGTGTTTGTTTTTCCTTTTTTTCTCCTGAAACAAATTAGCATAGCAACAGCTACAATTTAATACTGTGATTACTGCCAACTACCAATAGTTATATAATAATAATGATTATCATCAAAATAAATTCACTAATCTTTTCTACTCTCATCTCCAGATTCTTAATTAAAATGGTATTTTTCAGCCCTGTGAGTGATAGAAAATTGACTGACAGAATTCTAATAGAAGCTTTATGAACTTAATAGAACCTGCCAATATCAAACGGAAATTTCTTAACTTTGCCAAGATAAAGTTACTAAGAAATTTTGTGATTTTAGATGGATGCAATTAGTAAGACCTCTAAAATAAGACCACAGTTTATCACCTATCTTGACATTGTTATAGCATTTGTTATGTTCTTTATCTAATTTGACTTATTGATTTCTTAGCTATCTGACCTATTATCAAAATAAAAAACTCAGAGAGATATTTTTTCTTTTTTACGACTATTTTTTGTTTGCTCCTGATTTAGCATCATTAAGTTATACTGTCAGTTGACATTAAATCTAAACATTGATTTGAACTCATTGTTTTTCTACTATGCACATATTTCTATGAAGAAGTGAAGTTGCGGAACCTATGGAGATTGTACTCCCTTCCATACTGAACTCTAACAAGTGTAGGTTGAGACAAAAAATTGATGGTGCTAAGTCTGTGGGTCATAAAAACCTAGTTCCTCAGATTCTCCAGTAGACTATGGGACCCTCAGATAAAAATTTTGAATGAATCCACATCTCTTACCAATTGCAAATTCACAATTCTCTGCCTCATCATAAAAATAGATAGGCAGATAGGCAGATAGCAGATAGACAAATAGGCAGATAGATAGATAGGTAGATAGATAGATAGATAGATAGATAGATAGATAGATAGATAGATAG
>NW_026596244.1:5601998-5663057 GCF_907164565.1 Psammomys obesus | reverse complement strand
TAGATAGATAGATAGATAGATAGATAGATAGATAGATAGATAGATAGACAGATAGATAGATTAAAAGTTTAAGGTGTGCATATAACCTGTTTCAAAGAGACAGAGATATATTTAAGGAAGGTGATTCCCAGTCTACTGTGAATGGCACATCTCTTAGAAAAAGAAAGTGTATGAAGAATATATGTTATACTGGCTGATTTCTCTCGATCCAAATATCCTAAAGATTCATATAGCATTAACCTTAAGAAATGGAGAAGAACAAGAAAGTATAATTATTGTACTGAGGTCTAGGTTTTTATCATTACTTAAAATATTTTGCATGTTTGAATGTGTAGGAGAGGCCACCTGACCTTTACTCCAGGTAAAAATTGGATTGATTCTCAATCTTGAAATCAGAAGGGTTAGGGCCTCCTAAAAATGTTGGGGTTCTGAGAACTTATGAAACAAAATAATATTTTTGGTTTTAGTTTCTCAATAGCGGAGAGGAGAAGCCATTGCAATCTAAGCATGAATTTGCCATATGTACTGCATGGTTTTTTTTGGAAACCAAGGGAAGAGCAGGCTCATGCATATGGCAAACAACCGTGTTTAAAAACCTGAGTTGATTTTTTTAATTGAACTTCATAATTGGAGTGTGGAAACACAGAGACTTGTTAGTCTTAATTTCTTGCTAATAAAACAAAGAGGAGTCTATGAGCCAAGTTAATTTACATGTAGAATCATACATAAATTGCTTTGTGGTTGTGAATGTCTACTTTTACTGGGAGTTATGTGCATGAAAAAGCTCTCTTTCTTACAGATTTGCCGAGAATTAAATGCATGCACTCACCTTGCCTTCTCATTTTCCTTAATATCTTATGAATTTACTGCTTCAAACTTCAAGAAACAGTCACAAGAGTACCTGTTTGGGCTATGGACTTTTCTTGGTTTAATGTAATTACATTCAGGATATCAACATTTGCATTCTTTTTGAATTATTTTTGGCTTAGAAGAAAATGCTAACATTAATTAATTCCACTCTAAAGGAGTAATATAATTGAAAAGGCAGCAGAATTATATGCTAAGAACAGTATGGCCTTTGGATATTTAGATGACAACTTTTTTTTTTTTTCAGAGGTGCTTTTTAACCATGGCTTCACTTTTCAGTTATAGCATTACCGCCTACAACTGCCACACTATTACCACACATTTAAGCACACAAGGCAGCGTGTGCAGGTATAGGCACTGCGTTGTACAGCTTACCTTTAGAACGTAGTTAACGTGTATGAATGAAATTTTGAAATGGGTGAAAAGTAGGTGGCCATTGAACTCTTCTCTAAGACCCTAGAAACTAACATTCTATGTTAAATATTTTCAGATACTCAGTTAGTTTCTATTAGGATTCCTTGAGCCAAGTTACATCTTACTTCTGACCCCTAGCCAAATGTAGTGATCTATTGACAAAATAAGATTCTGTTAGAACTTTATTTCCTTTGGGCATTAGGTTAAAAGCAAATGTATGTTTTATTGTTTCTTTGTAAGTTTCACATCATGCACACCAATCCTATTCATCTCTCTCTCCCCCTCCCTCCCTCTCTCTGTCTCTCTCTCCTTAAACCCACACTCCAGTCTTAAAAACTTCCCCCTCTGTGTAGTCACAGAGTATATCCTTTTTTATATTGAATTTTTATTTTTTATATTAAGTACAGTTTATTAATTTGTATCCCTCCTGTAATCCCCTTCCTATTTCCCTTCCAATCCCACCCTTCCTCCCTCATCTCCTCCTATGCTCATATACATCTATGAGATGTATATGCTATATACATCTCTAATGACAAATTAAGTATTCCTTCCCTCAGGCCACAGTTAGTGTGTTCATAATTTCAGAATAATGCCCTTTACTTCACCTTCTGTTTTCTTTCTGTTACATAGGCTAGTATCTCATAGCTTAGTGCCACAGCTACCATTCATATCCAATACTAATTGCACCACTGTTTGGTGTTCTAGTTTTTCAAGTCAATCTTGACTCAAGCATCTTTTCCTTACATAAAAAAACAAACAAACAAACACACACACAAAAAAAAGTTTTAACAAGTTTTATATGTAAAGGAAACACTGTAATTATATGAGGCCTAAAAGAAACATAGAACACATTTGTAATAGACTATAAATGGACTGAAAGGCTGGCGATGAGCCTGATTAACTGATAATTCAACTAACAGCTTGAGAAGGACTACAAAATGGATAACTTCCTCAGTGGTCTTTACAGCACCTGAGGACAGAGCCTCCACAGGTAAGAAGTTACTACAAGTTTTGAATTTTTTTTATGCTTTAGGATCTTTAGTGTATAATTACCACTTTAAAAAACAGTAGCTATTAGATAAAGTCATCTTTGGAAGTGGGAGATAGTAAAACCTGGAGAGGCCAGGAACTCTACAAGGAGAGCAACCGAAAGAAAATATCTGGACACAGTATTTGCTGAGACTGATACTCCAACCAAGGTCTATTCATGGATATAACCTAGAACCCCTGCTCAGATGTAGCCCATGGCAGCTCAGTATCCAAGTGGGTATCTTAGTAAGGAGAACAGGGACTGTCTCTGACACAAACTCAGTGGCTGGCTCTTTGAGGCACTCCCCCTGAGGTAGGAGCAACCCTGCCAGACTACAGAGGCTGACAATGCAGCCAGTCCTGATGAGACCTGATAAGCTAGGTTCATATGGAAGGGGAGGAGGACCTCCCCCATCAGTGGACTTGGGGAGGGGCAATGGAGGAGATGAGGGAGAGAGGGTGGGATTGGGAGGGAAAGAAGGAGGGGGCTACAGCTGAGATACAAAATGAATACACTGTAATTAATATATAGAAATAAAAATTTAATTAATAAAAATAATTCTTTCTTTAGTTTTATACTTTTTTTTTGTCCAGTAGCCTAACATGTCATTATTTGGTTCTGCATACATTTAACTTTAAAAGTTTATGAAAATATGATCTGGTAAAGAAAACATGCCATACTTTCGTATAATACATTGCAATTTGTGTGGGGTGGCTGGCTGTCTCTGTGTTCTGGCATCTAGCAAGGTGGGTGAAAAAAATTACATTTTAATATTCTTGTTTTTTTATGAAAGTACTGATATAATGTCTTTAATTTACAAAAAAAAATTGTACTTTGAATGAAAAATACAAAGATTAGTTGCCTTGGAAACTAAGCAGGTTTACAGAATTTTGAATACATTACTAACTCAATTTTCTGTAGCTATATCATATTTAAATAAAAGGAATATTGGTTTTATAGTTGTATTATTTTTCTGTATAGTACAATACTAGTTGTTACATATAAAGTATAATACAAACCCTAAAATAAAGGCATCATTTTTAAAATATATTTGAAGTCTTTCACTCTTAATAGAAGTTATTTGTTCAGGACTATATACCTTCTCAGTGGCATTATTCTACATGTCTTATCTTTAAGAATTAAATAGGATTGTTCTGCACAAGAAAAACATATCCTCTTGTAAAGACACCTTCACAAGATAAAATTTATTTATTTCTAATCATACTGTTTTATTTATTTTCCAGCAAAATTATTTGTAATGATTCAATAGTCAATATATATATTTTGGATACTAAAATGCAAATTAATGTAACTTGACTTCTTGAGAGTCATCTAAATTAGTCAACATTAACTTAAGAAGTTTACATTGCAATACCTCACGTACCACCCAACCCCCCAAAAAAAGACTAAGTAGTAAACGCTTGATCACCAGGAGGGCATTTTTTGAGATGTAGCCAACAATGAGGAGATGAAAAAAAAATGAGTTGTATTTATATCATTAAAAGTGTGCACCAGGAAAAACAGCTTATTCTATTTTCCTTTCTTTTTTATTCTTGGTTCATTAGGTGAGTAGTTTGTTCTTCCATGGGCATCTGTTATAATGAAACATCTTTGGGAGAACTAGAACTTTACATTACATTACATATGAATACAAAACTTAAACAAGAGTTGAGTCATATATACCATATGTTGTATCAAACATAGCCTTACATTTTTTTATCATACAAAAATTCATAGCAGTCTAAAATGTTTGAGGCTTGTTGCTTTCTAGTCTAAAAGGAGATAAAATAAGCCATCTTTCTTTTTATCCTCTTCATCCCATTATCCCCCTTTTACTCCCTAATATTAGATAGGAGAGAAAGAAGGATATAATTGACCTTTTATTATACATTTTATTTTAAATTGTGTGTGTGTGTGTGTGTGTGTGTGTGTGTGCCTGTGGGTGTGCATTGGCATGTGGGTTACGCCACATTGACACAAAGACCTCTACCTACTTTCTTCTGTTTAAAAAAGTAACTGTTAAATGGTATTATTTGAAAAATAACAGTGAAGTGTACATTAAATGGAATACCTGACCTATGAAATACCTAATGAAAGCTGAAATTTCTACATGGATGCCGTCATGATATCACTCTTCCACTCTGTTTTATGTGGATGTGATAAAACATTCTGCCTAACAGCGAATTTTTAAATTCATCTGATAAGTTCCAGTCCACCCTGGAGAAAAGACAAAGCAGGAGAATTTGAGGAAGAGCCCTGAGCTCATTAGCACAGGAGACAACTTCCTGAACAGAACACCAACAGCACAGGCTCTAAGATCAACAATCAATAAATGGGACCTCATGAAACTGAAAACCTTCTTTAAAGCAAAGGACACTGTCATCAGAACAGAACAACAGCCTGCAGACTGGGAAAGGATCTTCACCAACCCTATATCTGAGGATATATATATATATATATATATATATATATATATATATATATATCTGAGGTCTAATATCCAGAACACACAAAGAACTCAAGAAATTAAACACCAACAAACCAAGCAATCCAATTTAAAAAAATGCGGTACAGTGTTAAACAGAGAATTCTCATCAGAAGAATATAGAATGGCAAAGAAAAACTTAAAGAAATGTTCAATGTCTTTAGTAGTCAGGGAAATGTACATCAAAATGACTGTGAGATTCCATCTCACACCCATAAGAATGACTAAGATCAAAAACTCAAGTGACAACACATACTGGAGAAGATGTGGAGAAAGGGGAATCCTCCTCCATTGCTGCTGGGAATGTAAACTTGTACAACAACTTTGGAAATCAATCTGGCTGTTTCTTAGAAAAGTGAGAATAGTGCTTCCTCAAGACTCAGTTATAATATTCCTGGGCACATATCTGAAAGACACTCAACCACACAGCAAGGACATTCGATCAACTATGTTCATAGCAGCTTTATTAGTAGTAGCCAGAATCTGGAACTTAGATGTCCCTCAAGGAATGGATACAGAAATTGTTTACACGATGGAATACTACTCAGCAGTTAAAAACAAGGAAATCATGAAATTTCCAGGCAAATGAATGGAGCTAGAAAAGGTCATGCCAAATGAGGTAACCCAGAAGCCTAGAGAGACAGATGGTATATACTCACTTATAAGTGGATATTAGCCATATTATATAGGATAAACATACTAAAATCTACACCTAAAGAAGCTAAACTACAAGGAGGACCCTAGGGAAGAGGCTTAATTCTCATCCAGAAGAGAAGATAGGATAGACACTGGAAGCGGTAGAAGAGAGGAAAAACAGGACTAGGGCCTACCAGAGATGTCCTCTAAGAGATGCCATCACTTCTAATAAATCTGTAGTTAGGAATCAGCCCTTTCAAAATTCAAGGCAGAAGCCCATTAGAATCCATTAAAATCCTGAATAGGTATTAATTGTATGCTGCACATCCTTTAAGTATCCAAACTCTATAAAATGAAACACATCCATTTTTCATCTATAAAATGAAACACATGCCAAATTTATTTCTTTGGATACCTTTAGGATTACTCTCAGCAGGTAGTAGAGTATGATTATACAAAGAACAAGTAGGACAAGTTTTTATAATTTCCTATGCTTGTTTCCAGGTTAAAGAATATTTTTAACTTCTACTGTTTGCCTGATGCTTTTCATGAAAATTTGAGGCTTCTAATACACTTCCTATCAACAATTAATCTAGCTCCTCATTTGCTGGTGCCGGTGGCCCTGGCACACCTGTGTGAATCCAAGTGTGTCTTATATGTAGTAGATGCCTTCTGTTTTGAATTACCTGTTGTAGTTGTATAAATAACAAAGTTAATTCTGAGTCAAGTGAGATAAGTCACCAGATTCTATGCAAAACAACTCTTCGTGCATATTGAGAGTCAGTAACTATATTAAGCTTCAGGAAAAGCTGATATGACAATGAGAACAGCATATAGTTCCAATTTTGAACTGAAGCATACGGGTTTCGAATTACTTATATCTCCTCACATATAACCTGCCATTTCTCATTTATTGGCCCCTGTATAAAAGGAAAGAGCTTTAGAAATTGGTGTCCCTCTTACTGTACTTAGAATAATTGAACTATTTTTCTTTCTAAACTGAAGTCGCTTGATTTGGAGGTATTGTTAATTTCTCAAAAAAAAAATACTAGAAGCTCTTTGCCAACTCTCATTGATTACCTATAATGAAGTAATTTCAGCAGTATCATATACCACCATAATTTTTCTGGGTCTGTTTCTGTTAACTGAGCAAGTGTTAATCTTCCATTCACAATTAAATCAAAACTGATTTTATATAGGTTTTTAGCATTTTTTACTGTTCATGTGCTAAAAATATCCATTTAAGGTATCTTCTCTCTGTATAAGAATTTCTGTGGGGGGATTAGTAGAAGGTAGAATAACTAAAATATAATCAAACTTAGGAGCCAAGTGATCTGTATGTGCCTCCTGTAATCTCTCTCCCTCTCTCTTTCTCTCTTTCTCTCTTTCTCTCTCTCTCACAGTGCCAGTTCTCTCTGAGCTTCAGCTCATAATATTCATGGACCATTTAAGTCTGAATCACCTTATAAGGTTTGAAATAAATTACTTAAATTTTGAGCAATTAATTGAATTGTGGGCTGTAGCCCACACCAATCATTTGAAAACCAATCATTTTTGAAAACCACTAAGAATTTGTAATTGATCTTAGCCATTCTGATGGGTATCAGGTGAAATCTCAGGGTACTTTTAATTTTCATCTCTCTTATGGCTAAGGAGGTTGAGCATTTCTTTATGTATTTCTCTGCCATTCTGTATTCCTCTACTGAGAATTCTCTGTTTAGCTCTGTATTGCATCTTTTAATCGGATTGCTTGATTTGTTGTTTTTAAACTTCTTGGGTTCTTTATATATTCTGCTTATTAGCCCTGTGTCAGCTACAGGGTTGGTGAAGATCCTTTCCCAGTCTATAGGCTGTCATTTTGTTCTGACAACAGTATCTTTTGCTTTAGAGAAGCTTTTCAGTTTCATGAGATCCCATTTATTGATTGTTGATCTTAGAGCCTGTGATGTTGGTGTTCTGTTCAGGAAGTTGTCTCATATGCCAATGAGTTTTAGGATCTTCCCCACTTTTTCTTCTCAGTGGTTTAGTGTGTCTGATTTTAGGTTGAGGTCTTTGATCCACTTGGACTTTAGTTTTGTACATGTTGATAAATATGGATCTATTTTCATTTTTCTGCATATAGACATCCAGTTGGACCAGCACCATTTGTTGAATATTCTGTCTTTTGCCCATTGAATGGTTTTAGCTTATTTATCAAAAATCAGGTATCCATAAATTGTAGGTTTATTTCACCTTACATCCATCATAATGGCTAAGATCGACAACTCAAGTGAGAATACATGCTGGAGAGGATATGGAGAAGGGGGAATCCTTCTCCATTGCTGGTGATAATGTAAACAGGAATAATCATTTTTGAAATCAATCTGGCACTTTCTCAGACAATTAGCAATAGTGTTTCCTCAAGCTCCAGCTATACCACTCTTAGGTATATATCCAAAAAATGCTCAAGTATACAACAAAGACATTTGCTCAACCATGTTTGTAGCAGCTTTATTTTCAATAGCCAGAATCTGGAAACAACCCAGATGTCCCTCAGTTGAGGAATGGATACAGAAATTGTGGTACTTTTACACCATGGAATACTACTCAGCAATTAAAAACAAGGAAATCATGAAATTTGCAGCCAAATGGTGGGACCTTGAAAACATCATCCTGAGTGAAGTATCAGAAAGCAGAAAGACACACATGGTATATATTCACTTATATAGACCTATAAGATAGGAGAAACATACTGAAATCTATAAATCTAAAGAAGATGAACAAGAAAGAAGACCCAGGATAAGATGATCAATCCTCACTTAGAAAGACAAATGAGATGTGCATTGGACATAGGAGAAAACAAGTAACAGGACAGGAGGCTACTGCAGAGGGCCTCTGAAAGACTCTACCTAGCAGTGTATCAAAGCAGATACGAAGAATCATAATCAAGCCTTTGGCAGAGTACAGGAAATCATATGAAAGAAGGGGAAGTTAATATGACCTGGAGAGGACAGGAGCTCCACAAGGACCACATATATCTGGGCACAGGGGTCTTTTATGAGACCGTTTCTCCAACTAAGGACCATGTATAGATATAAGCTAGAACCTCTGAATGTAGCCCATGGTAGCTCAGTATCTAAGTGGGTACCCTAGTAAGGGGGACAAGGACTATTTCTCACAGGAACTCAATGGCTGGCTCTTTGACCTTCCCTCACCTCCCAGAGTGAGGAGCAGCCCTGCTAGGCCACAGAGGAAGACATTGCAGGCAGTCCTGAAAATACCTGATAAACCAGGGTCTGATGAAAGGGGAGGAGGTCCTCCCCTATCAGTGGACTTGGAAAGGAACAGGGAGGACATGAGGGAGAAAGGGTGGGATTGGGAGGAAATGAGGGAGCGGGATACAGCTGGCATACAAAGTTAATAAAATGTAACTAATATTAAAAAAATAAAAAATTAATTAAAAAGTTTATAATTGATCTTTTCTGATCTGTACTTTCTGTGGATGGATTTTCTGTGAACCTATTTTTACCATAGATAATAAAGTACCTTGGTGTGACACTACTCAAGAAAGCAAAAGACCTGTTTGAAAAAAAAAACTTTATGTCTCTGAAGACAGAAATTAAAGAAGTTATTAGAAAATGGAAAGATCTCCAATGATCATGGGTCACTGAGATCAACATAGTGAAAATAGACTTTCTGAAAAAAAAATCTACAGATTCCATACAATTCTCATCAAAATACCACCACAAATCTTCACAGACCTTGAAAGATCAATTCTTTTTTTTTAAAGAAAAATCCTTTAATTAGACCAACTGCATAAACACAGAGCAAGAAAATATAATGAGAGTTAACTCCCAGTGATACTGACTAAAGAGTTTCATTCCAAGACATTAAACATCTCTATGTTAAGTTTACTAATGTGTTACCTGTGTATAGCTCCACCTAATCTTCATTTTATAACCCATTTTTTATTAAGAAACAAAAGCTACTAAACTCTTTCAGAATGTCTTTTACCAATATATATGGCATGCCTAAAATATGTCAACAAAATCTTTATAATTGTAGGGAATACAATGTCATCACAAGTTGATAGCATAAATGAGGAAATGTGGTTTTATTATGAATTAAATTATCCATTATTATTTTTTAATTTTATTTTTTTTCTTTTCAGTTACATTTTATTAACTCTGTTTCCCAGCTGTATCCGTTCCGTCATTCCCTCCCAATCCCACCCTCCCTCCCTCATCTCCACCCTGCCCCTTTCCAAGTCCACTGATGGGGGGGGGAACCTTCTCCTCATTCATCTGACCCTGTTTTATCAGATATCTTCAGGATTGGCTGCAAAGTCCTCCTCTGTGTCCTAATAGGACTGCTCCTCCCTTGTGGGGTGGGGAGGTCAAAGAGCCATCTATTGAGTTCCTGTTATAAATAGTCCTTGTTCCCCTTACTATGGGAAACCAATTGGTTACTGAGCTACCACGGGCTACATCCAAGCAGAGGTTCTAGGTATATCCATACATAGTCCTTGGTTGAATGTCAGTCTCATAAAAGTTCCTGTGCCCAGATATATTTGGTCCTTATGGAGTTCCTATCCTTTCCCCATCATACTAACTCCCCTCCTCTCATATGATTCCCTGTACTCTGCCGAAGGTTTGGTATGAGTCTTATATCTGCTTTGAAAACACTGCTAGGTATAGTCTTTCAAATGCCTTCTGCAGTAGATTCCTGTCATATGTTCAATGCACATCCCATCTATCTTTCTAAATGAGGATTGATCAACTTACCCCATTTCCACTCTCTTGCTTATCTTTTTTAGGTGTATAGATTTCCTTATGTTTATCATATCTTGTAGGTCTATATAAGCGAGTGTATACCATGTTTGTCTTTCTCCTTCTGGAATATTTCACTCAGAATGATCTTTTCTAGATCCCACCATTTGCCTGCAAATTTCGTGATTTCCTCCTTTTTGATTGCTGAGTAGTATTCCATTGTGTAAAAATACCACAATTTCTGTACCCATTCCTCCGTTGATGGACATCTGGGTTGTTCCCAGGTTCTGCCTATTACAAATAAAGACCTCAACATAAAACCCGACACACTAAATTGGTTAGAAGAAAAAGTGGGGAAGAGCCTAGAACTCATTGGCATATGAGACAACTTCCTGAACAGAACACCAACAGAGCAGGCTCTAAGATCAACAGTCAATAAATGGAACCTCATGAAACTGAAAAGCTTCTGTAAAGCAAGGGACACTGTCGCCAGAATAAAATGACAGCCTACAGACTGGGAAAGGATCATCACCAACCCTGTAGCTGACAGAGTAATAAGCAGAATATATAAAGAACCCAAGAAGTTAAAAACCAACAAATCAAGTAATCCAATTAAAAAATGGAGTACAGAGCGAAACAGAGAATTCTCAATAGAGGAATATCGAATGAGAGAGAAACACTTTAAGAAAAGTTCAACATTCTTAATCTTCAAGGAAAAACAAATCAAAACAAGATTTCACATTAAGCCCATCAGACTGTCTAAGATCAAAAATTCAAGTGACAACACAAAAAGGAGAGGATGTGGAGAAAGAGGTTCCCTCTTCCACTGCTGGTGGGAATGCAAACTTGTACAACCGTTTTGTACATTCTGGCATTTTCTGACACAATTAAGAATAGTGCTTCCTCAAGATCCAGCTATATCAATACTAAGCATATATCCAAAATATGCTCAAGTATACAACAAGGACATTTGCTGAATGATGATCAGAGCAGCTTTATTTGTTATAGCCAGAATCTCAAAAGAACCCATATTTCCCTCAACTGTGGAATGGATACAGAAATTGTGGCATATTCACACAATGAATACTACTGAGCAATTAAAAACAAGGAAATCATGAAATTTTCAGGCAAATAGTGGGAACTAGAAAAGATCATACTGAGTGAGGTATCCCAGAAGCAGAAAGATACACATGGAATGTGAGACATGATAGAATAGTCAGATGGAAAGGGAGGAGAACCTCCCCTATCATTGGACTTGGGAAGGTGTATAGGAGAAGAAGAGGGAGGGAGGGTTAAATTGGGAGGGGAAAGGGGAGGGGACCACAGCTGAGATGCAAAGTGAATCAACTGTAATTAATAAAAATAAAAGAAAATTTTAAAAATGGACATTATACATGTAATGTAGGATAACCATACTAAAATATATACACCTAAAGAAGCTAAGCATAAAAGAGGATCCTGAGTAAGATGATCAATCCTCACTCAGAAAGGAAATGGGATAGACATCAGAGAGATAGAAATTAGAGAACAGGGCAGGGGCCTACCATAGAGGGCTGCTGATAGACTCTACACAGCAAGGTATCAAAGCAGATGCTGAGACTCATATCCAAAATTTGGGCAGAGTGCAGGGAAACTTATGAAAGAAGTAGGAGAGAGAGAAAGACATAGATTGGACAGGAACTCCACAAGGAAAGGAACTGATCCAAAAAAATCTGAGCCCAGGGGTCTTTTCTGAGACTGATACTCCAACCAAGGACCATGCATGGAGATAATCTAGAACCCCTGCACAAATGTAGCCCATGGCAGCTCAGTCTCCAAGTGGGTTCTCTAGTAACAGGAACAGGGACAGTCTCTGACATGAACTCAGTGGATGGCTCTTTGTTTACCTACCCCTGAGGGGATACAGCCTTACTAGGCTTCAGAGGAAGACAGTGCAGCCAGTCCTGATGAGACCTGTTAGGCTCGGGTCACAGGGAGGTGGAGGAAGACCTCACTGTCAGTTAACTTTGGGAGGGGCATTGAAGGAGATGAGGAAAAGGGGGGGTGGAGATTGGGAGGGGATGAAGGAGGGGGCTACAGCTGGGACACAGAGTGAATATAATTTATAAAAAATAAATTTTAAAATATATCTATATAATTATAAATTATAGATTACGGAAATTATTTATAATTTCTAATGGCTATTGTACAAAATATTGACACTAGTCAGGGCTATTTAACATTCTTGTGCTAAGGCCTTTCGCTGGTACCTTATAGTCAGTTGTTGATGGTAATTGATGGTTAAATTTGGGCACATTGAAAGCATACTTTTTCTTTTTGTTAATTCTGTAGGAGTATTGGAAAAAGCAATCTTTTAAATCCATTACTATAATAGGTCATGTATTAGGAAACAAAGAAGTTAATGGGATCCCAGGTTCTAAGGAACCCATAGACTAATTTATTTATTTATTTTTAATTTTTTATTATCATTTATTATAATTTATTCAATTTGTATCCTGTCTGTGTCCCCCTTTGTCTTCTCTTCCTGATCCCACATTCCTTTCCTCTTCTCCCCTTTTGCCCTTTCCTTGGTCCACTGATAGGTTAGGTCTTCCTCCCCTTCTATCTGACCCTATCCTATCATGTCTCACCAGGACTGGTTGCACTGTCTTATAAACAGCTTTCAGATCTGTTAGCATCATCCATTTTCCAAATTTCTTTTTGATGTCAAATTTAGGAGAATTCCAAGGGCTGTTGGACTCTTCTTTATGCTGACCCTCCAGCTGTTCTTGGACCAGATATTCTAGGGCCTGTAACCTTTCTTTATTTAAGGACCATTGATCTACTCAAACATGTTTCTTAGTTAACCATTTTAATGGTAGGTCAGTTGGTATTCTATGAGCGGTGACCCTCTTTAGAAATATAGAGAGTCCTCCTCCCCTTCCATCTGACCCTAGCTTGTCAGGTCTCCTCAAGACTAGCTGAAATGTCCTTCTCTGTGGCCTGGCAAGGCTGCTCCTCCTTCAGAGAGGGGAGGTCAAAGAGCCTGCCACTGAGTTCATGTCAGAGACAGTCCCTGTTCTCCTTACTAGGGAAACCTACTTGGACACTGAGCTGCCATAGGATATGTCTGAGCAGGGGTTCTAGGTTGGACTTAGAGAGAGGCAGGGAGGAGAGGAGGGAGGGGGCTACAGCTGGGATACAAAGTAAATAAGCTGTAATTAATATCAAAAATAAAAATAAAAAAGAGACAGAAAAAAAAAGAAATATAGAGAGTCAATTTCTGCTGTGCACTGCCTATGGACAGCCTGAACTATCTGTAACTGTTTTTGACAAAATTTTTCAATAGCTTTATCTGGAACATCTTCTGTTTTATGGCTTGTTCTTGAAGTTGAAGGAATGTTCATCTGTATTTCCCATTGTTGCAGTAGATATCTACCCACAAATTCATGGCCATATCTGCATGTATATACATATTTATGCATATGTGTATATGCATAAATGTATATGTATGTGTATATGTATATATGGTCTTGCTTGGGACAATGTCCCAATTTCTGGAAGCTGTGTAGAAGTGGCCTTTTGAAGTGACCAAGTTGGATTCCAAGAATCTTGTGAAATTATTGTTACATCTTCCCTAGTATCCATTATGCCTTCAATTTCAATTCCATTTAATTGTAATTTTAACTTTTGTCTCTAATCATTTATAGCACTTTTTCAAAATCCTTGTTTCCTGGTACCTTTAAAATATCTTGTTCTGTGCATTGGAATAGTTAAACTTAAAGCAGCGCTTTTTGTGACATCAGGTATTAATTTTTCTAGTCACGCTTCAGAACAGTCTCTCCTTGGCTGACGGGGTACAAATGGCTAATACTGTTTCTTAGCATGCCAAGTAAATGCCCTGGCTGTTTCTCAATTGTAAGAAATTTTCTTCTATACCTCTAAGCAATCTACATTCATAAGCCCCGTGTCTGTCCTTTTCACATCTGTTACATATCTAAGGAAACTTTCTCCCTGTATTGCCTTTAGAGAAAGCATTTTCCTTAGGAACTACTTGTGTACATTCCTTTGAGAAATGATCTGTTTTTTCCAAGCCAAACAACTGTACATTTTGAGCTCTCATGCTTTTAGAAATTGCCTGTTCAATCATAGTTGAAGTGCAAGCATTAGATCCAATATGCACAGTAGTTTTTATCCTTTCATAAATAGGAGTGGACTGAGCCTTTAAAGGTCTAATTGTGTTTTTGCATCCAGCGTTAGCAGTCCAATTAAAATTCCTCTTGCATCTGGATCTGCTTTTTTTTTTATAGCTGAAGTTAATCTTTGTTAAAAAAAATCAGTAAAAGACTCATTTGATCCCTATATTATTTTTGTAAATGATACCGATTATTTTCCCATTGTTCAACTTTGTTTTAAGCATTTAAAGCTACTATACAACATTGCTGTAAGGAGGCATCATTAAACACAGTCTGCATTTGTAACTCAGCCTACTGACCTTGACCTAGCAACTGACCCTTAACAATATTGATACTTCTATTCCTATTACATTGCTCTGTAGGTGTAGCCTCTTCGCTCAACCATTTCAGCCACTGTGGTTGAGAGCCAGTTTCTAAGGTAGCTGATATTAAATCATTCCAGACTTTTGGGGTTATACAATTTTGCATGGCCCAGTAATTAAGTATCTGTTTCATATAAATTGAATGTATGCCAAAAGCTACCAGTGCCTTTTAAAATCTTCTTAGATCTAGGATATCTATGGGCTGCCACAGAAATTCTTCATAGCCTTGTGGGTTTCTCTTGTTTGGACCTAATTCTCTTACTATACCTGGAAAAAATATTCTAGGTCTTCTAATGGACCTAGACTGCCATCTTGCATTTTCATCACAAGGTAGCACCATAGGTTTTAGATCTAATTTCTCTGGCCTAAATTGATAAAATTCTTTTTTACCTGAACAACAACAACCACACAATTCATTGAATATAAAGAAGTCTAACTGTGCCTATATGGAAGCTTTCCCTGTACGTTCCAGTGTCTTTGTTGCAGGAAGGCACTTTGCAAGCCACCAAAATGGAAATATAAACACCAATCCAGCTACAAAACCTTTGACCTATACTTTGCCACCTGCAGAGCAGATATACCAGTGAAATGGTGGCATACAATCGTAGGAGTAGCCAACCAGTGCTTGATTTGTGTAAGCCTCATTCCATGGGAAAGAGCCCATGGACTTAGGGTGAAACCAAATATAACTGGTCTAAAAAACATAATAAAATGATTCCTAGTAATAGTCTGTTAGATACTCATAGATAAGTGCCTCGCTCAGTCATCATCAGAGATCTTCTCCTGCAACAGATAGGAACAGATGCAGAGATGTATAGACAGACATTACACACACACACACACACACACACACACACACACACACCACAAAGAGAGAGAGAGTCCTTAGAACACAAACTCTCAATGGAATGTTTTCATCAAATCATTCTCCTCAGAGCTCATGAAACCAGGTGGAAGAGGAAGTGGAAAGAGCCAAAGAGAAAGGACAACAACAGAACAAATGTTCCTAAATCTACATGACCAAAGCTTGTGTGAACACATAGAGACCGAGTCAGCAAGCACAGGGCTGTAATAGGTCTTCACCAGCTACTCTGCATATACAATTAGAGCTTTCAGCTTAGTATTTTTATGGAATCTCTGACTGCTGTGCACATGAACTTATTTTCTCCTAATTGAACAGCAATTACTATTGTCCACTGAGACATCTATTTGTCCTGCTCCCAGGAAGGGTATTGATTGTTGAGGTTGACAGGAGGCCAGCTTCCATGGCTAGGTCTCTGATTCTTCTGTCTTCTCATGGAGCTCTTTTCCTTCTGTTGGTTTGCCTTGTCTAACTCCCTTGGAAGGGAGGGAAAATTGTAATCGGTATATGTTGTATGAGAAAAGAGTCTATTGCAATAAAAGGAAAAATACTCTTCAGGTTTTTAGAATCCTAGTTTTAGATAAAATTGTGGAGAAATTGTGATGAATACAAGTGTGCAAGTGAGTACATGTGCATGCTTACTTAATGCTTGTGATTGCAGATTTGGTATGGCCAGATGCTTGCAGTTTTGCCTTGGCTTCCCCCCAAAGATGGATGTAACTAGCAATTGCAAGCTAAAGTGAACTGTTTTTCTCCTATGTTGCTTTTGGGGAGATATTTCACCCCAGAAACAAAAATGAAAGTTTTAATAATAAATCTATTATATTGTGTGTTTGTCTATGTGTGTGCTGCTTTAGTGTGTATGTATGCACGTGTGTGTGTCTGTGTACACAGATGATACATGTACTTTTACCAATATGACCATGCAGAGGACATAGGTGTCCTAACTCTCACTTACATCAAAATCCCTAGGAACATGGTTTCTCACTGAACCTGAAACTTGACTTCTTCCAGCTTGACTGGCTGTCCAGCAAGTCTCAGGATCCCTTATGTCTCTGCAAGCGCCCTGAGCATGAGGGGCTCAGATTCTCAGCCACACCCAGACTAAGTGAATGCTGTGCACATGAACTTATTGTCTCATGATTGAACAGCAACTACTATTGTCCAGTGAGACATCTATTTGTCCTGTTCACAGGAAGGGTATTGATTGTCGAGGTTGACAGGAGGGCAGCTTCCATGGCTAGAGAAATGAGCTTTGCTGTCTTGTTAGGACAGGGATTAGGGCAGTGTAACCATCAGCGGTGTAATTCAAATGTTTTCATTTAACCTAACCCAATATTTCTCAATAAGGCTGAGAAAAAGATGTTTGTCCAGCAAACTCATTTCGTATTTTAGGATTTATTCTTTTTGTGAGATGTTTGAAATTCTCGCTTTTAACAGAGTACATGACTCAGTTTCAGTTCTGAAAATGATCTTTTCTACACAGCCATATAAATCCCAAGAAGATCCCTGTTATTGTCTTGGTGAATGTAAAAAGCATCCTCCTCCCCTGCTGAGCTGCTGCTAAAAATGCTTATGGCACTGTTTAGTCAGCAACAACACCAGACTGGCCACAGGAAATTTATGTGGCAGCAACCGACCATTTTCTCTACCCACACACTATTGAATCTCAGAACCCAAGACGGTTTTCTGTTTGTTTGTTTGTTTGTTTGTTTGTTTTCGTAAATTTAAATATTTTTTTTCATAAAATATCTCATTTAGATGACAGGGTCCAAACTATCCATAAGAAGTTACTTGTATCTACTGGTGATAGAAAAGAAGTCTCTTATTTTTTTCTTATTGGTGTGTGGACTTTTAGGTTTCATGACAACATAACAGAAGATCGGTTATTAACTAAAGAAACCTATACGGAATGTGGATTGCACACATGCCTCGAGTGTTGTATCTTGCTCAACTTGAACTCCACATTTGTTCTATTTTTTTTTTTATTGTAAACCTCTCATTATCTTTTAATTTCTCTGCTATGTTAACTTATTCTGACATAAGGAAAATTAGGGAAGAAAAGGTTTATTTTCACTATCAATTCCACATTACAATCTATCCATGTGTGGGGATCTCAGTAGCAGGATCTTGAAACATGTAGTCAAGAACTTAGAGAAATGATGTGTGTTCACACACTTGCTTGCTTGTGTTCAGCTGTTTCTCCACGCTCCTGAAGCTGAGGGCCTACTGCACACAGAACCGTGCCTTCCTAAAGAAATGGTCCTTTCCACATTAATTACCTTGAGACATCTGCATCCCCCATGAACACACCCACTGGCCAATCCATGACAAAAAATATTTCTTTGAGCCAATCTTCTTAGATATTCTAGAAAGTGTCAAGTTGAGAATTAAAGCGAACCATAGCACTCCTACATTGAATAGACTTTTAATATTTTTTATGTATTACGATTTATTCACTGTATATCTCAGCTGTAGCCCCCTCCCACCTCACTACCCAATCCTGCTGTCCCTCCCTCAGCTCCTCCCATGCCCCTCCCCCAGGCCACTGATAGGGGAGGACCTCCTCCCCTTCTCTCTGACCCTAGCTTATCAGGTCTCATCAGGACTGGCTGCATTGTCTTCCTCTGTGGATTGGTAAGGCTGCTTTTTCATAACATAAAAATTTATCTTATTAAAAATCACTTTCAGATATTAATTTTTTGAAGATTTAGTGACATAGAAACAATTAAGTATAATGGTGTATTGTGTTATAATTGCTTCGAGTGGTTTTTATGTTACCAGTGTGTTTAGGTGTTGTGATGTAGCTTGTTTTTGTAGCTTCTGCTGGAATTTCATGTCTCTGGGTAATGGAAGCTAATTTATGGGAATCTAAAACATATGTCATTGTTATAATATGCAAAATTTTATTCTAGAAATTCTCTTTCCTATGCTTATCAAATAAGCCTAGCAAAATAAGCCCTTGTGTTTTCCCTAATTGGAAATCACATTATACTATAGTGATTTATGTATTCTTAGGGAATGACAGAAGATAAACATATTCTTTGTTTTAGAGAAATACATATAAGAAGAACCTTGTGTATCTGAGTAATTAAAACAGCCTCTGGTTTTCTGGTCTTTTAAAATCAAGCTGAGATGGTAAAGCTCAATGACGATGTTTTGCCCAAAGCATGTGAATGCACTAATGACATCCAGAGAGCACATGGCTTCTTTTTATCACTTTGTTCTCTCTCTCAGTCGTACTTGTGAGGAGCTTCAGAGAAGTCCTACCCTGGAGCCCAGAATGGTTTGCAGGCTGTCAGAAGCACAGTATGGCTGTGTTCACAACACACCTAGGGCACATACTCAACAGAATAAAAGCATTGCTAGAACCTTGTTTTATCTTAAAACATGCATTGAGCTCTCAGTTTATAGTTAACCTGAATAAATACATGTGATGTTTCAAAGTCATGAAATCCCAGAGCTTCTGGGTATATTACCATAAACTTAGACAAATAAAGAAATGAAGTGTTTATATCTATTATCCTTTAATATAATGATACACAGAAGCACAAAGTAACATCATTTATTATACAAAATTGTTTATACTTCTATATCATTGGTAGTAGAATACGCGTGATATCCTATATTTATTCATACCTTAACGAAGTTATTGCACCTGTAGGCGCCTAGAGCAGCCCTTCAATAGGGCTTACTGAGATTCTGTTCTATATAATGCTCTATATATATTGTGACGAACACAAATCTATTCCTACTAAAGGTGATGAAAAACTCAATGCAAATGAAAAGAAAGGTTTTTGTTTGGGAAAGAATATTTTCTTTTTTGGTATTTAATTAATTTTTTATTTTTGTTATAATTTTTACCTTTGTATCCCAGCTGTTGCCCCCTCCCTAATCTCCTCATGGTCCCACCCTCCCTCCTTACCATCCATCCCATGTCCCTTCCCTGGTCCACTGAGAGAGGAAGTCCTCCTTCCCTACTATCTGACCCTTTCCAATCAGGTCTCATCATGTGGCCTACTAAGGCCACCTCACCAGGGGGAGGTGATCAAAGAGCAGGCAACTGAATTCATTGCAGAGACAGCCTCTGCCCCACCCTCCATACTAAGGAGTCCACCCTCCATACTAAGGAGACTGAGCTGCCCATGGGCTACATCTGAGCAGAAGGTCTAGACCCTCTCCATACATGTTCCTTGGTTTATTCATCAGTCTCTACAGGCCTCCTGGGCCCTGATTTTTTGGCTCTGTTGGTCTCCTTGTGGAACTCTTGCCCCCTCCATGTCTTTCTCCCTTCTTTCATAAGATTCCCTGCACTCTGCCTAAAGTTTAGATATGAGTCTCAGCATCTGCTTTGATAACCTGGTGGGTAGTCTTTTAGAGGGTCTCTGTGGTAGGCTCCTGTCCTGTTCCCTATCTCTTCCCTCTTCCTGTGTCTATCCTTTTTGCCCTCTGAATGAGGATTAAGCATCTTCCCTAGAGTCCTCTTTGTTGTCTAGCTTCTTTAGGACTATAGATTTTAGTATGTTTATTCTATATTTTCTGGCTAATATCCACTTATAAGTGAGTGTATGCTATGTGTGTCTTTCTGCCTCTGGGTTACCTCACTCAGGATGATCTTTTCTAGTTCCATTCATTTGCCTGCAAATTTCATGCTTTCCTTGCTTTCAGTTGCAGAGTAGTATTTCATTGTGTAAATGTACCACAATTTCTGCATCCATTCCTCAGTTGAGGGACATCTGGGTTGTTTCCAGATTCTGTTTATTACAAATAAAGCTGCTGTGAACATAGTTTAGCAAATGTCCTTACTGAATGGTAGAGCATCTTTAGATTTTTGTTTGGGGAATGATTATTCTCTGCCTGGTTGTATAAAGGTCTTATTGATTTAGTCTAAGCCTCAACTACTATATTAGCAGTGAATTCTTATGGAAAATTGTTCAATTCTCATTTCTTGTGATATCAGGCTCTCCTTCTACAGAATATTTATATTCAAAATATGAAGTATCTCACATGCTTCCATATTATGCTTTGGTGCTTGTCCCTCTTTATTGCTTGCTTAATAAAATCATCCTTTCAAGCACAGCAGACTAAATAAACAAAGGCTCACCATGAAAATAACTTGCAAATTCAATCTGTAGCCATGCCTGCAAGCCAGATGACTCTAATCATGCATGCATCTGTGTTGGCAAAAGGTGGGATTACTTGTGGACTCACAGCAGAATTAATTGCAATTAAAAAAAATCATACAATCCACTATAGAAGACAAGCAGAGGTAAAAGTCAATGTTTGTTCGTTGAAAGTATTTTAACAAGATGTATAGATTTGTTAAGCATCTGATATGTAGAATAAAGTATACAAATATATGGAATTAAGCAGAATAAACAAAAGTGGTTATGTTGTTAAGCTAATGCCTAAAAATCAACTTAGTGTTCTAAGCAGGTCACTTGCTGGTGAGTATCCAGAGTAAATAATGAAGCTAACATTAGAAGAGTCTAGTCTCACTTTGCATACATGGTACAGAAAAGTGATGGGTACACATACCCATAAGATGCCAGAGAACTTTAGTACCTAAATCCACTACCAAGAGAACCGGGGAAGGGTTGATGATATTCCCGGTAAACACTATAGAGAGTAAAGCTACTACACAAGGAACACAAGGAATAGTATAATCACTAAACTTACAGTAATTTCTGTGATGTGTTTTAAAATTATGTGCAATTTAGTGTTTTCCAGTTGAACTTTAATTAAGGAAAATAAAAGTCACTTCAAAAACAATTCTTTTGTCATCTATCATACTATAGATTAAAGGTAGAAGCACAAAGTGACTTTTTTAATAGTAATGTGTCTGAGATTAGATTAGAGTCAGAAGATATTTAAAAATCACATGCATCTAATATGAATCTCATATTGTCTCAGATTTGGAGAATTAAACATTAAATTCGCCAAACAAGGGTTTTATCACAGATGTTCAAGAATGCCATGGAAATAAAAATTCATATTGCTCAAAATAACTAAGAGAAGTAGAGAGATGTTGTGGGAAGCATACATGCTAAATGGGAAATTAAAACTCCAATATTTAAGTAGCAATACAAGCCTACATGAATTTGTGTGGTATATCAGCAGTCTGCATTTATGTAAGATAGTTAAAATTTATATTGATTAAATTATACATCAAGATATTATCACATCTGAACAATAAATTTGATACATCACCCCCTCATCATTACAGGGAAGGCCTCTTTAAGTAATGCTTTCATGAAGTTAACAATATTTTGGTGTCTTAAACAGTAATCGTGAGCTACGAATTAAGCACAAAAATCAGTTTCCACCCACTAACATAAATCTCAGGAATGTCAACTACTGACACAAACAGCATCAGAGAGGCTGAAGAAAGTCTGTGTTAAGGCTCCAGAGGTTAGGGCTGTAAGTGCTGATAGCACAGTCATGACTTCTGCCAGATTATTAACACCCAAAGATAAAGCTGGGCATGGAAGCACATAGGGATTTAGAAAAATAATTCCCAAGGTAGACAGCTTGCAAAGAAACACGCTTGGTACTGACTTTGACCTCATTATGAGCAGACATATACATGTACCTTCATATACTCGTCAACATGCATACTTGTATAAGTGAAACAGAAATTTAGTTCATTTGTTGATTCGAATATCTTCAATGTTAGAGTAGTAACAAGTGTGAAATTTGAATTGGGATCACATTAACTGACCGTGTTCTCTTGTCCATTAGATAAATATTCCTTTAACAGTTTAGAACACCAGGATTAGGAGTGTATCTCAGTAGAAGACTGTTATTTACCTTACATAAGTCCTGGGTTCAATTCACAGTCCTTGATAAACCAGGTACAGAAAGGTGTGCTGGTACTCTCAATACTTTAGAAGGAGGCAAGAGGATTAGGAGCTTCAGACCAGCCTGAAAAAAAAAAATAATACCTGCCTGAAGCATAATCATTACAACACCGGAATTAACTATCAAAATATATTAATACATACCTGTCATGCAAAATATAACAAAATATATACATATCATTATCTCTATGAAATATTGGTGCTAAAAGAAAATGATCCTATTGTTCATATACTTACATATTCATGTTTTTCCCATGCTCAAACTCTATAATTCATAGATGGATTCAGATGTAATAGTGATGAGCTTAGATGAAGTATTGCCATAATGATTTCAGTGATTTTATTTATAGTCTTGACTAAAATAATTGCAATATGGCAGCCAATATTATCTAAAATACCTTTTTTTGTTTATCTATAAAATAGGGGTAATACTAGCCTGTGTGCCATTGAGCTGTTATAAAAGTAATTAATAAATAAACATGTAGTAGTTAAAAGTTATTTAAATTCTTAATGAAGATGCAAACAGATAAAAAGAAATGTTTTTTTTTCTATTATAACAATGTCCATATAAAAATGTTATATCAACTTGTGTGGAGGCCTTTAGTATTCTTACATATATCATTTATAACATGAATTTGTTGAGTCTACCCCAATAACAGATATTATCTATTTATGCAGACTTAATGACAGGTGACATAATTTAAAATTTTCTAGGTCACACATTCCTTTACCATACTTGGAGTCCCCTCCTTTTAATGAACCCTGATACATGTATCATGGTACACTAAATGCAAAATCCTGTCTGCAACTGGAATCCAGCATACAGCACCTTGCTTGCCTCTGTCTTGAGAAGAAATCCACAGTGAAACTCTCTGGAAATTTCAGATAGAATGAAACTTTCAATAGCTCTCCTTTATCCTTTTTTCCTTAGGAAAAATTATTGTGCTTTACTAAATGCATGGGTTAGCAAAAGGAGTCTTGAAAACAAAGCTAAGATAATCACAGAGAAATTGACTCAGACAAGCATCCTTGTTGACCTATTGAATTATCTAATCTCAAACCATGTACTTCAAGTTATCTGTTCTGTGATCTTACAATCAAATAAAACCCAATCTCATTTTCACACTTTATCTTTTTTCTTGAATATATTGCCATCATTGTAGAATGAATTGTTTTTTCACAACTAGTACATCAACTTTTAAATTCTGATGCCAGAAAGATTAGGGGATGGGGAGAAAGTGAAGGAAAGAGAATAGATATTTGACATGAGTGACTGAAAAAAAAAAAAAAAAAGCTATGACAAAGGACGTCGGTAGGTACACTTCATTATTTTATATGAAAAAGAAGGAACAGAGGAAGAAAAAAAGCAAGAAAAAGATGAAGAAAGGGAGGTAAGAAGGTGCTGAAGGGGCAGTGTCACCTGCGCACATGCCAAACAGACAAGCAAGTGTTACTCAGCTTCCTTGAACCCGAGTGTGTTTACTTTTCAGACAGTTGTGTGGTGGCTGAGTGACTATCAACCACTTGCTGTGTAATAAAGACAATTTAGTTCATCACCTCTGAACGATGGCGAGTTATGGCTTTTTCTGAGAGACATAAAATCTTAAAGCCATCTTAAACTAAGATATTTAAATTCCTTTTGAAGGCTAGTTGTAAACATAGAATAAAACTTCATTAATTAAAGTAATTGATGGAAATTTTTTTTGTTTTGTTGTATTTTTTTTGTTATTCTTGAAATTAGATTGGCAAAACTTGCCTGAAGTAATGCCTTCTGGATCTAGTCTAAAAAATAAAATAGAATCATACAATTAGCACATTGCTTCTATGCAAATCAATACTTCTAAGATGTATCAAAATGACTAAATAATTTCTGTATCCTACTTCCAGCCCAATGGCATCATTAAGAAACACTTCTCACGACTCACACACATTAAATAAACCCTTTTTTCTTGGATTAACAATCTGTAATGGGCTTCATAGTTACAAAATTCCATTCTGTGGCTACTCAATTTTGTTGTATGTAATGTCTGTTTATGAAAACTTCAAATTAGTTAGAAATAATCATTTGGATTATTTTTTTTCTTGAAATGACCATGACCTTGACAAAATTCCCAAGAGAACCAACTCATGAAAAAGGAAGACTTACTTTGGCTATCAATCTTGGAAGTTTCAGCTCAGCGCATTAGCCCATTTTTCAGCTTGTAGGCCTGTGGAAAGACAGAACATTAAGTGCAGCACATGCTGAAAATATCTTCTCACCTCTAAGCAGCAAGGGAGCAGAGAGAAAAGAAGAGGGACCAAGTTCTCAAAGCTCTACAAGGTATGGCCTACTCAACATAAATAATTCCTACAGACCCTAGCTCCCAACAGTAACTTATTTTCAAATGTATTCTTTATTATTCCTTAATTTATTTTAGTCATAGACTTTATTTTTTAATTTATTTTTTATTGATTACAGTTTGTTCACTTTGCATCCTAGCTATAGCCCCTTCCCTCTTCCTCTCCCCATCCCACTCTCCCTTCTTCATCTCCTCCCATGCCCTTTCTCCAGCCCACTGATAGGGGAAGTCCTCCTCCCCTTCCCTCTGACCCAAGCATATCAGGTCTCATTAGGACTGGCTGTATTATCTTCTTTCTCTTTGGCCTGGTAAGGTTGGTCCCTACTCAAGGGGAAGTGATCAAAGAGCCAGCTACTGAGTTCATGTCAGAGACAGTCCCTGTTCCTCTTACTATGGTATCCACTTGGATACTGAGCTGCAATGGGCTCCATCTGAGCAGGGGTTCTAGGTTATCTCTATGCATGGTCCTTGGTTGGATTATCAGTCTCAGAAAAGACTCCTTTGCCCAGATATTTTGGTTCTGTTGCTCTCCTTGTGGAGCTTCAGACACCTCCATATTTTTCTAGTTCCCCCTTCTTTCATAAGATTCCCTGTACTCTGCCCAAATTTGGCTATGAGTCTTTGCATCTGCTTTGATACCTTGCTGGGTAGAGTCTTTCAGAGGCCCTCTGTGGTAGGCTCCTGTCCTGTTCCTTGTTTTCTCCTTCTTCCATTGTCCATCCCGTTTGTCTTTCTAAGTGAGGATTGATCATCTTACCCAGGGTCCTCCTTCTTGCTTAGCTTCTTTAGGTGTACAGATTTCACTATGTTTATCCTATATTATAGGTTGAGTATCCACTTACAAGTGAGTATATACCATGTGTGTCTTTCTGTTTCTGGGATATCTCCCTCAGGATGATCTTTTCCAGTTCCGCCTCTTCCTGCCACTGTTGAACAAAGAATGGTATGGAAAAATGACAAGAGAATAAAATATTAAGATCCCCCTTTTCTAGAAATGTTAGCTTATACTGGGCCACTGTGGTGCATATGACCAAGGAACAAAAGAATACCAAGGTTAGACATATAAATAAATTCTACAAATGTATAAAATATAAACATTGTATTATTGCCAGGAATTGAATAATAATGGCAGCAGATTTGTGTTGAAAATTTTTTTATCGGGCCTAATTACAATTGGCACTCTGACCATTAAAAGTTGGTAATGCATGGCTTTGGGAAAGACGATCTGCAGAGGTTGGCTTAGAGGTTTTCTTTTTGTCTGATGCCCTTGAAATTTCAATATTGCTAAAAGTTGGCTTGTGAAGTTGATGAGGGAAAATGATTGCAAAAGATTGCTCTGTTTTGTTATGGGTTATCAATGATGACTAAACATGATAAAGAAGATAAACGTCGTTGTTTGGGTACAAAAATGATATGATCTATGTTTTGTATCAACATGGATCTATTCTGCATACTGAGTTCTGTATACATAATCACTCTGATTGCTAGTCAGCCTAGGTGCAAGATTCTCCAGGCCCCTGTGCCTTGCTTACTCCTCGCTCTCAGACTCCTTATCTCCTCTGTGGGATTTGGCCATCACTGAAGCTTGCCCCTAGCATATGACATACATAACAGCGACCTGCAGAGGTAAGTCTACTTGCAGTAAGGATGGGACTTCACCTAATAGTTTTGTGAACCCCTGGGTAAGAGACAGACCAGGAAGAGAAAGGTAAAAGGACAGCAACTATAAATAAGTCATGGGCCATAATGAATCAAAGAAAAGAAGACTATTTATTGACATTATACATCTTCGTTTAAAGAAAAAGGGAATCAAAGTTAGCATTCTCAATTGATTGTGTATTTACAATTCATGCAGGAATGCAGTTCTTGGTTCCCACATCAGGAAACTTTGAATTTAGAAATACAGGAAACTTGGAGAGGATATTCAAATTTGGTATAAAGAACATGGACTGGAAACTATGCCTGATGAGTTTTTCTTACTGTAATGTGCTTAGACAGGCTGCTAATGTGGCAAGAATGCCTGAATCCTAACACCGGTAAATAAGGAGTCCTCTTGTGAGGCCCTACCTTATAAACTCCTCAAGGAACTTAAAAATGCCACTGCAGATTATGGTTCTACTTCTCCACATACAATTACTTTAGCAAAAAGTTTCACTCATAGATGGAGAACTCCTATGATATAGATAGGAGCTGAGGTTTGATTAAAGGTTTTTCTTAGGGGCTGCTCTTAATGGCTGCTGATCCATTACTTGGAAATCTGAGACTCCTAGATGGGTGAAACAATGGTCCCTGATACAGAAGAGATACAAGCAGCCACAGATTTGGTAAATGAGCAACTGAGACATAGAGAGCCCTCTAGTAGCCTGTAGAATACTCCTAAATTTAAAAATAAAATAAATCAGAAAAGTGGAGGTTTGTAAAAGACTTGAGAAAAAAATAAGGAAACTATGAAAGACATAGTTTTTGTTATTGGAATGTGGTTCAACAGGCTGCTAATGTGGTCAAGAATGCCCAAATCCTAACACAGGCAAATAAGGAGACCTCACGGGAGATATTTAGCCTGGTTGCCCTCTCCTTTGCTGTTACTAGGGATGGTCATAGTTTTACAGAATTCTTTCTGTACCATTCCTTTGAGTCCTCAAGACTGTAAAAACAAATGCCTTTATTCTTCCCTCTAGAAATTTAAGACAGCCATATCATAGATCTCAAAGAAAAGTACTCCCTTAAGGTAAGAAAACTAGACCTACAATTTGTCAAAAATTTATAGCTATGGCTTTACAAAAAATTAGTGATAAACACACACAGATTTGATGGGGTCATTATATGGGTGGTATCTTCATTTCCCACAAGGACAGAGTCTACCTACAAGATGTATTATAACAACTTATTTCTCAATTTTCTGCCTGTGGGCTTAAGGCAGCTTCAGGAAAAAAAAAATACAGGTACAACCTCCATTTAATTATTTGGGTAGTATTTTAAGGACACAATGACCCACCAGCTTTTAGAATTAAGACTAGATAAGCTCACAACATTAATGATTTTCAAAAATTCTTGTGAGATAGAAATTGGCTTTACCCATTTTTATAAATCAATAAACTGAACTTAAGCCCCTATTTGGCATATTAAGAGGAGATTCTCATAGCTGCTGGGTTGTTTCTCATTCTGTGTAACAGACAAACTCATCTGCCGGATATATACCCCTTGACTTTGTTTTAACTCATTTTGAGGATTTTCAGAAAAAAGAAATTGGAGTTGAATTGGAGTAACAAAAAGGATAAACTGGTGCTGCCCTTAGAGTACGGCACCCTTGGCTAGGAGCCGGGCACTGCCACTTAATGTTTGTGTCTGATCTTAATGTATGAGTTGTGTATGTCTTGGTTATAGATTATTGAGTTATAAATTATTGGATATGCCTAAAATCTGCAAAAATCTATAGTATCTGTAACAAAAAAAATAGCTTAAAGCTATTTTTGTATTTTGTATTTAAGTATTGGAGATGATTTAGAAAACAAAATGTGGCATGAACCAACCAAGAAAACAGGTCTTCAAAGAAACTTTAAATTGGGATAAGATGTTTATATAATTCTTCTCTTAAAATCCAGGTGTATAAAAGATAAGATTTAAAACAAATGCTTGATTAATGAGAAAGCTGCAGAATGATTAATGAAGAATGAAGGCTGCCTCATCTTCATGCATCAACACATCGACCAACTACAATATTTCTCTTTCTTCTTTTACATCTGAGAGCTTTGAGGAAAGGGGACCCTGGCAGCATGCAAAGTGCCAGAGCACTGGCTGTGAGGTAGATCTTGATATGCAGGCTGAGAGAGAGTAACTTAGGTTGGCATGGGGGTTATAACTTCAAAGCCAACCTTCAGTAATATATTTCCTCAGACAGGGCCACACCTCCTAATCATTTCAAACATTTCCACTCTCCGGTGATAAGCATTCAAATATATGAGCCTATGGCGCTTACTCTTATCCAAACTACCACAATGTCCAAAAATAATATAGGTGGAGTTTGCATTTGAAGAACCTTCACGTTGATTTCTGTAGTGATTGTACCAACTCTATGCCACTAGCAATGAGGATGAATCCTCTTTACCCACTTCTATCCAGCATGTGTTGCAATTTGTTTTAGCAATCTTGGTCATTCACTTAGAGTAAAATGTAATCTCAAAGTAGTTTTAATTTGTGTTTCCACAATTGCTAAGGCTATTGAACACTTCAAAGTGTTGTTAGCCATTTTATTTCATCTTTAAACACTCTGTTTAGTTTACCTCTATAATGCATCTTTAAATTGGTTTATTTCTTTTGTTGGTTTCTTTCTTTTTTTTTGTTATTTTTTTTTATTCTTTGTGTATTCCGGATAGTAATAATGAGATGCATAATTTTGAAAGGATTTTTCCCTATCCTGGAGTCTGCCACTATTGAAATGATGTTGCCCTTTGCTGTTCAGAGCCTTTTAAAATTCATAATATTTCATTATTATTATTGGTATTATAGGTTTTGCCTTACTGATGCATTGTCCATTCTTCTGCCAATAAGTTTAAGGCTCTCCCATACTTTGCTTTCTATCAGATTCAGGGCTTCTGATCTTTTGTTTCTTGTGCTTGATCAGTTTTGTCCAGGGTAATAGATATGGACCTATATTTATTCTTCTACATGCAGCTTTGCAATTTGAACATCATTGTTTCCTTACTTCAGCACAGTTATTCATATTCAGTATTAAGGAAATTTCACATAAGTACAAGAATGTTGAAAAGCCTATTCAGTATCATCAGTGACAAAGAATAAAATACCCTTTTAAAGCATCAAGCAAGTGAAAAATTGAATACAGACAGAACCCTAGAAGCTTTCTTTGTGCCCTATTAGTCACAACATTCCAGTTCTCTACAGCAAATAGTAATTGTAATAGCAGTTTTGGCTAACTTTTGTATTTCATTCTTGGTTTGACAAGTATGACTATAACATAGATAGCAGAGTGATGAGGTAATATTCCTGCCATAGCATTTTTGCTTCTGAGCCTAGAAATAGGCATTCTAGCTCCTCTTTCTTTTTTTTTCAGATCATTTACCTTCCATTCATCTTTAAGAAAACTATCAAATTATATTTCCTTTCTGCTCACTTAACAACATGTGTTCACTTTTTGAAATACCTAGATGAATAGAGCTTTTTCTCAAATCACTATAATTTCACTTAGTTCATTTGTATTTCATTTTTTATGTAAATAATATTCATAGAAACCACAGGAAAGCTCCTTAAATATGGCCCCCTAACACTAGGTCATTCATGAACTGCTGTCATTACTAGTCATCACAATGTTTTCTGTAATCACAGTTGTGCACACATTTCTTTTGATTAGACACCCCTTCCACATTTGTCACTGTGTTCATTCATTCATTCATTGTTACCATTCATCAGCCATTACACATTTAAATGGTCCTACTATCAAAGAGGCTTTCACCCTTTACATCCTGCTTCTGTGATTATAACTATTCCCTCTCCTCTATCAAATGATGACCCCTTGTACTAGTTCATCAAATTTTGACAAAACAGCAATTATAGTTTAATTCAATCTCTGATTTCTTTGTCTGGATTTCTTTGTCAGCAATACAAATTGTGAATAAAGAAAATCTCTGTGTTTTTTTTTTTCTTTTTATAAATGAATGAACAAAACCTATAGTAGTTTTTTATGGTGCCAAATTACCTGACCTTATGTATTCCATCCACCAAATTCTCTGTGACCCTAAGCATAATTTCACTTTCTCCGATATACCTTCCAATATTTTCTGCATAATTTACACTCCTAAATAATTTTCTTTTTTTAAAATCTGATCTGAAGTCACCATTAAAGAGCATCAGTCAATTCCAACCATTACCTATATTTTAAATGCCAACATCTGTATAAAGATAATGTAACTTTTGCTAACCTAGAATGATGACCTAAATGTGTATGTACTTAACTTTTTAAATTCTTAGTCATACTCAGACCTACACTGCACTAACATTTCTGTATTATTTTTATTCTATGAATTATATGTCTTTCTAATATACTATTTTAAACAGCATCGATATAATTAAAACAGGTCTCCTACACTAAATAAAACATTTAGACCTCTCTTCTTTGCTTTTCTTTGTGTAAAAAAATCATTGTGTGATATAATTATCTAAAGAAGAATTTTAATTTCATATTCTTGTTCTAACTACACATTTACTCTGGCTATTTAACCCAAACTTTTCTCCCCAGTCCACGAAGGTAATTCATAATTTTAGTAAATTCTATTATCTACATGTGGCTTTTTCCAAAGTCATATTTGCCTACCAGTGATATCTACCTCCTACTGGACAATCTTCTCTTTTGCTTTTTCTCCCAGAACATAGATAGACTGTTATATGTCTCTCCTCTTTGATACTTTCCTTTGTCAGGCATTTGTCACTGAAATGCTTTTGGGGATATATGCAGGTATAAAGTTAGATGGTACCATTTTTCATCTAAATTCATCTGTGTAATAATCTTATACACAGTAACTGGTTAACCGGTTAACCAGTTAACCAATTAACCAGTTATCATTTTCATACACCAGTTTTTCTAGGATAACATATGTCTATTATCAAAAATACTAACTTTGGGAATTAAAAAGAAGAGCTAGAATAGGAAAATAGAGAGGCAAGTTCCTTCTGTTTTGAATGTAGAAGAAAGAATCTAATTTCACAAAATTAGGAAGTTGAACAGTGATCATGGAAAGTTAAAAGTGCTAAGGGTTGGATAAGTGAGTTTATAAGGGATAAATACTGGGATATTTAACCAAAATGCTGTTAAATATGTCCTGGTGTTCTACAACAGTGGAGGAAGGTAGTTAGAAGTGAAAACAGTTTTACATTTTATGAGAATTGGAAGAACAGGATTCAAAATGTCATAATATTTTACAAGTGGTGAAAATTTGGGGGATAGAATGCTCACTAATAATAATAAACGAGAGTCTACAGACTGGGACAGTGTCTTCACCAACCTTATATCTGACAGAGGGCTGACATACAGAATAAATTAAGAACTAAGGAACTTAAAAAGCAATAAATCAAGTAATCCAATTAAAAAATGGGGCTGGAGATAAATAGAATTCTCTGTAGAAGAATATAGAATGGCAGAGAAACACTTAAATTGATGCTTAACGTCCTTAGCCATCAGTGAGATGCAAATCAAAACAACCCTGAGATTTCCCCTTTCATCCATCAGAATGGCCAAGATCAAAAACTCAAGTGACAACACATGCTGGAGAGGTGAAGAAAAGGGAAGCCTTCTCCATTGCTGGTGGGAATGCAAACTTGTACAACCACTTTGGAAATCAATCTGGCACTTTCTCAGACAATTAGGAATAGTGCTTCCTCAAGATACAGCTATACCACTCCTAGGCATATATCCAAAAGATGCTCAAGTACACAACAAGGACATTTGTTCAACCATGTTTGTAGCAGCTTTATTTGTAATAGCCAGAACCTGGAAACAAACCAGATGTCCTTCAGTTAAGGAATAGATACAGAAATTTTGGTACTTTTACACAATGGAATACTATTCAGCAATTAAAAACAAGGAAATCATGAAATTTGCAGGCAAATGGTGGGCATTAGAAAAGATCATTCTGAGTGAGGTATCCCAGGAGAAAGACACACATGGTATATACTCACTTATAAGTGGCTACTAGACCAATAAGATAGATTAAACATACTGAAATATGTACACTTAAGAAGATAAACAAGAAAAAGGACCCTGGGTAAGATGATTAACTCTCATTTAGAAAGACAAATGGGATGGACATTGGTTGCAGGAGAAAACAACAGGACATGAGCCTGCCACTGAGGTCCTCTGACAGTCGCTACCTAGTAGTGTATCAAAGCAGATACTGAGACTCTTAACCAAACCATCACAGAGTACAGGGAATCATATAAAAGAAGTGGGGTGGGGGTTGTATGACCTGGAGAGGACAGGAGCTCCACAAGGACCAAATATATCTGGGTACAGGGGTCTTTTATGAGAATGTATCTCCAACCAAGGACCATATATGGATATAACCTAGACCTCCTGCTCTGATGTAGCCCATGGTAGTAGCTAAGTATCCAAGTGGGTACCCTATTAAGGGGAACAGGGACTATTTTTGACATGAACTCAAAGGCTGGCTCTTTGATTCCCCACTGAGGGAGGAATAGCCCTGCTAAACCATAGAGGAGGACTTTGCAGCCAGTCCTGAAGATACCTGATAAGCTAGGGCCAGATGGAAGGGGAAGAGGACCTCCTCTATCAGTGGACTTGGAAAGGATTTCGGAGAAGATGAGGAAGGAAGGGTGGGATTAAGCTGGAAGGAGGGAGTGGGATACAGCTGGGATACGAAGTTAATAAACTGTAACTAATATTAAAAAAATAAAAATTTAGTTAAAAAAATAATCACATACTCCATAAACTGACCACATCATCACCTGATATTATACAAAAATATCTGTTTTCATGCTGGTAAAATATTTACTGAAAAATACATAAGACAGAAAGAGATTGAGCTAGAGGTAATACTGGTTATATAAAATGTTTATAGAAATTTTAATTATTGTTTCACTTAAAGTTGGCTAGATATATGTTGAGAAATTTTCTAGTCCATGTTTATTTTTAATATTAAAATGAGCTGTTATTTCAAATTTATTATTAATTTCAAATATACAATTTATGGTGGAACACTTTGCTTTATTTATGGTATTTATTAGTTTTTGCCAAATGTTTGTGTTTTTCTAGCTTGCTTTGAGGGATTTATTCATTTCCTCCAATAGTTTGATTTTTTCTGCATGCTATAAATTATTTATTCATATCCTTTTTAAGGGCTTCTATCATCTTCATAATGGTTTTGAGGTCTTTTCTTGTGTTTCAACTGTGTTGGAATACTCAGGGCTTATTGTCACAGAATAGCCTGGCCCTGGGGGTGACATACTTTCTGGGCTGTTGTTTATGTTCTTAGGTAGCCTCCAGGAATCTGGGGTTTGGATAATTATAGAGTTAGTCTTTGATGTTGTCTGTTTTCTTTCTGGTCTTCTAGCCTAAGTTGCCTGTGGACCAGGTGCAGAGACAGTCGTCAGATCCAGTGTGGTAAAACCTCTGGAGTTCTGTAGGCCTGCTTGAACCTCTAGGTTCTGCCAGCATTGCCTCTAACAATCAGTGAACCAGCTTGTTCTCTTGTGGAATACGGAATACGGGGCTCTCGTGGAATTTTGGGAAAGGATGTGGTGATGAGGGGGGTGGGGCAGGGGCTCTGTTGGGAGAATACCATGCCGGCTCTAAGGAAGTGTTGGTGCTCTTCCAGGGAAACTCTAAAGTGGCAAATTTTGTTTGTTCTCTTGATAGGATATACCTGCGCTCGCTCAATGATTGAAATTAAAGGGGAAACATCTTAACACCACGAAGATATTCTCTTGAAGTTAAATTGGTGTTTTAAAATTTGAAAAACAATTCATATTAAGGTGTACCTACTCTTTCTTCAGTGTGTTTGATTATGACATGAATAAATAACCTTTTATTAAGGGACAGATATTCATGAAAGATACAATGACCTCCACAGGGCTCTTAGTATTCTTTAATTTATTTTTATGAGACACGGTAGGTATTATAACTTCATTTTAAGAACAATGTGCTGAAAGACTCTACTTAGCAGTGTATCAAAGCAGATGCTGAGACCCATAACCAAGCCTTCAGCAGAGTGTAGGGAATCATATGAAGGAAGGAGGAATTAGTATAACCTAGAGGGGACAGGGAGCCCCACAAGGTCCAAATATATCTGAGCACAGAGGTCTTCTATGAGACTGTTTATCCAACCAAGGACCATGCATAAATATAACCTACAACCCCTGCTCAGACATAGCCTATGGTAGTTCAGTATCCAAGTGGGTTCCCTAGTAAGGGGGACAGGAATTGTCTCTGACATGAACTCATGAGCTTCACCACCCCCCCCCCCCCGAGGGAGGAGCAGCCTTGCTAGGCCACAGATAAGGACATTGCAACCATCCTGAATACACCTGATAAGCTAGGGCCAGATGGAAGGAGAGGAGGACACCCCCTCACAGTGGACTTGGAAGGGGGCAGGGAGGAGATGAGGGAGGGAGGGGAGGATTGGAAGGGAAAGAGGGAGAGGGCTACAGCTGGGATACAAGTGAATGTATAAAATTATTTAAAAATAAAAAAGTGTGATAAGGTAAAAAAAAAAAAAAGAACAATGTGAGCAGTTCCCAATACATTCTAAAGTGACTAAAACAAAAAACCATTACATATATTAATTTAATATGTATGTTCATCTCTTTTACTGAATAAGAAAGATTTGACTTTGATATAATGAATATTTAATGAAATATTTAAGCAATAAATATGTGTAAAATTACTTAATAAAGTTTGATGATCTCTTCTACAAATAAGAAGAATTCATATCATGTAAAAGTTCAATAAAATGACACACAAATTAAAGAAGCAGCAGTTGAATGAATGTCATCAGTATGAAAACATGTGATGACAGTGAATAAATTAAAATGTATACATGTATGGAGAAGTTCAGTATGCCTTTATTCTATTTCATTAAATAGTGGCTGAGGAGAAATGCTTATGCCAAATTTTGTAGGGTTAAAAATGAAATGGCCTATTTTTATAGTCACTGTGTGTCACCCTGGTTTGTATTTAATAAGCAGTATTCATACATTTTATAAACTTCTTCAGATTGTTCACTTCCTGCTTGTTCTCTCTCTCCTTCTCCTTCCTTTGTCTCTTTTTCTCTCACTTTTCTTCTTACCATCAGAATTATTGTATCCTGAAAGAAATTTAATCTCTGAGTCTATTTCCTAAAATATCTCTGAAAATTTGTTTTATGAAGTTAGTACAATGCCAGGCACATAGGAAAAAAAATCTTACCTAGAATTTTCATGGTTTAGACCTTTACCATCCAAATATATATGGACATATTTGTATATAACTGTCCACATATATGTACAAGGTAGTCACGATGTTTTGGAGATAGTAAAACTTGACAGTAAGCTTGGCCACTGAGATCACTCAGTGTTTGTAGGTAATTGTACACAAACAAGACAATCTGAATTCAGGCCCTGTGCTCTACAAGATGGCAGCACAGAACCAACTCTAGTATGGTCCTGTGACTTACACTTGTTGCTGTGATGAACGTAACTGCAAACATCCACATACACACAGAATAAATAAATAAATAAAACATAAGTATACTCTTGCTTTATTGAGTTTTTTTTTTCTTTTTTTGCACATTTTTGCTTAGGTTCTTAATTTTCATTAGCAATGTTTGTCAATATTGTCTCTAAAAATGTTATAGTTTTAATGGTGTGTAAATGGTATGTGGTCATTACTCTAATGAAGATTAGCCTAGACAATGAAATTTGAAATATGTAAATAGTTGCAATCCTGGAAAACATTATAGTTTGTAAATATTTACTACTACTAGACTTTCCTGTTATTCATTTAAAATTAGTAGCCATATTCCAAAATCAGCTGATGCATTCCAATTAGTTTTTTTTTAAATTAGTCTTTTAATAGACCAATTCATTATTTTAGATTTTTTAGTCATATTGCCTCTCTGGTTTGGTGTTGTGGGACTCTTTGTGGGAAGATGTGAATGAATGTGTACCCCAGAGAAGGACATGGCAGCAGATCAAAAGGATTCCATCCCAAGTTAGCTTAATGAACTATTGAGGTTTTTAGGATTACATATGACAATATAGATGATTTAAAGACAGCTGTATCCTTGAAAAACCCATGCCAACATGTGACAATTCAAGAAAATGTACATCACATCTGGAGGTCTCTGCATTACCTGTAGGCAGCTTAGGTAACTGAAAAATTCATGTCCTCAAGATTGGGTGCCTCATGTGTAATCTTGTGAATAGTTTGTAAATTTTGTAAGCTTCAGGCTTTTTCTGAAACTTTGTTATATGTTATATGTCATTTTTTATCTTTTATAAATATTTTTAAAAGCACAAGGAAAAATGCTAGTCTTCATCAAATTACTCATAATATTCTTTCCTTACATTTATTTATTTACCTGATCTCTTTACAGCCTGACCTCAGCTTCCACTTTCTCTCATTTTTTTTTCTACCCTCATTTTTCCTTCTCCCCATGTTCCCTGTCCTTTTTCTTAGAGAAGGGGAGGCCCCCAGCTGGTGTCAACCCTCCCTGGCACCTCAAGTCTCAGCAGGACTAACCACATCCTCTCCCACTGGGGCCTGACAAGACAACCCAGCTAGGGAAAAGGGATCCAGTGGCCACCACAGAGTCAGAGATAGCCCCTACTCCCCTTGTTAGGGTACACACATGTTTACCACACTGCACATCCGCCACACGTGCGTGGGGGTCTAAGTCCAGTCTATGCATGCTTTTTGCTTGCAAGGCCTCATTGATTCAGGTTAGTTTATTCTGTAGGTTTTCTAGTTGTGTCCTTGACCACTTTGGCTTCTTTTATCCTTCTTCCCATCTTCCACAGATCTCCCTGAGTTCAGCCTATTCTTTGGCTGTGGTTCTCTGCATGTTTCCATCAGCTGCTGGGTGGAGAGGAGGGAGGTGACACTCTTGGGATGTAAAGTAAATTAAAAAAATTAAATTAAATTAAAAATAAATAAATAGAATCTACAACTCTACTTGAACTGGCTAGGCTTAAAATATTTGTCAACACTGAAGCCTTGAATGAATCAGTCTGAATCAAGGTCCCTAAATCACTGTGGAAACTCCTCAGACTTCTGACTAGAGCAATAGGAAACTGTAGCTCCTTTATGTGTGCCCCTGATGCTAATAGCAACATCCCCTCAGGTTGTAGGGATGCTGGGGATTTAAGTATGTTCTTCCTTGTTTGGCCGTAACATGAAGAATTAGAAGAAATAAGCTTTCCAGGAATGGCACAAGTAGCTTCAGCTGCTACTAGGCTGTGGCATTCCCTTCGTAAATGAGATTCTCCCTCACTGGCATCTCTGCTGTTTCCCACTCAAGCTTGCAAAGGTAGAGATTGCAAAGATGTTGATGGTATTATCACTTTTTTAATAAATTTTTACTGCAAACACATAGAAAATGTAGCAGGTAGAAAAAAGAAATAATTCAATCAAAAGGAGAGAGGCTGATCGCTGTTTTGTTGCACATGAGCGAATCGGATAAAATTTACTGAAGTGTGGTGCAGGTGCAGTTCCATATATTTGATGGCTTCTTGGGGATTCTGAAGAAATTCCCGAGGTTTTGGTATCAGACATCAAAATGACAACAGAGGCTCAGATCCAGCTGAAGAGTCCAGATGGAGTGTAATGAAGGATGGGGATTCTCCCTGCCCTTTGCTCTTCACTAAGCCTGTGTCTACCAAAGATAAATGTTGTCCTGCTTCATAAGGGCTTAAATGGTTTCCAAGATATTTGAGTTTGTGCAGTTCCTTAAAGTTATTTCAAAAATTCTTTGAACCCAAGTCTTTTCTCCATATGGACACCATGAAAAGAAGCATCCCAATTAAGTGTCAATTAAATTGGTTGTTTATGTACTATTTGACACATCATCTTCCCAAACTCCTTATTGCCCTGGACTTGCCCACTATTCAAAGTGGTGAGATTATAGAAGTAAACCCCATACCCTGATTTATTAATCCTCTAAAATTTCAATATATTTTTATTCACTTTGTATCCCAACTGTAGCTACACCCTTGTTCCCTCCCAATTCTGCCCTTCCTCCCTCATCTCTCATGCCTTTTCCCCAGTCCACTGATAGTGGAAGACCTCCTCCCTTTCCAACTGACCCTAGTCTATCAGGTCTCATCAGGACTGTCTTTCATATTTATCTTCTGTGACCTGATCAGGCTGCTACCCACTCAGGGAGAGGTGATCAAAAAGCCAGCCATTGAGTTCATGTCAGAGACAGTACTTGCTCCCCTTACTAGGAAGCCCATTTGGAGCCTGAGCTGCCACAGCCTTCCTCTGTGCAGGAGGTCCAACTTATCTCCATGAATGGTCCTTGGTTGGAGTATCTGTCTCAGAAAAAACCCCTAAACCCAGATTTTTTTGATTCTGTTATTCTCATTGTGGAGCTCCAGACCCTTCCATGTCTTTCTATTCTCTCCTTTTTTTCATAAGATTCCCTGTACTCTACCCAAAGTTTGGCTATTTCTCAGAAAATTAGGAATAGTGCTACCTCAAGTTCCAGCAATAACACTCCTAGCCATATATCCAAAGGATGCTCAACTATACAACAAGGACATTTGCTCAACCATGTTTGTAGCAAATTTATTTGTAATAGCCAGAATCTGGAAACAACCCAGATGTCCCTTAATTGAGGAATGGATACAGAAAATGTTCTACATTTACACAATGGAATACTACTCAGCAATTAAAAACAAGGAAATCATGAAATTTGCAGGCAAATGGTAGGAACTAGAAAAGATCATGCTGAGTGAGCTACCCCAGAAGCAGAAAGACACACATGGTATATACTCACTTGTAAGTGGATATCAGACATAATATAGTATAATCATACTAAAATCTGTACACCTAAAGAAGCTAAGCAAGAAGGAGGACCCTGGGTAAGATGCTCAATCTTCATTCAGAAAGGCAAATGGGATCGACATAGGAAGAGGGCGAAAACAGGGAATAGGACAGGAGCCTACCACAGAGAGCCTCTGGAAGACTCTACCCAGTGTGGTTTTAAAGTGGATGCTGAGACTCTTGCTCTTAATTTTAACGGCAAAAAAGAGAGAGAAAAACATGGCTGTTTTTGACAATTTAAGCATTTAAAACTGGAGTAGGAAGATTCCTTTTAAGGTGAATTCCAACCTAGACTCTCTAAATGACAATATGTTTTCACACACATACACACTCACACAAACACAAAAATAACTTTTACCCTACTACTTAAATTAAAGTTAAAAACTTCTTGCATGTCCAGCAAATCATGCCTTAAAAATGACTGTCTTAAGCACATTAAACTGTGTCTAGAATTGGTCATATTGATATAGAGATTTTGCTGGCAAATTTTATGTAAATTTGGCACAGGCTAGTGTCATTTGATATAAGAAGATAAGAATTGAGAAAATGCCTTTGTAAATTTGTAAAATAGGCAAACCTGTAGAGCATTTTTAGTTTTCAAATTAGTGACCAATGGGAGAGGACCCAGCCCATTTTATGTGACCACCTCTGGACAGGTTGTCCTGGGTTCTACCAGAAAACAGGCTGAGTGAGCCAGTAAGAAGCAGTCCTCCATGTCCTCTGCATCTGTTCCTGCCTGCGAGTGTTCCGGCCAGGACTCTTTCAGTGATAATGAACTACTATCTGAAGGAAAATACTAAAGTCAAAAAGGACACAAATGGCCTATGGAAGAGAGAAACAGTGGAAGACAGTGGGAAAGAAGGGACAAGAATGAGGGTGGGATGGGATGGCAGAAAGGATGGAATGAGTGCAGAGGATTTTGCTATAACCTGCACTCTCCACTACTGAGTGAAATACGACACTTGTATTAATTCTGCTGTTGTAGCTGTACTGTACATCTAAATGAAAGTTATACATGCTGCTCATAGACTCTAGCTTCACTGAAATGCACACCCAATCTTCCAGCAGAATGGTCCTGAACAGGGTTCATATAATTATTTGTGCTTTCAATCCCCCTTGTCTCTGGGCTTCTTCATCCATAGGGACTCCAGACAGTTTTACCCCTTTGCTAAAGAAATGCTTGCTTTGAAATTTTTTTTTTTTAACTTATAACCTTGTCTTCAAGAAAAAGCTTTATCACTTTGTGTTCTCTTGTGCCTTTGGCTAACTTCAAAAACAAAGTGCTTTACCACCCGACAGCCTCTGGCCAGGAGAACAATTGCTTTGCCTATGGCTGTTCTTAAGAACTTGCCTTACTTCACCTCTGGAATTTTCAGACATCAAGCTGTCCTACTTCAGTGACAGCCGAGGAGTTTGTTCCTGTACATTATTTTCATTTGGGAGTAAAGTATGTTTAATTTCCCATTTATTTTCACCCATTTCTGAAGGGGGTAATTTTGGGGATAGAAATTTTCTGACATTTGGAGGCTACTCTTGTTGTGCTCACCTTGTTATTCTTATTTCTGCTTTCCTCTTGTCCTCACAGCTATGCCCCTGCTTACTAAAAACCTTCTCCATGCTTTTTATTGGACATTATTCATTGTGAAACCTACAAACTGTAGTGTTGAGGAAAAAAATCCATTTTTTTTCAAAAAAATATTTTCTATCTTCTCCTCCTCACTTTGATAATGTTTCCCAAAGGATAAAATTTATCCAGTTAATATCTATCCCTATCACAGGATCAATCCATTGTTGTTCTATTTTCTTTCCCCAAAGAAGGCTTCATCTTTGCTGAGACATACCTCATACTTCTAAACTCATAAATTTCCCCGTGTAAGAGTTAGGGAAGATTTTGCCTCTGACTTTTGAATGTGTCTATAATGTAATATAGAGTAGTTTATTATGAGAATGCCAATCTTTTCTCAGCAAAGTGATAGGATTATAAAAAATCAAAGTACTTTCCTATAGTCATTGAATAAAGGTATAGAGCAGTTGTCAGAGAGAACAAGTGTATTTATTTTTTTATTTTTAGAAGTATTTTTAATTTTTTATTTGTTACAATTTATTCACTTTCTATTTTTTAATTAAAATTTTCTATCCGACCTGTAGCTCCATCCCTTGTTCCCTCCCTATCCTATCATCCTTTGACCCTTTCTCTTCTCCTATGCCCCTTCCCCAGTCCACTGATAAGGGAGGTCCTCCTCCCTTTCCATCTGACCCTAACCTATCCAGTCTCATCAAGATTGGATGCAATGTCTTCCTTCCTCTTTGGACTCCTAAGGCTGCTCACCCCTCAGGGGGAGGTGATCAAAAAGCCAGCCACTGAGTTCATGTCAAAGACAGCTCCTGTTCCCCTTACTCAGGAGCCCATTTGGGCACTGAGCTGCCATTGGCTATATCTGTGCAGGGGTTCTAGGTTATCTGCATGCATGGTCTTTGGTTGAAGTATCAATCTCAGGGAAGACCACTGTGCCCAAATTTTTTTGTTCTCTCCTTGTGTAGTTCCAGTCCCATCCAGATCTTTCTATCTCCCCCTTCTTTCATAAGATTCCTACATTCTGCCCAAAGTTTGATTATGAGCCTCAGCATCTGCTTTAATACCCTGCTGGGTAGAGTCTTTTCAGAGGCCTTCCATGGTAGGCTCCTGTCGTATTCCTTGTTTTCACCCTCTTCCTATGTCTATCCCATTTGCCTTTCTAAGTGAAGATTGATCATCTTACCCAGGGCCCTCCTTCTTGCTTAGTTTCTTTAGGTGTATGCTTATCATAAATTATATGTCTAATATCCACTTATAAGTGAACATATACCACGTATATCTTTCTGCTTCTGGATTATCTCACTCAGGATGATCTTCTCTAGATCCCACCACTTTTCCTGAAAATTTCACAATTTCCTTGTTTTTCATTGCTGAGTAGTATTCCATTGTGTAAATGTACCACAATTTCTGTATCCAGTTCTTAATTGAGGGACATGTGGGCTGATTACAGATTCTGGCTATTACAAATAAAGCTGCTACAAATATGGTTGAGCAAATGTCCTTTTTGTGTACTTGAGCCTCTTTTGGGTATATGCCTAGGAGTAGTAAAGGAATAGTAGTAACACTATTCCTAATTGTTTGAGAAAGTGCTAGATTGATTTCCAAAGTGGTTGTACAAGCCTTGAAGTCATTGGAACAGGAGACAACTTCCTGAAGAGAACACCAACAGCACAGGCTCTAAGAGCAACAATAAATAAATGGGACCTCATGAAAACGAAAAGCTCTGCAAAGCCAAGGACACTGTCGTCAGAACAAAACAATAGCTTACAGACTGGGAAAGGATCTTCACCAACCCTTTATCTGACAGAGGGCTAATGTCCAGAATATATAAAGAACTCACAAAATTTAACAGCAGCAAATCAAGTAATCCAATTAAAAATGAGGTACAGATCTAAACAGAAAATTCTCAGTAGAGGAATATAGAATGTCAGAGAAACATTTAGAAAAACTCTCACAGTCCTTAGTCATCAGGGAAATGCAAATCAAAAAGACCCTGAGATATCACCTTACACCCATCAGAATGGCCAAGATGAAAAACTCAAGTGACAACACATGCTGAAGAGGATGTGGAGAAGGAGGAACCTTCCTCCATTGCTGGTGGAAATATAAACTTTTACGGTGTGTTTATTATTAGCCATCTGTGAAATAAAACACAAGGAAGAGCATCTTTATCAGTTCCTATCTAGAATGTGTAAGTTTTTGTGTAAATTCTATACTAATATTTGAACTTCAAATATATGTTCATTACCATAATGTTTTAGGGTTTTTGTCTGTTTAAAACTGATTAATAATCCACAGATTATATATACCATATAAGTACGCTTTACCTGTAACATAAAGAAAATTTATTTTATTCCCTTTTCTGTATAAAACATCATTAGAGTGAGCATGTGTATGCATATCTACATGCATGTATCTCATATATATTCTATATATATATACACAAAATTTTCTTCAATCTATATAATTCTTGGCATGAAAACCTATACCAAAAACTTTCTAATTTATACTTTTACAATAAATAGCTATAAAAAATATCTGTATTGCCCACTTATAACTGATGATGTTAAAAATCTATGTTTTTCAGCTGAACTTGGAAATATGTTATTTTCTCTGCCTCACCAATGCCTAACTTATAGCCACTGAAACTCATAAGCATAAAAAATATGGTTTGACAAAATTTAAAAGGTGAATGCATTTAACTAGTATATCCATAGTTGCTATTCATTTAGCAAATGTGGAATAAAATCTTCATTAGAAACATGACAGGAGTGCTCACTTCGGCAGTACATATACTAAAATTGGAACAATACAGAGAAGATTAGCATGGCCCCTGCACAAGGATAACATGCAAATTCGTGAAGTGGTCCATATTTTTAACATATAACGGCAAACCCATTAGAATCACACCTGACTTTTCAACAGAGACCATGAAAGCCAGAAGGGCCTGGACAGCTATCATGCAGACCCTAAGAGAACACAAATGTCAGCCCAGGTTACTATACCCCGCAAAACTCTCAGTCCTAATAGACAGAGAAAACAAGATATTCAACAACAAAAAGAAATTTCAACAATACCTACACACAAATCCAGCACTACTGAAGACACTAGAAGGGAAAATACAACCCAAAAAAAAACTAGCTACTTTTAAGAAAACACAGGAAATGATTAACCTCACTACAGTAAAACAAAAAGCAACCAAGCACACAACATTATGACCGCAGCCAACATCAAAATCAAAGGATCTAACAGCCACTGGTCATTAATCTCTCTCAACATCAATGGACTCAACTCTCCAATAAAAAGACACAGACTAACAGAATGGATGCATAAACAAAACCCAGCAAACCGTTGCATACAAGAAACACACCAAAGTCACAAAGATAGACATTACCTGAGGATAAAAGGTTGGAAGAGGGCTTTCCAAGCAAATGGACCCAAGAAGCAAGCAGGAGTAGCCATTCTAATATCTGATAAAATAAACTTTCAACCAAAATTAATCAAAAGAGATGGGGAAGGACACTTCATACTCATCAAGGGAAAATTCCACCAGGAATATCTGTGCCCCAAATACAAGGGCACCCACATTTGTGAAAGAAACATTGATAACACTTAAACCACACATAGATCCCCACACATTAATAGTGGGAGACTTCAACACCCCACTCTCAACAAAGGACAGGTCAACAAAACAGAAATTAAACAAAGAAACAATATCTCTGACAGAGGTCATGAATCAAACGGACCTAACAGACATTTACAGAACCCTACACCCAAACACAAAAGAACTTACCTTCTTCTCCGCACCTCATGGAACCTTCTCCAAAATAGACCAAATAGTTGGTCACAATGCGAGCCTCAACAGATACAAGGAGATTGAAATAATCCCTTGTATCCTGTTTGATGACCATGGAATAAAGATGGACCTCAACAACAACAGAAATAGCAAAAAGACTACACACATATGGAAACGGAACAACTTGCTAATAAATGACAGCTGGGTCAGGGAAGAAATAAAGAAAGAAATTAAAGTCTTCCTAGAACTCAATGAAAATGAAGACACAACATACCCAAACTTGTGGGACACAATGAAAGCAGTGCTAAGAGCAAAGTTCACAGTACTAAGTGCCTTCAAGAAGAAATTCGAGACAGCACATTCAAGCAAGTTAATGGCTCACTTAAAAACCCTAGAAAAAGAAGAAGCAGACACAACAAAGAGGAGCAGACGGCTGGAAATAGTCAAACTCAGGGCTGAAATCAATCAATTAGAAACAAATAAAACAATTCAAAGAATCAATGAAACCAAGAGCTGGTTCTTTGAGAAAATTAACCACATAGACAAACCCTTAGCCAAGCTAACTAAAAGGCAGAGAGACACCACCCAAATCAACAAAATCAGAAATGAAAAGGGGGACATAATTTGAAAATCTAAATGAAGTGGATATTTTCTTTCAATCGATTCCACTTACCAAAGCTGAATAAGGACCAGGTAAATCAATTAAATAGTACTATATCCCCCAAGGAAATAGAAGCAGTCATTGAAAGTCTCCCATCTAGAAAAAGCCCAGGGCCAGATGGTTTTAGCGCAGAATTCTAGCAGACCTTCAAAGAAGAGCTAACTCCAGCACTCTTCAAACTATTCCACAAAATAGAAACAGAAGGATCATTACCAAACTCATTCTATGAAGCCACAGTCACCTTGGAACCTAAACCTCACAAAGACCCAACAAAGAAAGAGAATTTCAGGCCAATCTCCCCTATGAACATTGATGCAAAACTATTCAACAAAATACTTGCAAACCGAATCCAAGAACACATCAAAGAAATCATCCACTATGACTAAGCAGGATTCATCTCAGGCATGCAGGGGTGGTTCAATATACAGAAATCCATCAATGTGATCCACCATATTAACAAATTGAAAGAAAAAAACCACATGATAATCTCCCTAGATGCTGAAAAAGCATTTGACAAAATCCAACATCCATTCAGGTTTAAAGTATTGGAAAGATCAGGGATACAAGGCACATATCTAAACATAATAAAGATGATAAACAGCAAACCTATAGCCAACATCACTGAATGGAGAGAAACTTAAAACAATCCCACTGGAATCAGGGACAAAGAAAGGCTGCCCACTCTCTTCTTATCTCTTCAACATAGTTCTGGAAGTCCTTGCTAGAGCAATAAGACAGTTGAAGGAGATCAAGGGGATACAAATTGGAAAGGAAGAAGTCAAATTATCACTATTTGCAGATGATATGATAATATATGTGAGTGACCTCAAAAACTCTACCAGGGAACTCCTACAGCTGATAAACACCTTCAGCAAAGTGACTGGATACAAAATTAACTAAAAAAAAAATAAAATCAGTAGCCCTCAAAAGACAAAAGGGCTGAGAAAGAAATTAGGGAAACAACACCGTTTACAATAGCCACAAATGACTTAAAGTAGCTTGGTGTAACCCTAACCAAGCAAATCAAAGACTTGTATGAAAAAAAAATTTCAAGTCTCTGAAGAAAGAATTAGAAGAAGATATGAGAAGATGGAAAGATCTCCCATGCTCATGGCTTGGCAGGATTAACATAGTAAAAATGGCCATCTTACCAAAAGCAATGTACAGATTCAATGCAATTCCCATCAAATTGCCAACACAATTCTTTACAGACCTAGAAAGAAAAATTCTCAACTTCATATGGAATAACAAGAAACCCAGAATTGCTAAAACAATCCTCTACAATAAAAGATCTTCTGGAGGTATCTACATCCCTGACCTTAAGCTGTACTATAGAGCAACAATAATAAAAACTGCATGGTACCGGCATAGAAACAGCATGGTGGATCAATGGAACCCAAAAGATGACCCAGAGAAAAATCCACACACTTATGGACACCTGATCTTTTACAAAGATGCCAAAACCATACAATGGAGAAAAGAAAGCATCTTCAACAAATGGTGCTGGTCCAACTGGATGTCTACATGCAGAAAAATGAAAATAGATCCATACTTATCACCCTACACAAAACTAAAGTCCAAGTGGATCAAAGACCTCAACATAAAACCAGACACATTAAATTGGTTAGGAAAAAAAGTGGGGAATACCCTTGAACTCATTGGCACAGGAGAAAACTTCCTGAACAGAACACCAACAGCACAGGCTCTAAGAGCAACAATCAATAAATGGGACCTCATGAAGCTGAAAAGCTTCTGTAAAGCAGAGGATACCGTCATAAAAACAAAAGGACTGCCTACAGATTGGGAAAGAATCTTCACCAACCCTCTATCTGATAAAGGACTAATATCGAGTATATATAAAGAACTACAGAAGCTGAAAAGCACCAAAACAAGTAATCCAATTAAAAAAATGTGGAACAGAGCTAAACAGAGAATTCTCTGTAGAGGAATATTGAATGGCAGAGAAACACTTAAAGAAGTGCTCAACCTCATTAGCCATTAGGGAAATGCAAATCAAAACAATGCTGAGATATCACCTCACACCCATCAGAATGGCCGAGATGAAAAACTCAAGTGACAACATATGTTGGAGAGGTTGTGGAGAAAGGGGAACCCTCCTTCATTGGGGGTGGGAATGTAAACTTGTACAACCACTCTGGAAAGCAATCTGGCGCTTTCTCAAGACCCAGCCCTACCACTCCTAGGCATATATCCAAAAGAGGCTCAAGTACACAACAAGGACATTTGCTCAACCATGTTTGTAGCAGCTTTATTTGTAATAGCCAGAAGCTGGAAACAGCCCAGATGCCCCTCAACTGAATAATGGATGCAGAAATTGTGGTACATCTACACAATGGAGAATTACTCAGCAATGAAAAATAAGGAAATCATGAAATTTGTAGGTAAATGGTGGGGCCTAGAAAGGATCATCCTGAGTGAGTTGTCCCAGAAGCAGAAAGACACACATGATATATTCTTACTCATATAGACATAACATAGTATATACCTACTAAAAAATGTACATCTAAAGAAACTAAGCAAGAGAGAGGACCCTGACTAAAATACTCAATTCCCATCATGAAAGGCAAAGAGACTGGACATCAGAAGACAAAGAAAACAGGAAACAACCTAGGAACCTGCCACAGTGGGCCTCTGAAAGCCTCTGCCCTGCAGATAATCAAAGCAGACGCTGAGACTTATGGCCAACTGTTGGGCAGAGTGCATGGAATCTTATGTAAGATGTGGGAAATAGTAAGAGCTGGAGAGGATGGTAACCATACAAGGAGAGCAACAGAAAAAGAAAAATTGAACACAGGGAACTTCCCAGAGACTCATACTCCAACCAAGGATTGTTCATGGAGATAACCTAGAACTCCTGCACAGATGTAACACATGATATTTCAGTGTCCAAGTGGTTTCCCTAGTAATGGGAATAGGGACTGCCTCTGACATAATCTGATTGGCCTGCTCTTTGATCACCTCCCCCTGAGGGGGGAAGAGCCTCATCAGGCCACAGAAGATGGCAATGCAGCCTATCCTGAGGTGATCTGATAGACTAAGATCAGAAGGAAGGAGAGGAGGCCCTCCCCTTCAATGGACTTGGGGAGGGGCATGCATGAGGAAGGGGGAGTGAGGGTGGGATCAGGAGGGGAGGATGGAGGGGCTTATGGGGGGAGACAAAGTGAACAAAGTGTAATTAATAGTAAAAAAAAAAATTAAAAAAAATGCTTAACATCATTAACCATTAGGGAAATGTAAATCAAAACAACCCTGAGATTTCACCTTACATCCATCAGAATGGCCAAGATGAAAAACTCAAGTGATAACACATGCTGGAGAGGTTGTGAAGAAAGGGGAACCCTCCTCCACTACTAGTGGAAATGCAAACTAGTACAACCACTCTGAAAATCAATCTGGTGCTTTCTCAGACAACTAGGAATAGTGCTTCCTCATAATCCAGCCATACCACTCCTAGGCATATATCCAAAAGGGGCTCAAGTACACAATAAGGACATTTGCTCAAACATGTTTGTAGAAACTTTATTTGTAATAGCCAGAAGCTGGAAACTCCCCCAGATGCCCCTCAACTGAAGAATGAATGCAGAAATTGTGGTATATGTACACAATGGAGTATTACTCTACAATGAAAAATAAGGAAATCATGAAATTTGCAGGTAAATGGTAGGACCTGGAAAGGATCATCCTGAGTTAGCTGTCCCAGAAGCAGAAAGACACACACGGTATATACTCACTCATATAGACATATAACATAGGATAAACCTACTAAAACATGTACATCTAAAGAAACTAAGCAAGAGAGAGGACCCTGACTAAAATGCCCAATCCCCATACCAAAAGGCAAAGAGGATGGACATCAGAAGAAGAAGAAAACAGGAAACAACCTAGGAACCTGTCATAGAGGGCCTCTGAAAGGCTCTACCCTGCAGATAATCAAAGCAGATGCTGAGACTTATGGCCAACTGTTGGGCAACATGCATGGAATCTTATGTAAGAAGTGGGAAATAGGAAGATCTGGAGAGGATAGGAACCCCACAAGGAGAACAACAGAACCAGATAATTTGAACACAGGGCTCTTCCCAGAGACTCATACTCCAACCAAGTACCAGGTATGGAGATAACCTAGAACCCCTGCACAGATGTAGCCCATGGCAGTTCAGTGTCCAAGTGGGTTCCATAGTAATGGGAAGAGGGACTGCCTCTGACATATCTGATTGGCCTGCTGGTTGATCACCTCCCCCTGAGGGGGGAGCAGCCTTACCAGGCCACAGAAGATGACAATGCAGCCATTCCTGATGAGATCTGATAGACTAAGATGAGAAGGAAGGAGAGGAGGACCTCCCCTATCAGTGGATTTGGGGAGGGGCATGTGTGAAGAAGGAGAAGGAGGTTGGGGTCTGGAGGGGAGGAGGGAGAGGCTCATGGGGGGGATACAAAGTGAATAAATGTAATTAATAAAATACAATTAAGCAAATTATCATGATGACCGCACATGTTTACCTTTTTAATTTTATTTTTATATGGAAAAAGAGTATGTTGCTTATTTTTCCATCAATTTTGTTTCTTTTTCTGTTGTCTGTTCAGGGTAGGAGTGAGAGTTGAATCCAGACCAAAATATTTGACAAAAGGAAGGAAGGAGAACATTATAATATCAGAGGGTATAACTCTATAAATTTGGAAGTGGCATGATAGCTGGGACCATCCTCGAGTGGTAACAAGTGGTTGCATTCTGTCTTAATTATGTTTCTGAGCATTAGGAAGCTGGGAAATTAGATAATGGTGAATCTCAAGATGCTCAAAAGTGGTGTATTTCTTCTATTTGGAGAAGGGTTTTACACACTCTCCAAACAGAAGAGCAAACCTAAGATTGAATGTTTAAAGTCATGAGCATATTGAGAATATTTTATATTCAAATCATAACACTCCTTTTTGAGGTCAGGGGTACTGCTTGGACTAAGGTCCAAGGACTCAGACATGCTAGACAAGTTCTTTGCCACCGAACTCTCCCTTAGCTTTTTGTATTCTGATACAGAGTTTTGCTAGGTAACCCTGGCTGGCCTTGTCAATTCTAACATACATACGTCTGTAAAACTTTACCAGGGTGAAATTATTCTTTTCGTCCAATAAGCTTTTAGAAATTTGAGACTAGAAATAGAAAATTAATCAATTAAAGACATTCTATTTCTAGGTAAATGGAAATAAAATAGTTATTTTCATTTGTAGTCATTCCCTGCATGCATTTTCCTAGTCAGTCCAGGACGGAGAACCGAAGGATGCCAACTGGTGACCATCTAAAGGTGAATTACACTTCATTTTCAGCCACCACTCGTGAACAGCAACAGTTCTTACCATAAGGCATTTACAGAATGAATATATTTATATGAGTGGTGCTATTAATAGGAAATCTAATGTAATCACATGTAATACCATGCTCGAAATGAAACTCAAGTAGTTTCACGGCTATCCCATTTCCATGTCATTATAGATTATGATATGGTAAACTTGATCCTAAGCAGATGGCAGAAAGGCAAAGTCTGTCCTCAGCAGATCCAAGGCCATGGCAGAGATTACAACAAAAGCACAGTAGTAATTACTAAACAAAGTTTCCTTTAGCAGTGCTTATTATACTATTCTTTTAAAGAGCTATAATTTCTTCCATAGAAATTTATGAAACAATAAGAGGATGTTGAAATATATGAAATACTGGAATTATTCATAAATGTGTTGAATTGGGAAGTGGAGAAAGAATGATTGGTATAGTCAATTGAAATTTCTTTGTATTTATGAAATATTATTTGCTACTAAATGACAGTTGGGTCAGGGAAGAAGTAAAGAAAGAAATTAAAGTCTTCCTAGAATTCAATGAAAATGAAGACACAACATACCCTAACTTGTGGGACACAATGAAAGCAGTGCTAAGAGGAAAGTTCATAGCACTAAGTGCCTTCAAGAAGAAATTCGAGACAGCTCATTCAAACAACTTAATGGTTCACTTAAAAACCCTAGAAAAAGAAGAAGCAGACACACCAAAGAGGAGTAGACGGCTGGAAATAATCAAACTCAGGGCTGAAATTAATCAATTAGAAACAAATAAAACAATTCAAAGAATCAATGAAACCAAGAGCTGGTTCCTTGAGAAAATCAACAAGACAGACAAACCCTTAGCCAAACTAACTAAAAGGCAGAGAGACACCACCCAAATCAACAAAATCAGAAATGAAAAGGGGGACATAACTACAGACACTGAGGAAATCCAAACAATCATTAGGACTTACTTCAAAAGTTTATATGCCACAAAATTTGAAAATCTAAATGAAATGGACAATTTTCTTGATTGATTCGACTTACCAAAGCTGAATCCGGACCAGGTAAATCAATTAAATAGTCCTATATCCCCCAAGGAAATAGAAGCAGCTTTGTATTTTTAAAATGTATTATGGGGCTGGAGAAATGGCTCAGAGATTAAGAACACTAGCCTTTCTTCTAGAGGTCCTGAGTTCAATTCCCACCAACCACATGATGGCTCCCAACCATCTATAATGAAATCTGGTGCTCTTTTTCTGGTATTGTATACAGAATAAACAAGTCTTAAAAAAATTTATTATGTTACTTCATTCATTTTATATCCCTATTTTAGCTCCCTCTCTTGTCTTCTCCAGTTCCCACCCTCCTTTCCTCTCCTCCTATCTCCATCCCTTAAACCTCAGAAACAGGGATCCCTCCTTTCCTACCAACTGACTCCAGCCTATCAGGTTTCATTCATCACTGGCTGCATTCTCTTCTTCTGTGGCCTGGAAAGGGCACCCTGCCAGGGGGAAGTGATCGAGGAGCAGGGAATAGAGTCCATGTCTGAAACTGCTCCTGCACCCTAAGAGTACCCACATGGAAACTGAGGTGCCTATCTGGTATATCTCAGCAGAGGGGCTTAGGTCCTCTCTGTGCATGGACCTTGGTTAGTGCATCAGTCTTCGCAGGCCCCGCTGGGACCAGATTTGTTGGCTCTGTTGGTCTCCATGTGGAGTTCCTGTTCCCCGTAAGTCCTTCTAAACTCCAACTCTTCCATAAGACTCCCTGAGCCCTGCCCAAAGTTTGGCTGTGGGTCTCTGCATCTTCTATGACACCCTCGGGATGGAATCTTTCGCTTTCAAGATCAATTTGTGCTAACCTCCTTTCTAACATCTGCCTTCCTTTGTACTGTATGGTCACTTGTAATCGTTGTACTCACCAACTTTTATATTATGCAGAACATTTGATGATATCAGAAAACCACAGTTAGCACTTACGTATAATAGAAAGCATTAATCAAAAGTTTTGGTTTATAATTTAAAACAGACATTTGTGCCAGGACAATTCATGATGCTGATTACTTTTCAGAATCCATTTTGTCACTTGTAGTTCAGTTTTCGTTGTTCATGTTTCAAAAACGTTCAGTAATGATTTCAGGAGTTCATATGCTCACATTTCTTTCTAAATGAGGGAAGAGTCTGTGATTGCCTCTAGTTTTCTTTGAAACTTTCAGTAAGCTTTGACTAACCCACCTCAGTTTGTATGCCAATTATTTGTCAATTCTCGGAGTTCAGAGAAGACCACTAAAGGAAAGAGGAGTCCTGTATGCACACCAAGAGCTGTCCACTATACCTTCTCCCTCTGCCCTTCACCCTCATTATGCAGATTCTTTAGGCAGCCAATCTAGGCATATTCTTTCCACTTTTTGTGTATTTATGATAACTTGGTAATTTCTGTATTTAACATTAATTTGTAGACTCGACTCACCAAGTACAGGTACGGTATGTACTATATTGTATCTCAATTCCCTGGCATGTTTTCAGTTTTGCCATTTATCCTCTTTTATAGAGGATGAAATAGTGTCTATTTGCATTCAGTTTGCAATAAAAATTGAGATCCTCAATAATACTCTTTCTGTGTTATTAAATGTATGACATATCTAGAAATTACAGCTAACATTACTAATGCTTTGTTCCACTATTTCTTTACTGTTCTGGTATTTCAAAATGATGAGGTTTAAGTACCAATAGCTTCATTCATCACTTTGCAAATCAGAAGGAGTCTCCTTTTATGAAATGGCAGCCCCTTAAATATCACTAATGGAATATTGTCTCAATAGTTCCTGGAGTGTTTTTCCTTAATTATAATGATCAGGAAAACTGAGTCAAAAGATAATATATTTACATGGATTTTCATGACTATTCTATCATTTGTAATGTTTTTTCTTAGGAAGCACATGGAGAATGAAAATGATTGCCTGTGAGTTCTTTTCACATTGATGCTTGGTCGGGTTCTTAGGGCAGCACACCTTTTTCAGATTCATCATATTTCCAGACTCATACTTATTTCTTTGAATACTGTGGAGACAGGAAGGCAGAATGACTAGTGGTTTAATTGTTTCTCGTTTTCTGAACAGTCCAGTGTTTGTCTGACAGAATTTTGGAAGATGCTGTCAGGTATTGCTAAACTGTATCCTGACAGAGGCTGCAGTGAAAATGTATTCACTGAGTTTTTACCTGGTGAATTTGGTGGTCTTTTTTTTTTTTTTTTTTTTTTTTTTGGATTACATGGGCCAATTTTATCAAATCAAAGAGAAGTCAAACATAAGACAGGGTACAATGTGGTGATGGTGTCACTGGATGAGGTGGCTGTGATCATAAACCTTGTAGGTCTAAAGGAGTAAACTAAGATACTCTTCGAAAGATTATCTGCTGGGCTGGCAATGTGGCTCCATGGGTAAAGGCACGTGCTGCCAAGGCAGAAGATGTGGTGTTACCACATACACGCATGATACAAGAACAGAACCAGTGGTTCCATGTTGTCCTTTGTTCTGCCACACAGGCTGTGTCTTGAGTAAATACACATACAGATACACATACTCACACACAGAGAGACAAGACAGAGAATTTTAATAACATTTAAATGTTCCTATATAGATAGAGGATTACAGATACTAATATCTCCGTTTCAGGAATCACAATTGTACCTTTATGTTCACCATGCAATTGTTAGGTATTGGATTTATCAAATGGAACACGTTTTAACAAAACCTTGAATTAATTTGGATTTGGTGTTGCAAGAGCATTTTGAAGTGCATCTTATTTTGTGCCACTCACCAGTCCTGGAGGAGATGATGGGATGCCTAGTTTAGTTCATAAGCTACTTTCTCGTATCCTCAGGTCAATAGAGTTTAGTGGAAATGAAATGAGTCAAGATTTTATGAGTCTCTCTGTTGCAAAAGTGGTTTTGGAAAAAAAAAACTCTCTGTCCGATTTGATATATTTTCCTTTGAGGCATGAGTAATAAACACAGATATATGGAGGAAAGAATTTTATATCAAGTTTTAATGAAAGGTTAATTACTTCAGCATCAATAAGTCATTTACTAGGAAAGGTATTCTAATTCATAACTGCAAGGTTTGATATGTGTTTCTTCTTATTAAAATGTAAAGAGAGAAAACTCAATACAATCAAGCAAAATATAGCTATTAATAGCTTGGTGCTTCTTGATGCTAAGAGAGTCCTGTCAAAACAGAATCTGATTTCAAATGACCTTGGTCAAAGTCAACTAGTACAGAAATTCAATTACCTGCTACATTAGAGTAGTAATGAGTCTACTTTATTACAGGGTGTAACATCCAGAAGAGACAAAGCCCAAGGGTGCCCTGTTGGTAAGTCTGCCACAGAAGCAGCAGCAGAGTACAAGGAAATGCGACTGAAAACTCGCTACAGTAAGTTTCTTGATGTTGTAATGATGTACACAAAAAGTCACTTCTCCTTTGTCAGCAAGTTCAGAATACTTGAGAGGTAGGGCTCTTGCTAACACTGTCTCTGTACATGTCAAAGAATGTAAGGCTGTTTCGACACACAGGACCAGTGGCCAAACATATTCATGCTCTTTCACTTTTTTTTTTAATTTTTTTTCTTTTACTTTTTGAGACAGGATGTCACACTGCAGCCCAGGTATTCTGAAACTTTCACTGTAGTCCATGCTAGACTTGATCAGCTTTGCTGTGCTACTACATCTGAGTATTCAAGAAATTTGAATCCTCATGCTTTTGTTAAGTGATTTCTATAAAATGTTAAGGCTTTCTTTGTTTATGAACCTTGGAAGAGTCTTGTCATTTGCTGTGGCCAATGTGAATGAGGCACCACGATAAAATTCAGCCACTTGCAAGGGCCTTTCTCATTTGTTTCTTAGTTTGATGCATGCTCTGTTATGCTTTTTTTTTTTAATTTGTGCTTGTTTTTTAATTTTTTTTTACTTTACTTTTTTTTTTTTTCCTTTTAGTGTCAGAGTAACTGCTATGTATCTCAGATTGGCCTTGAACTTGCTATGTAGCCAATAACAACCTTCAAACTCTGACCCTCCTGCGTTCACCTCCCATGTACAAACATTGAGACAAATACTACTGTGTCAGACTTATGCAGTGCTGAGGATTAAACATAGAGTTCCATGCACACTGGGTTAGCACTCTACCAAATAACCTACATCTCCAGAATACGTAGTTTGATTTGAAAGAGAGAAGACCATTTTTGCAGGAGATAAGAAAACAAATGGGTGCAAAGTCCTCCTCTGTGGCCTAACAGACTGCTCCTCCCCGGGGGGGGGGGGGGCAAACAGCCTGCCCTTGAAATCCTGTTAGAAATAGTCCGTGTTCCCCTTACTTTGGAAATCTACTTGGTTACTGAGCTACCATGGGCCACATCCGAGCAGAAGTTCTAGGTTATATCTATAGATGGTCCTTGGTTGAGTGTCAGTCTCAGAAAAGACCCTGTGCCCAGATATGTTTGGTCCTTGTAGAGCTCCTATCCTTTCCACATCATACTAACTTCCCTTCTTTCATATGATTCCCTGCACTCTGCGGAGGGTTTGGTTATGAGTCTTAGTGTCTGCTTTGAAACACTGCTAGCCCTGAAGATACCTGATAAAACAGGGTCAGATGAAAGGGGAGGAGGTCCTCCGCTATCAGTGGACTTGGAAAGGGGCAGGGAGGAGACCAGGGAGGGAGTGTGGGGTTGGGGAGGGAATGAGGGAGCGGGATACAGGTGGGACACAGAGTTAACAAAATGTAACTAAAAAGAAAAAAATAATAAAAAAAAAAAGAAAGAAAGAAGGAGAGGAGGACCTCCCCTATCAGTGGACTTGGGGAGGGGCATGCATGCAGAAAGGGGAGGGTGGGTAGGATGGGGAGGGGAGGAGGGAGGGGCTTATGGGGGGATACAAAATGAATAAAGTGTAATTAATAAAAGTTAAATAAAAAATTAAAAAAAAAGAAAACAAATGGGGAAGGAAGTCTAATGATTCACCTCAAGAACCAAAATATGATAGAACTCACACTAACTCAGCAAGATCGGATTTTATCAGCCCTTTCTATTTCAGGTTTCTCTGCCTGCACCCACTGTGGTCACAGCCTCCAGGTGAGCTGTGTCCTTGTGACTCAGTGACTTGCGAGTGAAAGAAATATTTGCTATTTTGAACTTTCAAGTTTCATAGCAGTGAAGGCCATAGCAACAGATAATTGATATTATTGATTATGCTGTTAGAATAACTTTCCCTTTTTAGTTTTGTTTGTTGGTTGTAGCTAATACCCCCCCCCTTTAGTGTATACATGGACATTGCGTATGAGTAACTCAGGTGGTTTTTATACTTACTAGTAGCAGCTGAAATAAAGAGAGAAAGGAAATCAAACTTCCATAGCACAGCTTGGTTCATCACAAAAAAAAAAAAAAAAAAAAAGACTAGCCCCTCTGAAATATTTAACTTATTTCATTGTTCTCTTAATCTAACTGAGAATATAGCATCACAGCATCTACTGTTATATGTCAGTTTCCCTCACTGCATAGATTAAAATACAATAGACACAGAGACCTGGTAGTAGAATCCAAACACTTCTGTTTCTGTTTGGTTCTTGTCAGAGCCTGCTTATCAGGGATAGCAAAATCATACTCCGGTGAGTATTTGGAATGAATGTTTCCTTTTGAGACAAAGTTTCCTTACTCTACAATCAATCAGGTTTAGTCTGATTCAGATGTATCATCTGATACAGAAGTTTCATCCCTCATATATGATTCTTCATGGGGAATTTATCATAGCATTCTTTTGTGAATGAATCCACATCATCTCAGAATGGCTGGCCATTGGGTATTCCCACCTCAATGCTTGTGTGCCACACCCCATATATGCAGTGTTCTGCACAAATAATCCTCCAGGATTTTTGTTTTAGTCTTAGTATTGGTAAACTGAATATCTTTTATTTCCCACAGACATTAAAGAAAAAATATATAATATATACTTCAAACATATATTGTTGATTTTTTATTCTTGAAATAAATGGACATAAGAAAATTAGAACATAATTTGGAAAATTAAATAGTATGCAGTGATTTTTAAAATCATGCATTGGGTGAGAAATATCAGTTTCAGATGAAGATTCCAATGCTGGTTTAGTGAAAGAGTGAGAGGCCTTAGAGATACGCAGGAGGAAATGCAGAAATTGTATGAGCTGAAATGAGTATAGAGTTTAAGTACAGTATATGGAAGCAATAAACTTAGTCCTGGAGGCTCGGAGGAAACACATATCTGACTGGAGCAGTTAGAGGATGCTGACAAGTGAAGACGGAATACAGATGAAGTAGTTTCCACCACTAGAACTGGGTTATGGCTAGAAGTAGGATACCCAACCTGATTAATTTAAATTATGTGACTTTTAGTGCCAACTAACGGACTTCTGGTTCTCACCTGTCAATACCTAACAGTTCTCTCTTTTAGGGTTGTTGGAAATACTTCAATGTTATTTTATTTTCAAGAATCTTATTGTCTTGTATGTAGATGATTTCACGCTGGCCAGTTGGTACCTGATAATCAATTTGGGGATTGTTTCTTGGTGAAAACTCTTTTTTTCCTACTGGGAAAGTTTCTCTGTTGCCTGTTAAGTCTTTATACAATTGTGCCAAATCAGATTTACTCTCTCCATGTTGACAAGACTATTTGTGTCTTTCTTGTTCAATTTTTCTTTAGGCAAATATGTTATTAGTAACATTACACATATTGAACATACACATATTTATGTATCTAGGAATATAAGTGAACAATTAGAGAAAAAAAAAGGCCAGAAGCTATGAATGAGAGAAGGAGCAGAATGTATGTGGGAGGAGAGGGTACATAGTAGGATTTGAATAGAGAAAAAGAAAGGGAAATAATTATATATTAATCTTAAATATAAAAATAAAAATTAAAAATAAAGTATTATTCCTTAAAAGTATTATTTCTTAAAAATAAAGTATTATTTTCTGGAATATTCTGATTTCTAAAATTCTTGCCCTGCTCACCGGCTTCTGAGCATGTTTTCTTCTTTCTGTCCTTGAACATTCGCACCTGCTGTGTCATGATACATTTCTTCATTTAAATTCTAGCTGTTCAAATATCACATTCGTAGCTCATTCCCAACATCTTTCCTTCATTTAAAACAAAATCTTTCCTACCCTGTTTTTGCTCCTTATTTTTATATCTGTCCATATTTCTTACTGACACTTGTCCTAGTTACTTTTGTTTGTCAATTTTAGACAACATAGAGTTATCCAAGAAAAGAAACCCCAGTTAAGAAAATGTCTCCATAAGATTGCCTGTACACAAGTGAGGAATCTTCTTGATTTATGATTGATGTGGGAGGGTTCAGCCAGCCCATTGTATGTGATGACACTTCTGAACAGGTGAGCATGGTGTGTCTAAGAAAATAAATTGAGCAAGCTGTGAAAAGCAAGTGAGTAAGCATTGTTCCTTCATGGCCTCTGATTCATCCCTTGTCTCTGTGTCCTTCCTTTGAGATCCTGCTCAGTTTTGTTTGTTGATAGACATGTAATGTGGAATTATAATATGAAATAATCTCTTTCCTCTTAAGATTACTTTAGGTCATCATGTTGAATCACAGCAATTGAAACCTAACTAGGACAACAGCCAACATCATATCATGAATTAGTTTGCTAACCTTGTCTCTGTGATATAAAATAATAAGGTAGCATTGTTCTTTTTGTTCAATACTCTAAATCCTTTCCTCCACTTAGAAAATGTATAACGTTAAACTGTCTGTCATTAAATAGTTTTTTTAGCACACATTCAATAATAAAAAGATTTTTAAGGATACGTTCCTTCATTCTTACAAATTAGAATTCAAAAAAGTCAATGATAAAGATTTCTTTTTGATTAACAACTTAAATTTTTATGAATTTATTTCTAGTAACTGAGGAAAATAACACCTTATTTATCATATAGTTTCAACAACCTTAACTTTATTATCACATTTTTAACTTTTTCTCATGCACTTTTCAAAAACATGGATATTTTAAAGAATAATTCATAGTTATTAATACCTCACATAATTTTACTTAGTAGAGCATTCTGGGAATGCAAGTATATTTTTTTTCAATGAAGTAATATTTTCTAATTATTCAAGTACAATACTGTGTCATCTTATTTCTTGCTCAATTCTTTGATAAATAACTATACCAACAGGAAAAATGTTTCCAACTTATAATACAAAATCCAAATTAATTTTTACAGTTTTCTAAAATCTTGTTTGTCATATTTAAACCATTTCTTGTTCATTTGAGCTTGAGAAAAAGAAGAGATACCCGAGGTTGAATATCTGGACACTTCTTCCCTGATATATTCTCTAGCAAAAATCCTCAACTTTTTGGAGGTAGAAAGACTAACAGTTCTTAAAGTGTTGAGTTGGGGAAGAGGTACCTTATTACTAAGACTGGAAACAAAAATGTAGAGAACAGAGACTGCTTCCTGAGACAAGGCAGGAAAGAAACCAGGGAACAGTCTGGGAAAAGCTGAAACATGACAACTGCTGTAACTGAGGCCTGAGACACAGTGATCCATAAGGCTGTGAGTTCATTTACTTCAACTCCAGATACACAATATGGAGCAGTAATTGCTAATTCCATATTGCAGGAAGAATGCGGTCAAGGGACGATAGAGTAAAGAGGATGAAATTGAGCTACCATAAAGTGGTAGATGTAAAACTGGTGATATATATAACGAAAGAGTGAGAGTGAAAGAGAGAGAGAGAGATAGGTAAGAATTGGGATTAAAGTTACATTACACATAGAGGTCCATGATAGAAGCTGACACACAGGTTTCAGGCATAAGTAAAAAAAAAAAAAGAAAAACAAAAAAACAACAAAAGAAAACAAAACAAAAAACAAAAGAACCAAGAGCCAAATATTTCCCTAACATGAAGAATATGTTTGGGGACTGCAAATTGTCTATGTATGCAGAGGAGAAGCACTTAGGTCATCTGCTGTAGTAACTTTAAGACTAGCTTAGTGCAGACACACACTATGTTAAAAATGCTTTATGTACTTTCAAGGACAGATATTAGAGATAGTAGAGTGAAAGGGGAGTATCAGTGAAAACTACAGAATGCTCACCCAAGGTACAACAGCTCCTAGTGACTTCTGTGATAAATAAGCACTATGCTCCCCATTTTTATTTTATTTTTGAGATTATAATATAATTGCTTCATTTCTCCCTTCCCTCCTTCTAAATCCTATACACCCCTCCTTGATTAATGTATATTCCATTGTTTTACATACATATATGTATACACAGGATAGATAGATAGATAGATAGATAGATAGATAGATAGATAGATAGATAGATAGATAGA
>NW_026596244.1:5579459-5601988 GCF_907164565.1 Psammomys obesus | reverse complement strand
AGATAGATAGATAGATAGATAGATAGATAGATAGATAGATAGATAGAAAGACAGTTCAATCTGTATGATGTTATTGAATGGATGCTTTTAGGAATGGCCATTCGTTATTGGATAACCAGTTGATGTGCTCTTCCCTGAGGATCACTATTTCTGCTGTTCTCAGCATTCCTTAGTTGCCTATAATACTTTGTGTAGGATTGAGGCCCCCTAGTCTTCCCCCATCCACCTTGGCATGTGTATTGCTATTGTCTTTGTTGTGCTCACGTTTAGATGGTCATGTTGGTAAGACTTTATGAGTGTGGCTTTAGCCATTAATAGGAGACAAACCTCACAGCAGCCACCCACCCCATCTTCCTATAATCTTTCCGCATCATCCTGTATTTTTCCCAGCACACTGCCACTGCTATACCACCAAGATAACATTTTGTTTCTCACGTTTGCAAGTGGAATTAGCAATATCTAATTGGTGTATTAAGGCGTGGTATGCTTAAACAATGATATTATAGACTTCACCTATAATGTTCACTTGTAACGCCATAAATGTTACTTCCTTAAAATCGGCATAATGTACTTTATTTACCATCTATAGGCGAAGCATTGACCTTTGGCATTTTGATTAAATAATTGTAAATAAATTTAAATAGTTATTGAGTCAGCTTTCCACTCCTGTTTAAAATGAACAAACCAACAACAACAACAACAAAAACCAAACAAACCAAAACCTAAGAAAATGATCTTAAATAAATATTTCTTTGGCTCACAGTTTCAGAGCTGTGGAGCATGCTGACTTGGCTCCATCACTTTGGGCTTATCAGACATCATGGAAAACACTGAAGGCAGAAGAAAAACAAACGAACAAACAAACAAGCACACCCACACGTTCTTGATGTGACTAAGAAGAAAAGAGAGAGGAGGAAAAAAAGTACAGGGATCCCAATTACTCCCAAGAAAGTGACTCCCATGAGCCAATTTCTTTTCAGTAGGCTCCACCTCCTCCCACAGTCCCTTGAGCTGATAGCCAAGCCTTTAATACTTGGATCTTGGGACACATTTTGCATTTAAAGAATAACTGTTACACTTTATCCACTATATTAAGATAACTGAAAATTATATAAATTTGAAATTCATTTAATTTTTAGTATTTTAATCTTTACTACCTCTGTGAAAATTTATATTTCAAAAGTTAAACTTACTTAATTTTCAAAATTATTTGTGTTTTATGTTTTCCCTCATGTTATCTTTACTTTAACAGAGACTGAAAATTGCAGAAGGTAATAGATATTTAAGTCGAACACATTATTCATACTTCATGGGAATAAATGCCATACCATGGTCAGATATTGCTGCAGATTGTCTGCCCCCTGATTCCTACCTAAAGTATCTGTGGCCAAACGGTTGCAGCTCAAGGACCATCTAATCTCAGGATCGAGACAGCAGCCACTAAATACTATCAGTCCCTTTAGTTAGACATCTGCGGTCTTTTGCATTAGGGATGAAGGAATCTTCTGGCTCCACCTCCATCACAGACCTTTTTGGTCTGTCCCCTGAAAATGTGGGATGAGAGATAATGAATGCAGCTCTAGAAGCAGGAAGGAGAATGGAGGTAGGATTTGAATGAACGTTATCAAACGCTGACAATCGGAGTAAGAGACTCGGAAGGCAGCTCTCTTAATAAACTTTGCATCCCTGGCAGCTGAGATGGAAAATCTGAGCAGGCGAATGAGGCCCTAGCATGTTACCATACTGTACTGTGGTTCTTGAAGATTGATGGCATTTTGTTCTTCTTGAACTGCATGTGCAATGGATGAAAAGGGTATGTGGTTTGCTTACTGCACTAGGTTAGTATCTTGATTTATAAACTGCACGAGGCTTTCCATCAAAGTAACAAAAGAAAAGGTTTATTGTTGCTTAGAATGGCATTCCAGCTTTTGTCTAAGAATGAAATGTGGTTTAAAGTGTATTGCCTTCTTGATAGGGAACTCAAACCCCTCCATGCTGCCTATTTCATAACCTATTTCAAACAAGTCTCTCAATTTGGTTTGTGGCAAGTACATTTTCAGTTTATAGAGATTTATTTTGGTTCTGACAATAGCATCACCAAATACTGGTTGTGCACTAAAAGGGAGGTACTTCCTTTGGCCTTTGGCAATATAACAGCCTAGGAAGGGATAAAGTTAAATCACTAAATGTCCACTGTGTGGACAGGAGTTGCTCACACCCAGGACTTGAGCCAACACACAGCCTAGAGAATGTACAAATCAAAAGAAGGATAGTCTGATCAAGGTAAGTTAAACTTTTAAAAATGATAAATAATTAAAAGCAGGAATATTTTGAAATTTTCTTATGTATACCTAAGAGCTCCTAAAATCACACACACATACACACTTATAGCTGATTGATTTTGTATAATGCCATCTTCAACAAAGTATTCAAAGCAGTATATAAAATTTGTAGCTTTCTTAATAATAATGACCAACATGCCAAGAAAAAAAAACAGAAAAAATTGTATTCATGAATATAACACACATAAATCTTTTGGAATTAATGTAACTAAGGAAACAACAGACTTCTACAGCAAAAACAATTAGGACATTGAGGAACATATAGAAATGGAAAGACTTCCCATGCTCATCGATCAGGATAGTAAATATTGTAAAAGAATATCCTACCAGAACTATCTATAAATTTAATATAATATCAGTCAAAGTTCAAGGGCCATTCTTCACAGATATAGAAAAAAAGTAAATAGTTCATAAATGTAAAAAAAAATAAGCAAGAATAACCGAAGAAATTCTGAGCCAAAAAAAGTTTCATATAAATATTTGAGTAAGTAACACCTCTGATTCCTATGCTTAATGAAAGAGAAACACTTAATATACTCGCTTATATAGACCTACAAGATATGATAAACATAATGAAATCTACACACCTAAAGAAGATAATCAAGAAAGTGGACACAGGCGAAGGTGATTAATCCTCATTTAGAAAGACAAATGGGATGTGCATTGAACTTATGACAGGAGTCTACCACAAAAGGCATCTGAAAGACTCTACCTAGCAGTGTTTCAAAGCAGACACTAAGACTCATAACCAAACCCTCGGCAGAGTGCAGGGAATCATATGAAAGAAGGGAAGTTAGTATGATATGGAAAGGATAGGTGCTCTACAAGGACCAAATATATCCGGGCACAGGGTCTTTTCTGAGACTGACACCCAACCAAGGACCATCTATGGATATAACCTAGAACTTCTGCTCGGATGTGGCCCGTGGTAGCTCAGTAACCAAGTAGTTTTCCAAAGTAAGGGGAACACGGACTATTTCTAACAGGATCTCAAGGGCAGGCTGTTTGACCCCCCCCCCCCCAGGGGAGGAGCAGTCTGTTAGGCCACAGAGGAGGTCTTTGCAGCCAAACCTGAAGATACCTGATAAAACAGGGTCAGATGAAAGGGGAAGAGGTCCTCCCCTATCAGTGGACTTGGAAAGGGGCAGGGAGGAGACCAGGGAGGGAGTGTGGGGTTGGGGAGGGAATGAGGGAGCGGGATACAGCTGGGACATAGAGTTAACAAAATGTAACTAAAAAGAAAAATAAAATTAAAAAATAATAATAAAAAAAAAAAAGAAATCCTCCATGTCCATAGTCATCTGGGAGTATTTTCTTGAGGTTTCTTTCTCACAGATGACTTTAGCTTGTGTCAAGTTAACATAAAACTATTCATCATAACACACATTAAAATCATCTCTTTGAACACAAATAATTATAAAGAAAATACTATAAATAAACTTAATTTTAAAATAAAATTGATTATGTCTCAAAGCATAACTTTGGAAAACAATTGTAGGAAGAATAGACAATATCAACAGTCATCCAACTTTAAATTTAAATATCTTAAAAATGATTGTCATAACAAAAGCCTTACTTGCTCAGCTTTCTTGCCTTTCAATTTAAGCGAATATTTAAGAAAAAGTTACTTTTAATCTTATTATAATGCTTTCACAAGTAGATACAAAATAGTGCCCTACACCATGTGATTCATGTCCTAACCTGACAGACTAGGGTCAGATGGAAAGGGAGGAGGACCTCCCCTTTCACTGGACTAGGGAAGGGACATGGGAAGAGTAGAGAGAGGGAGAGTGGGTGGGGGGAGGGTGGGACTGGGTGGAGAAAAGGGAGGGGCCCATACCTGGGATACAAAGTGAATAAATTGTAATAAATAAATAAATAAAAATATTTAAAAATTCTTGTTGCCAAACTCCTCAGCATGGAAGAAGACTAGAGGACAAAATATTCCTTTACTTGGAACAAAATGTTGCTAAATAAAAATTATTTGTATAAAAGATATTTATATCTCATCACAAAAGAAACAATGATTTCATTTATGAATTGCTGGGTGCTTATAGAATTAAAATGAAATTAGATAAAAGTAGAACAAATTAGATCATAAATATTTCATCATGTAGAAAATGGTATATAATAAGTAGAGAACAACTCACATAATCTGATATGGCTTAGTATGCCAAATATCCTACAAAAATATTCTTATTTTTTATTTTAAGAATTATTCTTATTTTCAGGTGTGTTTATACATGTGCTTTGTGGAGGGATGATATGTGCTCATGAGTACAGTTGCCTAAAGAGGACAAGAGACATGTAACAGTTCCCCAGGATAAAGAATTACAGGCCAATGAAGAGGGTTCCCCTTTCTCCACATCCTCTCCAGCATGTGTTGTCACTTGAGATTTTGATCTTAGTCATTCTGATGGGTGTAAGATGCAATCTCAGGGTCTTTTTGATTTGCATTTCCCTGTTGACTAAAGACACTGAGCATTTCTTTAAGTGTTTCTCTCATTCATTATTCCTCTGTTGAGAATTATCTGCTTAGCATTGTACCCTGACTTGAACTCAGGGGCTGACTCTTTGATTACCTTTCCTTGAGGGGGAAGCAGCCTTACCAGCCCACAGAAGAAGACAGTGCAGCCAGCCAGCGCTGATGAGATCTGATAGAATATGGTCAGATGGAAGGGGAGGAGGACCTCCCCTCTCAGTGGAATGAGGAAGCAGCAGAGGAGAAGAGGGAGGAGGGAATGAGAGGGAACAAGGGAGGGGGCTATAGTTGGGATACAAAGTGAATAAACTGTAATTAATAAAAAGTTAAATAAATTTAAAAAAAAAGAGTTACAGGCCATAGTGAGCTGTCTAATATGAGTGTTGGAAACATAAACAAACTATCTTCCAAGTTCAGGCTGCACTCTTAACCTCTGATCCATTTTTTTCAGCCCTCTGTGCTGAGCATTTCTTGTGGTAAATTGCTGATAGCTATTGTCTATAATAATAAATGAGGGAAGGTTCTTACGACTATAGCTATGAAATATACAATTATGTATAGTCCATAAAAAGCAAAAAAGACATAATATAGAAAAATAAAATATTATCAGACATTGTAATTTATTAATAGAAAAAATTTAAAAGTCAATTAATTCATATATTCACAAATTATTTGTTGGTTTTCTTTATATATTGATATGAAACTACATGCAAAAACATTCTAATTCTCAACTCAAAAAACAAAATTAACACAAAGTGCCAAAGACTTATATTAGAAATTACAAACAGCACAGAATATTCAAACATGTTTTAGTCTATAGAGGCTCATACTCTGCTTGTATATTGGCCACTTAGAGATATAAATGTAAAACATTTATAATGAAATTTAGATGTAGAATAATTAAATGCAAATTGAGTGTTTCTTTAATTTTTTTTAGACAATTGTGGATAAGACTGTTACTTTTATTTTTTATTATGCCATGGAAATAAAAAAAAAAGGCTACTAACTTTTGCCTAGTAGATGTTCTAACATCAGCTGTTGTTTATTTATTGCCTCTTTCATGAATTTATCCTTCTTCTCCAACAATGATATTCCTTCTGATATTCCATGTAGAGCTGACTTGGAGGTCATTTTTTAAATACCTGCTTTTCTCGAGCATTATTTTTGCTAATCCTTTAATTAAGAAAAATAGCTTATTTGTGTATATATGTTGTTATTGTAGTAGTCCTGCACATATGAGACTCCATCTTTCTCTCAGTTTATTTATCTGAAAGAGTATATTCATATAATATAGTCTATTTTTTTATTTAATAACTTTACAATCTGATCCAAGGCCCATGTCTTCTCTCCTCCCATTCCTACTTTCCCCCTCCCCCCCTTCTTCTTTGTGTACACTTCTCTTTGCAGCAGGACTTAGAGCATCCTTTCCCACTGGGTCCTGGAGTCTCAGTGGCAAAATGAAAGCCTGGAACCTCCCTAAAGCCTCACGTGTTCCAGAGAGCTGCCCCCAAAAAACTTATTTCCATTCTCCCAGTTCTCCCCTCACTCCACTCCTCTGATCTCCACACCTGACTCCCTCCCCATTCTCCCATTACCCTCTTATGTCCACTCCCACTCAGTTTCCTCCTTCCATCTACTTCACATGTGTATTTTATTTTCTGTTCTGAGTGAGAGTCAAACATTTTCCCTCTAGCCTTCTTTGGCTTCTTTGGTTTGGTGGATTGTAGCATGGTTTTCCTGTATTTATGGCTAATGTGTACTTATAAGCGAGTATATACCACACATGTCTTTCTGGGTCTGGGTTACCTCACTCAAGATAATCTTTTCTAGTTTCATCCACTTGCCTACAAATTATATGATGACTTTATTTTTAACAGCTGTGTAATATTCTATTGTGTAAATTTACTACTTTTTTTTAATTCATTCTTTAGTGCAGGGACATAAAGGTCATTTTCAGTTGGTGGCTATTATGGAAAAGCTTCTATGAACATAGTTGAGCAAGTGTCCTCATGGTATGATGGAGCAATAAATTGGACCTCATAAAATGGAATATTTTACAAAAGGCAAAGGGCTCTGTCAATAGAACAAAATGGCAGCACACAGACTAGAAAAAGATCTTCACAACCCTACATCCGACAGAGGGCTAATATCCAAAATATATAAAGAACTCAAGAAATTAAATACCTACAAACTAAATAATCCAATTAAAAATGGGGTACAGAAATAGAGAATTCTCAACAGAGGAATCTCTATTGACAGAGAAACACTTAAAGAAAGTTCAGTATCCTTAGCTGTCAGGGAAATGCAAATTAAAATGACTCTGAAATTTTATTTCACACCAATTACAATGGCTAAGACCAAAAACTCAAGTAACAGCACATGCTGATAAGAATGAGGAACAAGGGAACCCTCTTCCATTGCTGGTGGGAATCTAAATTTGTTGGAAATCAGTATGGAGGTTTCTTAGAAAACTGGAACAGATCTACCTAAAGACCAAGCTAACTATACCACCCCTGGGGATCCAATATATTCTAATCAAGGTCTCTCTTTTTCTATCTCCTCCTGGATTATCCCCAGCCATTCAACACTATACATTCTTTCTCTACCTAAAAAATAGACACTTACAAAATTAAATCTAGAATAAAAAAAAAGAAAAAGCAAATGAAACACAGACAGACACGCACATGAGAGACAGAGACAAAGACACAAAGACACAAAGAGAAATAGAAGAAGACAGACAACGAGAAACAAATTAAAGGATGGAGCAGTTTTGCCAGGCCACAGAGGATGACAATGCAGCCATTTCTGATGAGACCTGATAAACTAGGATTAGATAGGAGGAGGACCTCTCCTATCAGTGGACTGAGAGAGGGGCATGGGTGGAAAAGAAGAAAGAAGGGTGGGAATGGGAAGAGAGGAGGGAGGGAGCTACAGGTGGGAAACAAAGTGAATAAACTGTAATTAATAAAAACATAAAAATAAAAGAAAAAAACAAAATTTTATGCTGTCAAATATCAGTTCTTTATAGACTCAAAGTATAGTAAATGATGGAAAACCAATGTGTTGTGGTTCTCTACCTTGCCTTTAATAAATGATAGAAAAACAATGTGTTCTCTACATTGCCTTTAATAAATGATAGAAAAACAACAACAACAACAAAAAAACCTACATAATCAGAAATCTCTAAATACACTCAAAAAAAAATAGCAAGGTTTAAAAATACCCAAACAGGAATAATACTAAACAACAACAACAACAAAAAAAAATCTACAAAAATACCGTTAAGTTGATTTTGTGTTTGCCATCATGGCTTGGCATGGAGCCTTCCCTAAAGTGCAGTTGGGTGAGTACCCAATGAGACAATGAGACTTCACTGGACAAAACTATTTTTTTTCTTTACACGTGATTATCAGTTGGGGATAGTTTTTTGGTTTGGTTTGGTTAAGTATGGGAGCTTATGACTTCTTCCCCATCTCACTGCTGGGACCCATCTGAAAACTGTGCAGACCTAATTCATGCTAAAACATTCTCCCAGTTTTCCACCCTTCTTTGGTGTGTAGGTCTGTAAAATTGTAGTATTTGATATATCCATTCAATAGATGTTTGTTTTGCTTCCTTTATACTCTGTCATTACTTTGATTAAATTAATGAAAATTTAAAGCTACAGAGGTATGGCTGCTCAGTACACAGTATTTATATGAATTTAAAATATTAATTTTGAATTAAAAAGATATTAATCTAAAAAAGACACTGTTATTAGAATAATCGTTTTATCTACTCATTCACAAATAGCATTCTAAATCATATTTTCTGACTTTTATTATAAATTAATAATTAACAGTTGGTCTTATTTAGACATGTTTTTACTAGTAGGTCAGCCATGCTTCAGTGGAAGTTCACACATCCATGAATATATGGATAGCATAAATTATACTCTATATCTGAAAACAAAAAGAGCTCCAAATTTGGATGAGGAAGGAAGGGGAGGGTAGATATTGGAGGAGTCGGAAGAAGAGGGTACACATGGCTCAAAATTTATTGTTCAAAATCTCATAGCTAGTTAAAAACATGCTTAAATATTAAATAAAAATAAAAATTTACACTAAAACTAACAAAAAACTACCCTGAGGTTCTATCTTTACAATTTAGATTTTTTTTTTTTTTTAGTGTGAAGTTATGGAATAAGGTACATTTTAACACAGTTATTGCCTCTGTATAATTTATAACACAAACTGTTATATTTGTTCATTGTTGTAATGACATTAGACTATTTCTTTTAAGGACACACCTAGGAGAGGCGAACACTCCAATACTAATGATGGATGCTATTATTCCTTAAAGTCATCATCTACTTGTTAAGCCTGTCAACACATAAATTGCACATGTCAAGATACTACCCAAGTGAGTTTTGACCAGAGTGTTGCTTAAATATTGACACAGACATGATGATGCTATTCTGAAAATGGCCATGTTGTCCTGAATGATTTCCTTGTGCTATGGCAGATGGAGGGGACCTTGGATATTAAGTTATATATTGTTTTTTGGCATGATATTGCTCTTTGCAGATAATTCCAACTAGACATGAAGGTGGTATTAAGGGACAAATATTGGAGGAACACTTTGTGCTATCGTACTGAAATATTGTAAGATGTGTGAGGGCAGCTCTCATTTTTAACTTATACAGAGTCCAGATTTCCATGGATTGAACACAGGACCTTGTGCAAAAGACGCATGTGCTAGATTGCTGTGCTAAATCCAAAGTTCATACATCTCTGGTTTTGATTAGATGTGTGTACTGAGAAAAATGCCTAATCCCAGCCAGTTTCTAAAATTAAAATGAATAAAATACTTTTACATATTTCCATAATCATTAGAAATATAATATAAAATAACTGACTTCTTCAAGATAAAGGATGATGGGTACACTAGAAAGGGAATCAGAACAAGAGAATAGAAATGAGATTTAGATTTATTTAGATGCATGCACGTGTTTGTTCCTATTCATTATTATCATAAACTAAGCTTAAAGAAGTAGCACATGTGGAGAAGAAATTTACTCATTCAGTCCCCACAGTCATGGAATGTTATTTGATTTGTTTGATGAAAATGCACATTGTCAGTAGTTTTATTTCACCTTCAGAATAACTTGATCATGCTCTCTCATTTAGTCAGCAGCATGCCAGAATGCTTGCTGTGTCCAAACTGCACTATTAATCTTTTCTCTGCCGTCCGTGCTCCAAGCTTGCCCTTCCTTGGTGGCCAAGCTACATCCATGATTTTACAGTTTCCTGGTTCCCTATACTAGAAATTGAAAGATGAGTTCAAGTATGTGTACACATATACACAAAATTGATGTTCATAAGTGATTATGAAATTTCACACAAACTACTTGATGTGGTGTATACAGGCTTAGTTTCCCTGTCAACAGCTCACTTGCTGTCTTCACTGCTTCCGACCTGTGTGTGTACCATCCTTCCCTCCCCTCCCAGGAACAGGGGCCAAGGGTATACTTCTGTGAGTTTCAGTGTCTATGTGTGTGTCTTAAATCACTTTCATCTTCCTAATTAGAGTCATCTATCAAATTTCTTGACAGTTTTGAAATTATCTACTTTTAATCAATATGATTAATTATGTGACATTTTCTCCATATTCAATTTGTATAATTCTGTTATATGAACATATAAGTAAGTGGGTATATTCTATTTATCAACTATCTGCCTACCATCTATCATTTATCAATCATCATTTAAGAAATCTTTAGGGATTATTTGCATGTTTCTATATCTACCAAACTCTGCAGATACTTAAATCCCTCATACAATACCAAATCTTGCATATACTCTGCACACATCATTCTGTAGTTGTTGTTTTGTTTTGTTTTTAATTTTATTTTTTTCTTATCAGTTACATTTTATTAACTCTGTATCCCTGCCGTATCCTGATCCCTCATTCCCTCCCAGTCCCTCCCTCCCTCCCTCATCTCCACCGTGCCCCTTTCCAAGTCCACTGATAGGGGGGGAACCTCCTCCCCATTCAACTGATCCTGTTTTATCAAGTATCTTCAGGACTGGCTGCAAAGCTCTCCTCTGTGGCCTAACAGGACTGCTCCTCCCTTGGGGGGTGGGGAGGCCAAAGAGCCAGTCATTGAGTTCCTGTTAGAAATAGTCCTTGTTCCCCTCACTATGGGAAACCAATTGGTTATTGAGCTACCACAAGCTACATCTGAGCAGAGGTTCTAGGTTATATCCATACATGATCCTTGGTTGAATGTCAGTCTCAGAAAAGACTGAGCTACATCTGAGCAGAGGTTCTAGGTTATATCCATACATGATCCTTGGTTGAATGTCAGTCTCAGAAAAGACCCTGTGCCCAGATATATTTGGTTCTTGTGGAGCTCCTGTCCTTTCCCCATCAGACTAACTCCCCTTCTTTCTTATGATTCCCTGTACTCTGACAAAGGTTTGGTCATGAATCTTTGCTTTGAAAACACTGCTAGTTAGAGTCATTCAAATGCGCTCAGTAGACTCCTGTCATACGTTCAATGCACATCCCATCTGTCTTTCTAAACGAGGATTGACCATCTTACCCCATGTCTGCTCTCTTGATTATCTTTTTTAGGTGTACAGATTTCATTATGTTTATTTATCATATCTTATAGGTCTATATAAGTGAGTATATACCATGTTTGTTTTTCTCCTTCTGGGATATTTCACTCAGAATGATCTTTTCTAGATCCCACCATTTGCCTGCAATCATGATTTCCTCCTTTTTGATTGCTGAGTAGTATTCCATTGTGCAAAAATACCACAATTTCTGTACTCATTCCTCCGTTGATGGACATCTGGGTTGTTTCCAGGTTCTGGCTATTACAAATAAAGCTGCTATAAACATGGTTGAGAAAATATCTCTTTTGTGTACTCGAGAAAACTTTGGGTATATACCTAGCCGTGGTATAGCTGGGTCTTGAGGAAGCGCTATTCCTAATTGATATAAGGCTTCACACTGTATTGCCACCTGGTCTTGAACTCCTCCCAAATTCTTCTTTCGAAGATTTCTGAGTTACCAGCTTCAGCCTGCATTTTTTCTATTATTTTCAAATTACTTATAATACGCAGTAGCATGAAGGTAGACTATAAGAAGTCTTTAATTGTGTCATTTGACAGTTATAGAAGAAGAGTCTATGTATGTTCAATAGAGTTTTGACGTTTTTTTCAAGGATTTATAAGGAACTTCCGATGCATTATCAAAAGTCTGCCTATAGGTGTGCTATGATGCATGTGTGGACAAATAGAGAGGGGTTTCTGATAGATCTGGAATCTATTTATTTATTTATTACATTGTTCTTTTCCATCATCTCTTTCTGTATTCTTCCTGTCATTGCTACAGGTTAGTTAAGCTCAATGTTTTAAATATTAAAAGCCAAAAATCCCAGGCAGTGACTTAATGCACATTTTCTTTTCACATTAGATCTTCAGGAATATGTAGTCACTGAATTCCTTTGTTGTGCTGAAATAAAAAAAAAACTGGCAAGTTCCTACCGTAGAAAAACAGATTTTTGTGAAGGATACCACTTATAGTTGAATACTCTGTCCTCCAAATAGCACCCATGGTTCCATACAAAGATCATATATCAAGTTCATCCACATACCCACAATACAGGAATAGAAATGCATGAAGACAGGCACTGGTTCTCATGATAATTCACAATTCTCATCATCTTGGGAAATATACTCACATTGCTCCAAAAAGAAGCAGACAGAGCAGTCCAACAACACAATAATTTCATTTTATTTAATGTTCAGTATCTCTGGTATTGTGACTTTCAGTCAAGGGTCCTGGGAACTTGACTGTGATGGGAAGGGAATGAAGAAAGTACAAATATACAATAAAGCTGAAATCAGGTTGGGTTATGCATTCCAATAGAGAGTACCTACGAGTTTCATGAATCTGGACACTCTGCTTCTTTCTTAGCTACTAAAACACAGAGGGCAGAGTGAGCTTGGTTCCATATTAGGTGTCCATAGGCAAAAAGTCCTTGGTGTAAACATTCAGGAGGAGTAAGAATCTGCAGTTGATAGTTTATTTATTTTCTTAAAAATATTTATCTATTTATTATACAGATAAACACCACTAATGGGCACCAGATCTCATCAGAGTTGACTGTTAACCACCATGTGGTTGCTGGGAATTGAACTCTGGGCCTTCAGAAGAACAGACAGTGTTCTTAATTGCTGAGCCGTCTCTCCAGCCCCAGATAGTTTTGTACACACATACTTAGAACAGAAGAAGAAGCTTTTGGCCAGCTTAAAGCCAGGTCCTTACAGGGAAACCAGGTTGCCAAATTCCGACGAATTCAAGGTCTTCATTGTGGTCATGGCTGTGCCTGTGTCAATACTATACACTCATTCACTGCAGGCTTCCTCTAGTTTCTGTACTCTAGCCTACCTTGAGTTATCTCTGTACTGGGACCAGGTGGTATTCTCTTCATATTAAGTACAAAGAAAACCGTGTTTCCTCTGTATATACTCAATCTAGTCAATTGTTATTGATAGGAAAAATAACATAATTCTAATAAATGTCTTTATTTGGATAAGTAAAGAATAGATTGCACTTTGGACTGCTGAAATGCCTCTGGGCATACAGCTAAAGTAGGAAACCACCAGTTTCCTTCATACTTCTCCAGGGAGAAGTATACTTCTCCCTCACTCTGTCAGGAACTGTCTTCTTTCCTCTATCTGAAATGGGATTTAACACAGTGCCTATCATATGAGTATTGAACAAAATTATTTAGCCCAGATAATAGATAAAGTTATCTGGAGACATTTTTTATGGTAAACCATGGATATTTTTAATTTTTTTTTATTATTATAATTTATTACAATTTATTCAATTTGTATCCTGGCTTTGTTCTCCTCCCTTATTTCCTTCCAATTCCACCCTCCCTCCCACTTCTCCCCCATGCCCTTCCCCTACTCCATTGATAGGGAGGACCTCCTCCCCTTCTATCAGACCTTAGCCTATCAGTTCTCATCAGGACTGGTGGCATTGTCTTCCTCTGTGTCCTGGCACAGAGGCTGAACCCCCCAGGGGTAAGTGATCAGAGAGCCTGTCACTGAGTTCATGTCAGAGAAAGCCTCTGCTCCCCTTATTGAGGAACCCATATGGAGACTGAGTCCATGGGCTACATCTGAGCCAGGGTTTTAGGTCCTCTCTATGCATTGTCCTTGGTTAGGGTATCAGTTTCTGCAGGGCCACAAGGCTCAGTTTTATTAGCGCTGTTACTTTCCTTTTAGAGCTCTGTCCCCTCCAGGTTTTTCTATCCCCCACTTCTTTCATAAGATTCCCTGCTACGATTCTCAGCCTCTCCTTCAAAACCAGTGGAGTCTTTCAGAGGCCGACAGTGGTGGGCTCCTGAACTGTTCCCTGTCTTCTCCTGCTTCCAATGTGTATTGCATTTGTCCTTCTGAATGAGGATTGAACAAGGTCTTCCTTGTTGTTTAGCTTCTTTAGGAGTATGCATTTTAGTATATTTATCCTTTATTAAATGCCTAATATCTACTTGTGGGTGGGCAAATATGATGGGTGTCTTTCTGCTTCTGGGTTACCCCACTGAAGATGATCTTTTCAAGTTACTACCATTTGCCTACAAATTGCATGATTTCATCACTTTGGAAGTAAATCTGAAGCATTCTCAGAAAATTAGGAATAGTGCTACCTCAAGATCCAGCTATGCCACTCCTAATGATATATCCAAAATAGGCTCACCTATACAACAAGGACATTTGCTCAACCATGTTCATAGCATCTCTATTTGTAATAGCCAGGAGCTGGAAACAGCCAAGTTGTCCCTCAATGAAGGCATGGTACAGAAATTGTGACACATTTACACAGTGGAATGCTACTCAGCTATTAAAAACAAGGTTATTTTCTTTCAACTTTCATAATAAATAAATTTAATTCTCTCAAAATTTTAATGAGTTTTTCATTCATTAAACAAAGATCATTTTCTAGTATGAAAGCATGTCATATGGCCCAGGGGTATAGATCAGTGGTCGAATGCTTGCTTAGCATATATAAGTCCCTGGATTCCATTCATATCACTCAAAAGCTAATAAGAATTGACATAGCTTATAGCTTCCCAATAATAACATTAATTTGAAAGGACATCTGATTCAAACTGTGTGTGACAAGATCTGTGATGCTAGTAGTAACACTAAAACAAGAATTGTATATCTGAAAACATTTGCAAATTTAAAACATATAAACATAATGTATAACATTACTTTTATGTCGTAATACCCTAGTTTATATTATATAACACCCTTAATGACAATATTGGAGCTATAACAACACTCCAAACCCATTTTTAATTTTCTCACTATGAAATAGCTAACAAGTCATAAATTTCTTACAAGTGCTATGATCCCCTTTAATTATGTCAACTCCATTGATGTAGACTTCACACAGCACTGAAGGCCTGTGATGTTTGACTTTGACTCAGTGTTTTAGCAACACTTCACAATGTGGCTAGAATCATGACATAGTTAACATGAAGGATTTTTTTGTTGTTGTTTTGCTGTCTGATTGATTATTTTCTTGTTACCTTTCTCTGACTCGTTATCGTCTCCTAAATTTGCACTTATCGTTGTGTATAAACATCATTATGCTGGTTGCACCGCTGTGTGCCATGCATAACGGCCCTCTGCGTTAAACGTCTATTGTACCTTGGTACTCCTCAAACATTCGCATTCTCAGGGATAATAGATGAAAAAAATTAAATCAGATAGAAAATATGTTACAGCACAAATACCCTCAAAATGAAGACTATGCTATTTCTGACCACTGCTTATTCAAGTAACAATGAAGTCACTGCAAAATGCTGTGACTAGTTATTGGACAGCTTATCTCCCAATATCCTCATGATTAGATATATATTCTGTGGAAACGCAGCACAGGAAAAGACTATTCACAAAGACCATGAAACCACACACCCTCCTTTGCCTTTGAGCAGTATATGGCAAATTTGTTGAATTTATACACTTTGATTTCACATGTGTTATAGACTCATAGATTTTTGTCATTTATACTCTAAGTAAATATGGCGATGTATCATTGTACAGTAGCAATAGATCCTTTCTTGGTCATTGTCACCATAGCACCATTGCAATAAAAGCAACATGGACAGAGCATACTGACTGCTTTTTTTTTTCTTTGATTGACATTAATTTTCTTATTTAAATTTTTATTTCTTTGATTACTACAGTTTATTCACTTTGTATCCAAACTGTAACTCCTTCCCTTTTCCCTCCCAATTCCACCATCCCTTCAGCTTCTCCTCCTATGCTTCTCCCCCACTTCACTGATAGGAAAGGTTCTCCTCCCCTTCTATCTGATCCTAGCCTATCAGGTCTCATCAGGACTGGCTGCATTGTCCTCCTGTCTATGGCCTAGAAGATTTGCACTGTCTCCAGGGGGAGGTGATCAAAGAGCCAGCCACTGAGTTCATGTCAGAGACAGCCCCTGTTCCCCTTACTAGGATACCTACTTGGAGCTGAGCTGCCATGGGCTACATTTGGGCAAGGGGTCCAGGTTATCTTCATGCATGGTCCTTGGTTGAAGTATCAGCCTTTGCAAAGACCCCTGGGCCCAGAGTTTTTGCTTCTGTTGGTCTCCTCTTAGAGCTCTTGTCCCATCCAGGTCTTTCTATCTCCCCATTCTCCCATAAGATTCCCTATACTCTGCCCAAAGTTTGACTATGTGTCTCAGCATCTGCTTTGATACTCTGCTGGGTACAGTTTTTCAGAGGCTCTCTGTGGTATACTTCTATCCTGTTTCTGATTTTATTCTGCTTCTGATATCTATCCCATTTGTTTTCTGAGTGATGATTGAACAACTACCCTATGGTCCTCCTTCTTGTTTAGCTTCTTTAGAGCTGTAGATTTTAGTATGTTTATCCTATATTATATGGTTAATATCCACTTATAAGTGAATATATACCATGTGTGTGTTTCTGCTTCTGGGATATCTCACTCAGGATGATCTTTTCTAGCTTCCACCATTTGCCTGCAAATTTCATGATTTCCTTGTTTTTAATTGCTGAGTAGTATTTGGTTGTGTAAATGTACTACAAATTCTGTATCCATTCCTCTGTTGAGGGACATCTGGCTTGTTTCCAGATTCTGGCTATTACAAATAAAGCTGCTACAAACATGGTTGAGCAAATGTCCCTGTTACATACTGACTGCTTTCTACGTGAGAGAAAGGCATTCTGTTTTATTTAACTTTCCAATAAGACAACAGATAGAAGCTAAAGATATATGTCCTCTGTTATAAAAGAAAGATGAGAGAATTTTAAAATTTTAAATATAATTTATGATTGTTTCTAAGACTTTAATTTAAAAAAATGATGTATGATTAGAAATGTCCTAATCTTTAAATGTAATGGTTTTGAAACCCATTGTAAGATGTGAAGTTTGGTAGAGATACAGTATCATGCTTCTGAATAGCATTAAACAAAATAAACTGCAAATTGAAACTAATTTTATTAAGTTGCCTTTTTTCTTTTCATTTTTAGTATAATACTACATTTAATTATGTTCATCAATTTGAACAACTTACTAGAATTAAGACTTTCTGAGAAAGTTAAAAGTACACTAATAAAATGAAAGTTTTGAGAATTTTTATAGAGAAGTATTAAAATTATTTTCAGTAATGTAACAACAGTAAAATGAGAATTTGCTAAATATTCAAAACAGTTAATGAACTAGTAGTAATATGACCAAAAATGTTTGATAAATATAGAAAATTTTCAACCTCACCAATGCAGTCAAATAATAGAATTTAGTTATATAAACATATTTTAAAATAGAGTGTGCTAACATTCATATTAGACTTCAGATAAAATTTAATCAGATCAAAGTTTATAATTTATATATTTATAGTATAGATGTTTCTTTTTACACGAATGAAATTTAAATACTCATGGTTTTTTTAAAATTTTTTATTAATTACACTTTCTTCATTTTGTATCCTCCCATAAGCCCCTCCCTCCTCCGCTCCTGATCCCACCCTCCCTTCCGTTTCTGCATGCATCCCACTCCCCAAGTCCACTGATAGGGGAGGTTCTCCTCTCCTTTCTGATCTTAGTCTATCAGTTCTCATCAAAAGTGGCTGCATTGTCCTCTACCATGGCCTGGTAAGGCTGCTCCCCCCTCAGGGGAAGGTGATCAAAGAGCAGGCCAATCAGATTATGTCAGAGGCAGTCCCTCTTCCCATTACTATGTAACCCACTTGGACACTGAACTGCCATGGGCTATATCTGTGCAGGAGTTCTAGGTTATCTCCACTAATAGTCCTTGGTTGGAGTATGAGTCTCTGGGAAGTTCCCTGTGTTCAAATTATCTTGCTCTGTTGCTCTGCTTGTGGAGTTCCCATCCCCTCCAGCTCTTACTATTTCCCACTTCTTACATAAAATTCCATTCACTCTGCCCATCAGTTGGCCATCAGGCTCAGCATCTGCTTTGACAGTCTATACTACAGAGGCTTTCAGAGGCCCTCTGTGGCATGTTTCAAGGTTGTTTCCTGTTTTCTTCTGGCTTTCAGAGGCCCTCTGTAGCCGGTTCCAAGGTTGTTTCCTATTTTCTTTTTCTTCTGATGTCCATCCTCTTTGCCTTTCAGGATGGGGATTGAACATTTTAGTTAGGGTCCTCTCTTTTGCTTAGTTTGTTTAGATGTACAGATTTTAGTGGGTTTATTCTATGTTGTATGTTTATATGAGTGAGTATATACCATGCATGTCTTTTTGCTTCTGGGACAACTCACTCAGGACCTGGCACTTTCTCAGACAACTAGGAATAGCGCTTCCTCAAGATCCAGCCATACCACTCCTAGGCATATACCCAAAAGAGGCGCAAGTACACAAAAAGGACATTTGCTCAACCATGTTTGTAGCAGCTTTATTTGTAATAACTAGAAGCTGGAAACAGCCCAGTTGCCCCTCAACTGAAGAATGGATGCAGAAACTGTGGTACATCTAAACAATGGAGTATTACTCAGCAATGAAAAATAAGGAAATCATGAAATTTGTAGGTAAATGGTGGGACTCATGGGTTTTTATCCCATTACCTCAAAGTGCAAAAAAAAAAAAATACCTTACATGGTGAAATGTACGGATGTGTCCAACATAAATACATAAATATTTTAATGTTAATTGATGTCAGAATGCAAACATTTTATAATGTATACACATTGATACATTCTCATAATTCAATTATTTATTATTATTGTCATTATTAATATTAGTATAATACTTGTGTTGGTAAGCTATTCTTTAAGTAGAAACAAAGGGATCATTTGGGTTACAAGTTACAGTCCATCATTAGAGACATCAAGGCAGGAACTAAAAGCAAGACCTAGAGGCAGGAACTAAAATAGAGACCATGGAGTAATGCTGCTTGCTGGCTTGCTCCCCATGGCTTTCTCATCCTGCTTTCTTTTACCACCCAGGCCCAATTGCACAGAGACCGCACCACCCTGAGTGGGCTTAGCCCTGGCCCCACCAGTCATTATTCAAGGAACTGGCCCCAGAAACCTGTCTACTTGCAATCTACTGGAATCATTTTCTCAACTGATGCTCTCTTCTCAGAAACTCTGGTCTGTTCCAGTTTTAAAAAAAGAAAAGAAGTAGGGTACACCTGCATACTTCATAAGATTCTCAAAGCTGAAGAGTCCATTTGAAATATCTTCTTACCCCCATCACTTAGCTCACAGAGAATTAGTAAATAACTTCTACATGCATGGATACTCCCAGGATTACAAGTAAAGCCTCTAATTTTTTTTCAGGTCTGTCAATTAGTAATGATGTAACAGTGAACAAACTACTTTATCATTTCAGACCCTCTGCCAACCTAAGAATGAGTAGTTTTTAGGAGGATAATGATCAAATGCATTTAAGATCAGACTTCTATTTTTTAAATATTAGTTGCAATTTATTAACTTTATATCCCAGCTGTATCCCTCTCCCTCTTTCCCTCCCAAACCCACCTCCCTCCCTCATCTCCTCCCTGTCCCTCTCTAAGTCCACTGATAAGGGAGGTCCTTCTCCCCTTCAATCTGACCCTATCTTATCAGTTCTCACCAGGACTGGTTACAATGTCCTCCTCTGTGGCCTAGAAAGGCTGCTCCTCCCTCAGGGTGGGAGAGAGGAGGAAAACAAAGAGCCAGCTATTGAGTTCATGTCAGAAATAGTCCCTTACTATGGTACCCATTTGGATACTGAGCTATCATGGGCTACATCCAAGCAGGGATTCTAGGTTATATCCATACATGATCCTTGGTTGGAGATACAGTCTCATAAAAGACCCCTGTGCCCAGATATAATTGGTCCTTGTGGAGCTCCTGTCTTCTCCAGGTCATTAACTCCCCTTCTTTCATATGATTCCCTGCACTCTGCCAAAGGTTTGGTTATGATTCTGAGCATCTGCTTTGATACAATGCTAGGTAGAGTCTTTCAGAGGCCCTCTGTGGTAGGCTCCTGTCAAGCTCAGACTTCTAATTGAACCGAACCACTGTCCCTAGAACTTAAGCCAACACATTTTGCTACTGCACCACGTATATGGCAATATTCATAGTTCTACTTTTTAGGCTCTCTCAGATCCTTAGAATTCCTAATATGATTCTCTGTTGGTTTACAGTGCCCTTACTGCTTCCTGCGTACTTTCTCGGTTTTCTTTCTTTTTGTTCATTATTTATTTATTTTTATCTATTTAGCTATTTATGTATCTATTATTTATTATAGTTTATTCATTTTGTATCCTGGCTGTAGACCCCTAACTCACCCACCTTCTCTCTTCTCCCCCTTTGCCCCACCCTTAGTCAACTAATAGGAGAGGACCACCTCCTGTTCTATCTGACCCTATCAAGTCTATCAAGTCTCATCAGGACTGGTTGCATCATCTTTCTCTGTTGGCCTAGCAAAGCTGCTCCCCACCCCTATGAGGGGGAGGTGATCAAAGAGCCAGCCACTGAATTGATCTCGACAATAGTCCCTGCTCCCCTTACTAGGGTACCCTCTTGGAAACCAAGCAGCCCATGTCCTTTTCTTGAGCAGGGGCTTTAGGTCCTTTACATTTATTGTCCTTGGTTTGCATATCAGTCTCTGCAGGCCCCACTGGGCCCATGTTTTTAGGCTCTGTTGGTCTCCTTGTGAAGCTTCTGTCCCCTCCAGGTTTTTGTTTGTTTGTTTGTTTTTTGGTTTTTTTTTGTTGTTGTTGTTCATAGCAAATTTATTATTTTTTAAAAATTCTTTATTAATTACACTTTATTCACTTTGTATCCCCTCTGTGGTTCCCTCCCTCCTCCTGTCCTAATCCCTCTCTTCCTCTACCCTCTACATGCATGCCCCTCCCAAAGTCCACTGATAGGAGAGGTCTTCTTTTCCTTCCTTCTGATCCTAGTCAATTAGGTCTCATCAGGAGTGGCTGCATTGTCTTCTTCTGTGTCTTGGTAATGCTGCTTCCCCCTTCAGGGGGGGGTATAGACATATAATATAGGATAAACCTACTAAAATCTATACACCTAAAGAAACTAATCAAGAGGGAGGACTCTAGATAAAATGCTCAATTCCTATCCAGAAAGGCAAAGAGAAGAGACATCAGAAGAAGGAGAAAAGAGGGAACAAGTCAGAAGCCTGACACAGAGGACCTCTGAAAGGCTCTGTCCTGCAAACTATCAATGCTGATGCTGAGACTTATGGGCAACCTTTGGGCAGAGTGCAGGGAATCTTATGAAAGAAGTGGGAAACAGTAAGATCTGGAGAGGACAGGAACTCCACAAAGAGAGCAACAGAACCAAAAAATCTGAGCACAGTGCTCTTTCCTGAGACTGATACTCCAACCAAGGACTATGCATTGAGATAACCTAAGACCCCTGCACAGATGTAGCCCATGGCAGTTTAGGTTCCAAATGGGTTTCATAGTATTAGGAACAGGCACTGTCTCTGACATGAACTGATTAGCCTGTTCTTTAATTACCCCTCCAGGTTTTTCTATCTGCATAAGACAACCAGCACTCTGCCCAAAATTTGGCTATAATTCTCAGCATTTGCTTTGATACCTGCTGGGTACAGTCTTTTAGAGGCCCTCTGTGGAAGGCTCCTGTCCTGTTCCTCATTTTTTTCCTTCTTCCAATGTTTATCCTGCTTGCCCTTCTGAATGAGGATTAAGCCTCTTCCCTAGGGTCCTCCTTGTTGTTTAGCTTCTTTGGGACTATATATTTTAATATGTTTATCCTGTATTTTATAGCTAATATTCACTTATAAGTGAATATATATCATGTTTTTGTTTCTGCTTCTGTGTCATAGTTTATTCTATGTTTTAGAAGAGTAGTTGGTAAAAACATTTTCTTATTCAGGACCCTGCCACTTTGTGAGAATGATGGTGTTATTTGCCATAAAGAAGCTTTCATGAAGTCACATTTATTAGTTGTTCATAATGCCTGTGGTATCATAATGTTTTGTTTGTTTTTTTACCTGTACAAATGTACTCAAGACCATTGTCTACTGTATTGTCAGTCAGATCCATTGTATCAGGACTTATGTTGGTGTATTTGATCTATTTGACATGAATTTTGTAATTAAAAATTCAGGGTAACAAGTATGGCCCTTCCTTCCTTCCTTCCTTCCTTCCTTCCTTCCTTCCTTCCTTCCT
>NW_026596244.1:5555524-5579449 GCF_907164565.1 Psammomys obesus | reverse complement strand
CCTTCCTTCCTTCCTTCCTTCCTTCCTTCCTTCCTTCCTTCCTTCCTTCCTTCCTTCCTTTTTGCACTTGCATTTATGAATCTGACTTTCAGATAACTAATTTTAGGTATTGATATCTAGTCTTGTCTTAGTTATCTTTGTTTTTCACTCCTTAGTTTTTGCTGACCTCTCTGAATCTTAGCATGTTGGTGTGGGTTACTTGGTAGGGAGTTCTGATTTTCTGCATGTTGTGACCACTGGAAGATTCTTGGGAACAACTCATTTGACGAAGAATTTTAATCCAGTAACATGGGTGCTCTGGCAATTGATTACATCAAAAAAGACCTTCTAGGTCTGTGTGATCTGGCTGGAATAATGCACCTTTAATTCCTCTGCCTGGAATATAGATTGTCACTTAGTACATACCTTTAACCCCAAATCATGAAGGTAAAGTTGGTCATATAAGGAAACACCCATATTTGAAAGCAATGTCTAGTAGAGGGCAGACAAAGTAGTGAATCAGAAAATTTTGACAGAATGAGTTAGAGATAGGATGCACCACACTTGCATGAGAACAGACAGAAAAAAATGAAGCTACTTACAAGCAGTAAAGATAGTAGAGTAGGACCCAGGAGAAGTGTGGGAGGAGGGGGGAGGAGAGAGGAAACAATACAGTAGAATATAATACAGCAGAGAGTTCAGTACGGAAGACAGTACAGTAGAGAAAGGAGTAGAGTTGATAATTAGTTCACTCAGTGCTGGCAGTTCAGTGGAACTGTTCACTCAGCTGAGTACAGGGTTGGGACTCAGCTGAGAGGCAGTGCAGTGGATTTGAGTTTGTGGCAGTTCAGTTTGTGAAAGTTCAGTTCATGAGGTTGAGAAGTTAAGTTTTAACGGGACAGTTTTGCATAGTAAGTTTACAGAGAGAGAGAACAAGCTAGACTCAGGTGAAGACAGAATGAGTCAGAGAAAGAAAAAGAGCCAGAAGATTAGAATACATTGCTAAACTTAGTATGAGGTTAAGCAGAGCAGTCCATTCAGAAGCTGAAAGATACCACTTTTAATCATTCAGCTTGAAGAGGAGTTTTGAGCCAGAATAGCTGTGTTGGAGCAGAAAAAACAGAGTTCAGAAAGAAAAAGAAAGGGTGAGCATATTTATCAATAAGCCTCTGAGATTACAATAACATCAAACAAATAAAAAATACATTTACACTCGTTTGTAGGTATGGGAGCTGACGAGCAGGAGTCAGGATGTGCTAGAAGTTGCTGACAGGTGGTATGAAGAGGGTTCACAGGAGGTGGAAAATTGGGTCTGGGATGAGAATCTGTGGATTCCACTGAAAATGGAGAAAGAAAGGGAAAACAAGCCCCTGCCCACTGTCTGTTACGGGGCTGGGAATGAGACTGAAGAATTGGAAATGAGGATGGATTGAAAGGAGAGTGAAGATCACATACCTGAGTTCCTGGCTATCGTGGCCAATGCTTTTCCAGGAAGAGACTGCCTTGGGTGTGGGCAGTTGTGGAAAGAAGGATGTAAAAGAGTATCTACTCAGTTGTCTAGGATTTGAGGCAGAGAAATCAGAGAAATTGATTTTTTTATTTTAGTTAACATAAGTTTTTATTCTTTTGTCTGTTGATATGGTGAACTCTTGCTGATTTTTGCATACTAACTAAACTTAATTCCTAATTGTAAATAGAAACCTTATTTGCTCATTAATATTATTTATTAATTCAGTAGAAATTATTTTAATAAGAATTTTTATGAGTAAATCATAGAATATGTTGATTATACTTTCTCTTATAATTCCTGTATATGGTTTTCACACTGAGATAATACTGACATCATACAATTAAAAAGTATTTCTTCTGTCTTGATTTTCCTGGAAAATATTGTGCAAATCGTGTTATTTATTTCATAAATGTTTTATGAAATTATTATCTACCTTGGATGGACTACTGTACTTACTTGAAATTTATTAAGAAATAACTGAACTTATATAATCAATGAAATGTTAACAAGAACTAAGTTCAGGATAAGGCAAAACTGAGGTCTCAAAGGTTTAAGGATCAGTTAAAGCATTAGTACAACAAATGAAAGCCACAATTATATGTGGCTATTGCTACTTAGTGCAACTATACAAGCAAAATGCTGTAAGCCCTTAGAATAGCTCTATGCTTTTAGATTCTGTTTCCCCTTTGTGAAGGAGATCAGAGTGTATCAGGTCACAGCTGATTCAGTTAAGTAAAATTTCTGGGCTTGAAGTTGTCACCAGTGTTCAATCATTAAAATTGTCACATCATTATAAAACCAGGGATAAAAGAGTTACTTCATTTAAATGCCTTTTTAATTATTTGCTTTTTCTTGCTTGTTGCACTGGATAAGTATAATTTTAGTACAATAATAATTCTATTAATTTTCAAAATACATATCAGTTGGGCACTGCCGATTAGGACAGTTGTTCAGATCACACATTCATTTAATAGTTTTCTTTCCATGACCTGATCATTAACAGGAGGAAAATATCAGGTTTTCAAATATAACAATATATTTTTTTTTCTATTTCTCCTATCCTATATTTTTATCCTTATATTTTGAAACCATTTCACTATGTAAATGTTTAGAATTACATTGTCTTCTGGAAGTATTTCCTTCTCTACTGTTTGGTACTACTTGATAATTAATCATGTTTCACTCTTTGGACTCTGAGCTTAAATCATTATAGCCAAGCCTGTTATCTTCTCTGATGAAAAGATGACTTATGTTTTTACATCAATTTTTAGCTCATTTAAGATTATACAGATCATGTAAACTTATTACAGAAACTACATAATTGGATGTAGCCTTCATATTGACCAATAGCTTCCATACTTTTTTGTAGATAATCTGTTCTTTTATAAATGGATATTCATGTAATAAAAAATAACATCTCATTCTCTTTTACATCAGCTCTCTCATTTTATTCTACTAAGTTCTTATGCTGGAGTTACTCAATTTATGACTTCTCTTTTATCCTCTCATTTTATCTATTTTGCTTTGAAATTCACTGGTGTATCGTAATAGTAAAAATAAAAATATAACTGTGATAATTAATTTTCATTGTAAAGTTGATTTATGATTATTTATAATCATAAATTTATGATTATCCAGGATACACATACATATCTAAAGTTCTCCCAGAGTGGTTTAAATGAAAGTATAAGGACCTACTCAGAAAATGAGCAGTATCTTCCATCTGAGAGCCCAGATGTAAAGATGTATAGTTTAAAAGGCACTTCCTTCCTGAATCATTACTTCTTGAGCAAGTGCACTCCTTCCTTCCTGCCCCTGTCACTATCCTCCATTGATATCAGACCCAGCGTCTCCTACATGCCAGTACATATTCAGTAGTGGAGACTTACAGGGAACTCCCATGTTTTCTATACCAGATTACATATGTTGTGGTATCTACTTAACAGCCTGAGTAGCTACAATTGTGTGACCTCAGCAACACTGTGGAAGTTCAGTGTTTGAAATCATTCTCTCCTGGCACACTTCTCATGGTCACGCTATGGAGCATGGTGTTGCTCTTTAATTAGAAGGCCCACGTGCAATGGGGATGGTACCATTCTGTGGAGTGAAGACTATAACTCAGAACCCGGTGGTGAGTGAAAAGCATTCATCACTGCTTCTACTACAAAGGCAATGGGAAAAGTTCCCTCAGTATCCCTTGTCATGTCCTCCTCACCATGAAAGACTGTGAACCAGAATAAACATTTTTCCTTAAATTTGTTTTTGTGAGGTATTTTTTATAGCAACCAAACATGTAACTTATCCAGTGGCTTTGAAAATAACAAGTATAAATCTACTCGGAAATACCACATGAAATCTATGTTGTTTCTCCAACACTTGTAACCTGGATGTTTCTGCTTCATGTACATATAATCAATCACTGTGTTGGAAACTGTTACTTTAAAGAATTTTCAGTTCCATATTATAAGAAAAAAGTATATTATTTTACTTTACTCTCTAGCGCAAAACATCTGGTGTGCTCTTTAGTTGAGGTTCCTACCCAATATCACTTTATGTCTGCTTGAATAATTTCTAAGAACAATCTGTGGAACATATTTGCTAAACAATAATTCTGTGTTTGTTTCTGAACAATGATTCCTTCTCAAGTCTGTACGATAATTTTGCTAGGTTAAAAAAATCTAGGGTGATTTTTTTTAATACTTTAAATGTGCCTGCTTATTTTCATTTTTCTTTGGTGGCTTCAGATGAGGTCATTGTAAAATTAATTTTTTTCTTCTCTATTTTAAAGTGTTTTATCATCTTCATTTAGCTCTGTTCCATCTTTGATTTTCCTGTACTGAGGAGATATATCATGTATTTTCCTCACAGCTATGTCATTTCAGTTCGTCAGCTCACTGACAGCAGGACCATGTGCTCAAACTCCTCACAGCACACACAGCAGAGGATGCAGAGTGCTACAGTGTTCATGGTCCAGCCATAGTGGTCTACAGCTACCTGGTAGAGACCTCATACCATGAAGATCCACATCTTCCAAAACAGCAACACTAAATGCTGAGCAAGCGTTGAAATACGTGGTAGGGACGGTGACATTTAGAATTTATATCATTGCAGAAGTTACTAAGCCTAGACACATTTTTTTTTCTGTTTTCTTTTCTTTGTTTGGCTTTCTTAATGTTCAGTACTTATTCTTCTTGCTATTCTCAAAACTTCCTGAGACAATGGTTTGACTAGCATCCTTCACATCTTGCCCTTTCTCCTTACATTTCTGGCATTTCAATTGTGCTTATCTCACACAAAACGAGGTATACAGACTCACATTCTTGGATGAAAACTCCCCCTATAAACCCAGAGCTCTACAGAGTCTGAAAAGGATCTATGGCATTGAGTTTATCTAAAGATGTTGCTGTAAAGATTCAAATCATGGCCTATAGAATTATATCCCAGAACATCTTTTCATTTCTTGGGACAGGTTGCCACCTGCCAAGCCCAGTTCTTGTCAATCTACTTAGTTATCAATTTATTTTATCATATTAATTATTCTGTATTTTTAAATGAAAGTATTAACTAGTCTCATAATTCTCTCAGTTTTCTAAATGTCTATTGAGGTATATAGCACCAAATAATATTCATGAAACTATCAAATGTTGAGTTCATTCAATGCATAATTGATACAAGTCCTGATTTCTGCATTTCAGATGAGGAGTCGTATAGCTCACATAAGTAAAGTAATTCCTTATCTACATGAGGAAATTTTAGTAGCCTCTGGGAAGTATTTTTAATTCCAAAATGACTTCTCTCAAAGTGATATGTGAAATCACTTTCACAAGAGATCAATCTTTTAAACCCAATGAGAAATAAAACTTCAAATACCTCCTTGGAGAAGTAATATACTGGGTTCAGTTCTTCTAGGGCAAAATTAAATAACAAGTCCTTTGAACGCAATAAGAACCTGAAAAAGAAATGTAATGGATCAGATAAACTACAAAAAAACATATATATATAAACCTTATGTGAAGAAAGGCAAAATGAGTCCCAGATCTCATTTTAAACAACAGATCTATATTCTTATAAAGGGTTAGAAAAAGGTCCAGATATATTTCACAGTTAGAAAAAGGTCCAGATATATTTCACAAACGAAATGATAGTCAGCCACTGCCTACTGCAAAACCACCGACTTGGTGAAAAAAATATAATGATTGTTGTATTATCACAAGTAGAAACAGATTCAAATGGTTGTTTTTCCACCTGCCATTACAAGCATGCCAGAGCAGACATGTAACTAACATAAAATTACATAAGCTTTTTAAAATAGCTTTTTTATTTTACTTTTATTAATTACAGTTTATTTATTTTGTATCCCAGCTGTAGCCTCTTCTCCCATCCCCTCCCAATCTCACCCTCCCTTCCTCTTCTTCTCCTATGCCCCTCCCCCGAGTCCAATGATAGGGTAGGTCCTCCTCCCCTTCCATCTGACCCTAGTGTATCAGGTCTCATCAGGAATGGCTTGTCTTCCTCTGTGGATTGGCAAGTCCACCTCCACCTGAGGGGGGTGAGCAAAGAGCCAGCCCACGGGTCGACAGCAGAGACAGTACCTGTTCCCCTTACTAGGACACCCTCTTGGACACTGAGCTGCCATGGGCTACATCTGAGCAGGAATTCTAAGTTATCTTCATGCATGGTCCTTGTTTGGAGTATCAGTCTCAGAAAAGACCCGTGGGCCCAGGATTTTTGGTTCTGTTTCTCTCCTTGTGGACCTCCTGTCCCCTCCAGGTCATTCTGTCTCCCCCTTGTTTAGTAAGATTCCCTGCACTCTGCCCAAGGTTTGGCTATGAGTCTCAGCCTCTGCTTCGAAATCTCTATCACTAGAGTCAGAGGCTGACTGTGGTAGGCTCCTGCCCTGTTCCCTGTCTTCTCTTGCTTCCAATGTCTATTGCATTTGTCCTGAATGAGGAATGAGCATCTTCCCTAAGGTCTTCCTTGTCTTTTAGCTTCTTTAGTTTCCTAATAAGGGGAGAAGGGGCTTTCTCTGGCATGAACTGAGTGACAGGCTCTCTGATCACCTCCCTCTGAGGGGTGCAACCTTTCCAGGTCATAGAGGAAGAAAATGCAGCCAGCCCTGATGAGACCTGCTAGTACGGTCAAATAGAAGAGGAAGAAGACCTCACAAAAGGCTGCCAGGCAGTTCTGAACCATATGAAGAAATAAAAATCTCCAACATTGTTGTAGGAAAAAAAAAAAAAAAAGACCTCACCTATCAGTGGTCTAGGGAAGGGGCATAGGGGAAAAAGAGGGAGTGAGGTGAGGATTAGGAGGAGACTAGCAGGGGGACACAGCAGGGATACAAGATACAAAATGAATATATTGTAATTGAATAAATTGTAGTGAATGATAACAATAAAAATTAAAAAAATTATAAATTGTACTTTGCAAATTTTTAAATGAATAAAATATGAAGAATTTGCAAATTTCACAACTAACAAATAATTTTTATTTAAAATATTAAAAGATTTTAAAATATTTTTGATGAGAAAGCAAGTAAGCTAACTGAAAAACAGAATGAGCAAGATGTTTCTGCTAACATTTCCACAAAAGTGAGTGAGAATCCCAGATGAAGTCATGAGTCATGCTCAAGTACCATTAATTATTACAGAAATTAAATCCACAGTGACATGCCATTAGATTTCAATTATGATATTTGAAACTCAAAATATTCACCCACTTCTTGGTTACAGTGTGAGGTAAACCCAGTTCTCATTTGTATTCTCAAAAACATCGAGTCTGCAACTTATTTACAAAGAATCTGCATAAAAATGCTATGTGTAGCAGGTGACACATAACAAAGATGATCTTCTGCACCTGAGGATCGATGAAAAGGCAGGCCAGCCTGAAAACCCTTTCAGGTGTGAGGTACTCTCACTGTGGTCCATGATTATAATTAGAGATTAAACGAAATACTGAGCCAAAATTAAATTAGTAGTTTAGTGTGTTGCTTGCTTTTTGTTTTATAATAACCGAAATATTTAAGTTCAATATATTATCTAACATAAGTGTTATTACAGTTTATATTAATTTTTTCATAATAAATTATTCTATTACCATTTAATCTGCAGTGATTTATTAATTGGGAGATGAAAGGTTAACCGTTTATGAGTCATAACACAAGAGCTCACTTGGGGAAATAGATCAACTGATAATACCAATGGGAAACATGTATGTCTCAATAAAGTTAATCAAGCTGAAAATATTACGTATGATACACAGACAGCTAGAACACAATCTTATATTTAAGTTCATGGTATAAATGCACACTGTCTTCTATAAGAATATAAATTTTGCTGTTAAAATTGTTTGGTTTTGATTTTCATAAGCATTTTAAAATATTTTCAAAATTGCTTTTCTGAGGGTATTCCTCTCTCTCTTTAACAGTTCTTTGTTCATATTCAGGACAATGCTTGCTGTCTAAATTATGCTTACTACTGGTGTGCTCAAATAACATGACCAAATGCAACTTGGGGAGGAAAGGGCTTATTTCACTCACAGTTCCATATCATATAATAACATAACTGTTAATCATCAAAGGACGTAAAGACAGGAAGTCAAACAAGGCAGGAACCAAAACACAGAAGCTGGCACAGAGGCCATAGAGCAATACTACCTATAAGCTTGCTTCTCAAGGTTTACTGAGGCTGCTTTATTACAGAACCCAGGACCAGAAGCTCAGAAAAAAGAACCACAATGGACTGCACCCTTTTCCACACATTTTCTTCACTGAGGTTTCCTCTTTTCCTGATAACTCTAGCTTGTTTCAAGTTGGCATAACACTATCTAGTACAACTGATTGTTTCTCGACTTGACACACACTTTTCAATTAGAAGAAACTTCATTTAACTGTGGCACTTTTACATTAATATGATAATATAAATCAGTAAATAACTTTAAAAGTCTCATGGTCTTTACAAATTCAAACAAACTAAAAGGTCTAAAAACAAACAAAGAAAGAAAATCCCCCAAGCTCTAAACTGTGGGCTCTTATAAAATAAAATTAAAAAAAAATTAAAATACTTTCTTATTTTAAGAGGAAAGAACCAGGGCACTGTCACAATCTGAAGTAGCAAACCAAACTCCAACAATACAAACAGCTAAATGCCCAATATCTGTGATGCAGGTACAGGCTTCTGTGCTGCTCCAAATACCTTGGCCACTTCTCCAGCTCTTCCCACTAAAGCACACACAGCTCGTCTGCTAGGCTCGGACTGGCTCCGCTCCGCCACTGCTGCTATTCTTGGTGGCCAGCCCATGATACTGGCATCTCCAAAAGATTTTGGAGTCCTTTGCTGCAACTGGCTTTAATTTCTTCCAATAGCCTTTCTTGGTTTCTCTTCAGGGACCTCAGCCCTGCCCCACAGTGCCAAGCCTCAGCTACTCTTCCATGACTACTTCATATCTTCAAAACCAAAAACCAGTACAACTTGGATGATTCCTACACCACCAAGTTTGGCATCCAGCATGAGGTAAACCTTGGTAATATCTGATACAGTTTTCTGTGTGCTGACCCTGAGGAAACACTTTCTGAGAGACTTTACCTCAATGGTTCATGTCTCTTCCTATTCACAAGGGATCTTTAGCCCCAGCTGACCAGCATGCATTGCCCTAGAAAGGCAAAGTTTTACTTTTCCAGTTCTGACCTCTTGTGAAAACCAGCAAGTTCTTCAGTTCTAGATGACCAGAAACCACAGATTTTTTCTTTTCACACTAAAGGCCCAGTATAGTTTGCTTTCCTCTGAAACTTCACAAGCCAGGCTTCCATTTTCTGTACTACTCTCAAAATTCTTGTCTTCCAAGCACCTACAGAACAGTTTTCTAAGTTCTCAACACTCAATGGCTTTCCTAGCATGTAATCGTTATAATATAAATGGTATAACCATGCTTGAGGGTTATTACTGGAATTGATCTCAAAATCACAGATTTTTGAAAACCTATTAATTATAAAGGGAAAACAAAGGAGAAATAAATTATTTTAGCTATTACATAAAATCTTAAGGTGTCTGAAATACAAAGAATATTATAATCAGTGAATTTTATCATTGAAAGGTGTAAGTAAATCTCCATGGACATGCAAATGATACTCTTTTTATATTTTGTTTGTAAAATTATTTTCCTTACTCCTGAGTCCTTAACTCAAGCTTTTAATATATCATTGTTATCACTACAGATCAAGAACCCATCTAGATTCTGACTTTAAGAACAGCTATAATGACAGAGCTAGTATTTAAATTTTCCATAGGATATTGGTAACTACAATCAGTTACAATGCAGTCACTGATGCTCAGAAAGGGAAATTGCTATGGGAATTAACCAAATACATTTTTATTTATTGAGTAGTTTTTAATTCTTTTATCTTTAGTATATTGAACTCATTATGAATTTCCAGTTTTCATTTAACCAGAAGTTTTTGCTTCTAAGGTCATAGAAAAATTTGTCTTTGAGCCCTCTGTTGTTTCTGTCTCCCAGTTTGCTCATTTTCTGAGTTTTTGTAGTTCCTTATGCACTGATGATCCACTGAGTTGGTGGTTCCCATGAGGTAGGGATTGAGGGGATTTCATTTCATGGATATTGGGTTTTTCCTCTGCTTAGCCCCCAAATAGCTCCCACTAGAACTATTTAAAACTAATGTTCCTGTTTGGATTTTCATGGGGTTTAGCAAGAAGTAGTTTTAAGGCCCATATCACTGTGGGCACAGGCCTCTGTTTACAAAATATTTTTGGAAAAATAATTTTCTTTTAAATACCACTGTTGATAAATGCCAGTCTCTGTTGTAAATGAAGGTTGGTTCTTTCACCTTCCTCTCACAGAGGCCATTCTTCAGAAGTCTTTGAACTTCTTCAGTGTCCAGAGAGCAAATCCAAAGTAGAACAGTAGATGAGGACAGAGAGTCCTCATCTTTTAGAACACGTTTTCTTGTGTTTTGTCACCCATGTGATTCTGGATCCCAAGATTATACAAAGACAGATATTTAAAGTTAACTGTACCTTTAAAGCTTGATACATTCCTCTGGTCAGAGTTCCACTTGTATGGCCTAGAATTTTATTCTGGAAAAATGCCAGCTCCAATGTGGATGCTCTCTTGCTCTCTCTCTCTCTCTTCTTCTCCCAGGGCATAGTAAGTAATTACTACTCCATGCAGAGCTATTTGGGGAAAATACCTTGAATTCAATAAATTATTTAAAATATAAATATTTATGGTGGCATTGCAATTTTTTCATAATGATTTTGCTAATTTTGCCATCATTTGTCTCTAGTGAAATGATTACTTATATGACATGATAGAAGAATAATTATTTTTTTCATGTACTAGCTGGAATATTAGCTTCAGTGGCTTTTAATTTCATTGTGATTATGTTGACCAAACAACATCCAATTAGTTGATTACCTGTTACATAATGAAGAACATGGGTACATTTATTAATGTCAACATCACCTTGGGAGTCAAGTAAAAGTTAGATCTGTGGACTTTTATATGTTAGAAATTAAAACTGTCTTACATCTGAAGATTAAACATATGTTATGAACCATTCCTGAACATGCTGGATTTGAAAGCATTTGTTGGAATTAAGAATTTCTAATCCAAGTATCATCTTCGGAAAATCAATGATCTTTCATTTTAACTTTATGGGATAAAAAAAAACCATGAAGTAGAATCTTTGGATTTCCTGTATCTAGTTTTATTAATGTAAATGAACAAATAAAGTTTTTGTTTCTCTGTTTGTTTATACATAAAGCATGTATATTTATTAATAGTTACATTTTATTAATTTGAAATTTTTAGAATTTCAAAGATATTTTGACATACACATAATTATAACATAACTGCTCCATTGTATGTTTTAATATGCTTTTGTTTTCTATTATGGTAAATTGCTCAAAATATACATCTATAGCAAATTTCAACTATATGTCATTGTTAACTATAATAATCATGGTATTCATGAGGCTTCCAGGATGAATTCATCTTTTAGCTACATGTATCTCCTTTTACCAAGATCTTTCATCATCCATTTTACTCTCTGCTCCTATAAACAGTTACTTTAAGAGTTCTATAGTGAGACCATATAGTAGTATTTCAATTGTTGTCAGCTTTTGTAGATAAGCTGACTCATAAAGTTGTGGCTATTTGGGGTGTTCTTTTTTGTTTGTTTGTTTGTTTTCATATTAACTTTTAAATTATTTTGTTTAGTTCTGTAAAAAATAGAACTTTTATAGAAATACCATTTGATTTTCAGATAATTTTCAGAAATATAGCCACTTTCAAATTGATTTTGACATTTTGTTATTATGAAAAGCTCATCTTCTGAAATCTTTTTTTTTGTATTTTATTTTTTTCTTATCAGTTACATTTTATTAACTCTGTATCCCAGCTGTGTCCCGATCCCTCATTCCCTCCCAGTCCCTCTCTCCCTCCCTCATCTCCACCCTGCCCAGTGTTTGAAAGCTTTCATTGTAGAGGGCTTTCATATATAGTTACTTTTACTATTAGCCATATCATTTACTGTTTTTGATAGGACTGTAGGTGAAATATATTTCTTGACTTCTTTGTTGCTTCATAAAAAAAATCTAAAAGTTTAAAAAATTTTTAAATTGAACCCTTCCAATTTTCTGTAACACATTTTTTTATATAATAATTTCCAGACTTAGTTTTTAAGAATATTAACCTGCAGTTTTCAAGTAGAAGTAATTTCATTTTGTCTTTCTAATTTGTAATTCTTTTTCTCTTTAAGAATTCCTGATGTGATCTGATAGACTAAGATCAGAAGGAAGGAGAAGAGGACCTCCCCTATCAGTGGACTTGGGAGGGGCAAGCAAGAAGAAGGGGGAGGGAGGGTGGTATCAGGAAGGGAGGAGGGAGGGGCTTATGGAGGGATACAAAGTGAATAAGGTGTAATTAATAAAAACAAAAAAATTTAAAAAAAGAATTTTAACAGGATGATTAATAATAAAATATTAAACAATGGATACTTTATTCTTTTTTTATTAATAGTTACATTTTATTAATTCTGTATCCCTTTCCCTCATTCCCTCCCAAACCTTCCTCTCTTCCTCATGTCCTCCCTTCCCCTTTCCAAGTCCACTGATTGGGGAGGACCTCCTCCCCTTTCATCTGACCCTGTTTTATCAGGTATCTTCAGAACTGGCTGAAAAGTCCTCCTCTGTGGTCTAACAGTACTGCTACTTCCTTGGTGGGTGGGGAGGTCAAAGAGCCTGCCATTGAGTTCCTGTCAGAAATAGTTCTTGTTCCCCTTACTATGGGCAAAGAATTGGTTACTGAGCTACCATGGGCTTCATCTGATCAAAGGTTCTAGGTTATATCCATACATGGTCCTTGATGGAGTGTCAGTCTCAGAAAAGACCCTGTGCCCAGATACATTTGGTCCTTGTGAAGCTCCTATCTTTTCCATGTCATACTAATTCTCACTTCTTTCATATGATTCCCTGCAATCTGCCAAAATTTTGGTTAGAAGTCTTAATATCTGCTTCGATACACTGCTAGGTAAAGTTTTTCAGGGGCCCTCTGCAGTAGGCTCCTGTCCTGTTACTTGTTTTCCCCTATGTCCAATGCACATCCCATTTGTCTTTCTAAGTGAAGATTGATCATCTTACCCTGGCTCCTCTTTCTTGTTTATCTTTTTAGGTGTATAAATTTCAGTATGTTTATCCTATCTTATAGGATAAAAGTGAGTATATACTATATGTGTCTTTATCCTTCTGGGATACCTCACTCAGAATGATCTTTTCTAGATCCCATCATTTGCCTGCAAATTTCATGATTTCCTCATTTTTGATTGCTGAGTAGTATTCCATTGTGTAAAAAATACCACAATTTCTGTATTCCTCCGTTGATGGACATCTGGGTTGTTTCCAGGTTCTGGCTATTACAAATAAAGCTACTACAAACATGGTTGAGTAAATGTCCTTGTTGTGTACTTGAGCATCTTTTGGATATATGCCTAGGAGTGGTATGGCTGGATCTTGAGGAAGCACTATTCCTAATTGTCTGAAAAAACACCAGACTGACTTCCAAAGTGGTTGTACCAGTTTACATTCCCACCAGCAATGGAGGAGGGTTCCCCTTTCTCCACAACCTCTCAGGCATGTGTTGTCACTTGAATTATTCATCTTAGCCATTCTTATGGGTATAAGGTGAAATCTCAGGGTCGTTTTGATTTGCATCTCTTTGATGGCTAAGGATGTTGAGCATCTCTTTAAGTGTTTCTCTGCCATTCTGTATAGCTCTACTGAGAATTCCCTGTTTAGCTCTGTACCCCATTTATTAATTGGATTACTTGACTTATTGCTTTTTAACTTCTTTAGTTCATTATATATTTTGGATATCAGCCCTCTGTCAGATATAGGGTTGGTGAAGATCCTTTCCCAGTCTGTAGACTGTCCTTTTGTTCTGACGACAGTGTCTTTTGCTTTACAGAAGCTTTTCGGTTTCATGAGGTCCCATTTATTGATTGTTGCTCTTAGAGCCTGTGTTGTTGGTTTTCTGTTCAAGAAGTAGTCTCTTGTACCAATGAGTTCTAGGCTCTTCTCCAATTTTTTCTTCTAACCAATTTAGAGTATCTCATTTTATTTGAGATCTTTGATCCACTTGGACTTTAGTTTTGGCAGGGTGATAAGTATGGATCTGTTTTCATTTTTCTACATGTAGACATCCAGTTGGACCAGCACCATTTGTTGAAGATGCTGTCTTTTTTCCATTGAATAGTATTGGCTTCTTTGTCAAAAGTATTCATAGATGTGTGGGTTTATTTCTTGGTCTTCTATTCGGTGCATTGATCCTCCTTTCTGTTTCTTTGCCAACACCATGCAGTTTTTATTACTATTACTCTGTAGTACAACTTGAGATCGGGGATGGAGATGCCTCCAGATTTTGACACCCAGTTTTAGAAGAAATGCTTTCAGGGTTTAATTACCATTTAGCATAATCTTGTTTATAGGTTCAGCACATGTTGCCTTTACTATCTTGAAATATGGTCCTTTTATTCTTACTTTCCTCTGAGCTTTTCCCAAGAAAGGAAGGCTTGTCAAAGTACTTTTGTGAATACTGTGTTTTTCTTTAAAACTGCTTATGTTCTATGTTACCTTAATTGATATGTGTATGTTGAAGCAACCTTGGTTTGCTGGAATGAATCCAATCAGTTCCTAGTATATGCTGTTCTGAATATGCTCTGTAGTTAGCATTGTAAGCATGTTATTCAGAATTTTTATGTCTGTGTTAACCAGAAAGAATTCTATAGTTTTCTCTTTGTCCTTACATGGTTTTTGTATTAAGGTAATAAAAACATTATAAGGGGTGTTTTGATAATGTTATCTTCTTTCTATTTTATGCAACAGTTTGATATGATGCGCTTTCATTTTGAAGTTAATGTATAACATTCTTTCTTGTCTATATGGCATTTGTTTATGAGAGTTGCTTATACCAATCACCCATTGTTATTTCATTAGGAAGTCTGTATTCGTAGACGTTCTCAGATGTTAGATTTTTCAATGTTAATAAGTTTTATTGTTTTTAATGAAATATAGAACATCTAAGTTTGGCACATGTTTATTTAACAACTGTTATATTTCGACACATTTTTTCCTTTATTCGTACATATTGCTCTTATCTTTTCTGAAGAATTTTTAAGAGGAATCTTGATTACTTAGAGGTAAATATATAACTAGAGTTCCTGTGTGTGACTCACTTACTTTATAGTTATCCTTTTACTTGGAGTCTATATAAACATTTAATATTGAGATTTTTTAATTATTATTTTTTATATTAATTACAGTTTATTCACTTTTTATCCCAGCTGTAGCCCCCTCCCTTCTTCCTTCCAAATCCCACCCTCCCTCCCTCATCTCCTCCCATGCCCCTCTCCAAGTCCATGGATAGAGGAGGTCCTCCTCCCCTTCCATCTGACCCTAGCTTATCCAGTCTCATCCAAAGTGGCTACATTGTCCTCCAGCTACAAACATTGCCTTGTTTTCTTTCAACCTAGTCAGTTAATTGGTTCCTTTTGTATGGATGATTTGAGCATTTTTTATTTAGGATTAGTACTGAGAGAAGTTTATAAACTCCTATACTGTTGTTGCTCATTTTTATGGTTTGTGTAGAAGTCTTTCTTTTGGTACCCAGACACTTCTCATTCCTTTCATCACGAAGAGAAAGCTTTGAGTCAACCACCGTATGTAAAAGTTTTTCAACAGTTTATTCTCTTTAGTGTATGTATCTGGGACATCCTATCTTTATTTCAAAGCATCTTTATAGATACTGTTTTAACTTTTAGATTTCTGTATTTTGTATTTCTCCATCTTTTTAAGTCCATATGTCAAATTTCCTCCTGCAGCTCAAACATTTCTATTTTATACTAATTTGGTGACTACATTAAAAGTAAGACCTATATTTGTTATTTTTCCATATGTGGATTTATAAAATGTACCAAATTATTTTTTTATCTTTCAACACTCTATTTGTAGATTCTATAGCTTTATATTGTATTTTATATACATGCAGTCTTGTTAATAATTTTATTGTATGTTAATCCTTAATTTGCCTGTCTTGTGTGCTATATAATCTGTCTTATTCTTTTTTTCTATAACCTTCCTCTGCATTTATTTTCAAGTTAGAGTTTGATTAAAGACAAGAATTTAAAAATATAATAATATCATTGTGCCTTTCAGTAAATGACAATATAAATTAGAAATAAATGTTTTATGTTACAAAAACTGGTATTTGTTTCAATAATTGCCTTATTGTCCTCTGATCTCTAAGTCTCCTCTTCACACTCTCATTGTATGTGATGCCCTCAAGTAACACAAAGAGAGAGAAAATAATGTGGTATAAATAGAGTTTCTGCTGTCATAAAAAATATTTGGCTACTATATTGATTATTAATGACACGTAATAATATATTTATCCTTTTCAGTAATGTCTATTAAAATAAAATAAGAAAGAGTAGCACAATTATAATTGCAAACACACCAGTATTTATATATTCTGGGGACACCATCTCTATATTCAATTAATTTCCACAGAAAATTTATAAAATTGCATTATCCTTATTTTACTTGGCAGAAATGACAACATTTCTTCACAGGTGTTCTATTTAATTAAACTCTCTGTTTTTACTTGTCATTTAGATGTCGACACATCAGATAAAGAATTCAAAGTGGGGGGAACAAGGAACAATAAATATATAAACTGGCTTTATAGAAGTCAGTTACAAATATAACAATCTGTTTAGTATAAAATAGCTTTTTAGAATAAAGCCTTAATGTTTCATATATTTTTTGAGTTTTTTATTGATCAAGGCTTTGAAACAGAACATATATTCTACTCCAAATGATTTGAATTGAAACAGATTTGTTAGAACATATCAAATGGCTAATAGAACTTTTATATTGCTGCAGAAAATATCAAAAATGATATTTCAGAATTTGTTCTCAATCTACACTGTAGAACAAGTGTTGAAAAAAAAAAACTTGATTGCTCTGAAAATATTAGCATGAGCTAATCAAATCAAGAGACATCTGTTTTTAGAGATGTAAATGTTATAAGTACCTCATTCTGAGCTGTGGTCTTAGATACTTCAAGCTCCTGAACAGATTAGCCTTCAGTGAGAGAATTGTTCTTATGCCACAGTCCCATGGCAGAAACCATGACGTTACTGTGCTCTAGAGTCAATTTCTCCTGAAGAGATTAACCACACTTTATTTCCCACAAACCGTGCTAACAAAGTGCCAGGTCTGCTTTCTATTTATTTCTAATTAAATTTCAGCTCTCATATCATTACATATAATGAGAGACTTAGATCACACTGATAACTTGAGGTAAAAGGAACTGGAAAATTTATAATTTAGATTACCCCTCTTTTTAGGAAAAGGCACTCACCTTAGGGGGAAAAATGAGTATATGGTACATGACTAACACCCAAACTGCACTAGACTTTATTACTCCTCTCTTCTTCCTTTGTTTTTTTTTTTTTAATTGAGACAGTATTACATAATTGACTCACCTTTGCACATAATTTTAGACTTTATACTATTTCAACAATAAAAAATTTAAATGTCTACTCTATAAATCAATATGAAAATTAATAATTCTTATTTATATGAATACAATAGAAAAGCATATAGTTTTGATATTCATATTCCTTTTTCTAAATATTCTGCATGCAAAGAAACACCGACTAAAACCTTGCATAAAATTCAAACACACCTGAATAAATATATTAATGGTGGGGAATGTTAATAACGTATAATAATCAATTTTGATTTGAATGATAAATTGATTTGAAGGAGAAATTTTTGTATAATATAAATTTTCTGGAGAGGTTGTGGTGAAAGGGGAACCCTCCTCCATTGCTGGTGGGAATGTACACTGGTAAAACCACTTTGGAAGTCAATCTGACGTTTTCTCAGTCAATTAGGAATAGTGCTTCCTCAAGATCCAGCTATACCACTCCTAGGCATATATCCAAAAGATGCTTAAGTACACAACAATGATATTTGCTCAACCATGTTGGTAGCAGCTTTATTCGTAATAACCAGAACCTGGAAACAACCCAGATGTCTCTCAGTTGAGGGATACAGAAATTGTGGTACTTTTACACAATGGAGTACTACTCAGCAATTAAAAACAAGGAAATCATGAAAATTGCAGGTGAATGGTGAGACCTAGAAACGATCATCCTGAGTGAGGTATTCCAAAAGCAGAAAGACACACATGGTATATACTCACTTATATAGACTTATAAGATAGGATAAACATACTGAAATCTATACATCTAAAGAAGATGAACAAGAAAGAGGACCCAGGGTATGATGATCAATCCTCACTTAGGAAGACAAATGGGATGGACATTGGATGTAGGAGAAAGCAAGTAACAGGACAGGAGCCTACCACAGAGGGCCTCTAAAAGACTACCTAGCAGTGTATCGAAGCAGATATTAAGACTCATAACTAAACCTTTGGCAGAGTGCAGGGAATCATATGAAAGAAGGGGGAGTTAGTATGATGTGGAAAGGATAGGAGCTCCACAAGGACCAAATATATCTGGGCACAGGGGTCTTTTATGAGACTGGTCCTCCAACCAAGAACCATGTATAGATATAACCTAGAACCTCTGCTCGGATGTAGCCCATGGTAGCTAAGTATCCAAATGGGTACCCTAATAAGGGGAACAGGGACTATTTCTCAATGGCAGACTCTTTGACCTCTCCCCCCGCCCTTGAGGGAGGAGCAGTACTGCTAGGCCATAGAGGAATACTTTGCAACCAGTCCTGAAGATACTTGATAAACCAGGGTCAGATGAAAGGGGAGGAGGTCCTCCCCTATCAGTAGACTTGGAAAGGTGCAGGAAGGACATGAGGGTGGAAGGGTGAGATTGGGAGGGAATGAGGAAGCAGGAAACATCAGGGATACAAAGTTAATAAACTGTAACTAATATTAAAAAATAATAAAAAATAAAATAAAATTGCATAATCAAATGATTTGAATGAGAAATTTTTTATAATATAAATTTGCCTAATGAATTCAATCAATCATGAAATCATGCATAAATTGTAAAACGTTATAGTTACCATTATAACCAAAGAACTATAATATTCATATTTTTACTGAATTTTCATAGGCATGTAGATTGATACTCAGGAGAAAATTGTTTGAAACGACTTTTGTAACAGCTGTTTTTGAAAAAAAACACAAACAAAACTCATAAAGTTTTATAGTTCAAACAGAAATTCTAGATTATGATGTTATATAAAATATAACATTACGCCCTCCTCTACACTTACAAAAGCTCCCCATGACTGAAACCCTTTCTAAAACGGAAGGGACTTACATGGATGTCTTACATTTGTGTCACTACAATAAAATGCCCTGAATGACCAGCCTACACTTAAGAAAGGCTATTTTGGCTCTCAGCTTTGTCTTTTACAGACCATAATTTAGCTGTCACTGAATTGCAGCCTTCTTTCAAAGGCAGTGATTATTGAACATATATGGTGTGTAGATAAACTCTTCTTCAGGAAAAAGGCAAGCAGAGCCCTTACAGTCACATTCACTATAGCCATCTAAGACCTTCAGGAAAATGGCAGGCGAGGCCCTCACAGTCACATTCACTACAGCGATCTAAGTCATTCTACAAAGGTTCCACGGCCTCTCAGTAATGGACGAATGAGTTACTTTCTTTTGCTGTTATAAACTACCTTGGCCAACACAGCTTAGAGAAGAATGAGTTTATTTGGACTTATAGTGCTGGAGGATTAAAGTCCATGATAACAGAGCAGGTGAAAAAGAAGAGAGGGCTCACATACTCAGCACAAGCATGAAGTAAACAGAGACCAGAAAATGACATGAGTATTCAGTTCTCAAAGTCCAACCACAGGGATATATGTTCTTTAGAAAGGCCACACCTCCAAAATTATTAAAGCAGGACCATCACCTAGAGACCAAGTACTCAAATTCCTGAACATCATTTCATTTAAATGTCCTTAATCAATCTGGGGATCAAGTATTGCCACATAGGATTTGGGGAGCTACCATACCAAAGAGCCCAAAACTGTTAATTTTATATTGTTATCATTTTCTCCTACTATTGAACCAATGGATACTTATCACTTTATATTTTAAACAAGTTCATGATGTCTGTTCAAAGCCAGCTGCTTTTACACCAGTAAGAATTGGGGGTACAGCCTTGCTAGGCCACAGAGGAAGACCATGCAGTCAGTCTTTATGAGACCTGATAGGCTAGGGTCAGATAGAAGGGGAGGAGGACCTCACCTATCAGTGGATTTGGAAAGGGGCATAGGAGGAGAATAGGAGGAGATGAAGGAGGGACGGTAGGATTGGGAGAAGATGAGGGAGGGGTTCACAGTGGGGATGAAAAGTGAATAAATTATAATAAATAATAAGTTAAGGACTAAAAAAGAATTAGTAAGTAGAAGCCAAACATGATTATTTTATTGTTTATTGTTTTTTTGTTTTTTTTTATGTGTATGTGCCTGAATGTGAACCACATACATGTCTGGTGCTTGTGAAGATCAGCGTAAGGCTTCAGATTCCCAGGATTGGAAATACATATAATTATGAGCTTCTTTCTGAATAATAGGAATTAAACTCTGGTCTTATACAAGAGCAATATGTGCTCTTAACTACTGAATCAATTCTCCAGACAAAGTCAATCATATTTGGACTCCTAGTTAAATACATAGACAGCAGGACCTCTACCATATCTGCCTCATGAGGACATAATCGGTATTTTTGTGAATAAAATATAGTTTAGCATTTGTACCTTCATCCAGTTACTTCCCCTTTCAGACACGATAGTGAAAGTAATGTGATAGTGTTAGCACTACCTGCTGATCAATTTATCTTTTCTACAGTCCTCAAAGACCACATTAAGACATAATCTAATGTCATTATGCTACATAAGAGCTGTCTTTGGATTCTCATATGACTACAGTCATAAAATACCACACATGAAGCCTAAAATGGAAGTAGAAGCACATTCTGAAAAATTACAGGATTGGAAAGATGTGTTTGGAGGCAAAAAATTGTCGTTGAAATTAAATTCAGCTTTCCAAGTTCATTTAGGTCTTTTGCGTAAATTCTGCTTGATAATTGAGTTCTGTTAGTCACATGTAATTCATATGGGCAGCCTTATCAGATAATGTTAAACTTATCCTAATTTCCTTGGGAAAAAGCCAAATTTTCAGTCTACCTCATGAAGTAACTGCAAGAAATCTGCTTTGAAAGGTGTCATTCTGAGGGGGAAGCAGCATTACCAGGTCACAGAAGAAGACAATGCAGCCACTCGTGATGAGACCTAATTGACTAGGATCAGAAGGAAGGAAAAGAAGATCTCCCTATCAGTGGATTTGGGGAGAGGGATGCATGCAGAGGGTGGAGGAAGGGAGGGATTGGGACAGGAGGAGGGAGGGAACCACAGGGGGCATACAAAGTGATATAAAGTGTAATTAATAAAGAAAAGATAAAGGTGTCATTCTCCAGGTCCTTTATCTCACCCTTCTTTCATATGATTCCCTGCACTCTGCTCAAAGTTTGGCTGAGTCTCAGCATCTGCTTTAATACCTTGCTGATTAGAGTTTTTCAGAGGTCCTCTGTGGTAGGCTACTGTCCTGTTCACTGTTTTCTTCCTCTTCTTTTGTCCATCCCATTTGCCTTTCTTAATGAGGATTGATCATCTTACCCAGGGTCCTCTTTCTTGTTTAGCTTCTTTAGGTGTACAGATTTTAGTATGTTTATCCTATATTATATGTCTAATATCCACTTATAAGTGAGTATATACCATGTGTGTGTCTTTCTGCTTCTGGGATACCTCACTCTAGACAGGGCAGGTCTCCACAAGGAGAGCAACAGAACCAATATATGTGGGCACAAGGGTCTTTTCTGAGACTGATCCCCAACTAAGAACCATGCATAGAAATAACCTAGAATTCTTGCACAGATGTAGCCCATGGCAGCTCAGTGTCCAAGTGGGTTTCCTAGTAATGGGAACAAGGATGGTCTCTGACATGAACTCAGTGGCTGACTGGTTGATCACCTTCCCCTGAGGGGGTTTCAGCCTTGCTAGGCCACAGAGTAAGACAATGCAGCTAGTCCTGATGAGACCTGATAGGCTAGGGTCAGATGGAGGGGGAGGAGGAACAACCCTGTCAGTGGACTTGGGGAGGCACATGGGAGGAGAAGAGGGGGTGGAATTGGGAGGGAATGAGGAAAGGAACTACAGCTGTGATACAAAGTGAATAAATTGTAATTAATAAAAAATAAATTAAGACACTGGAAAAGAAAGTGTCATTCTTTTACTTTTTCTCATCATTTTACTTTTTGACACCTTGCCAGACCACAGAGGAAGAGGATCCAGGAAGTCCTGATGAGACTTAACTAGCTATGGGCAGATGGCAATGGTGGAAAACTCCCCTTTTCAGTGGATGAGGGGAAGGGGATAGGAAGCAAGAGGGAAGGAAGGGTGGAAATGAGGGAGTTGAGGGAGGGGTCTTCAATTGGGATATATAATGAATAAATTGTGAAAAAAATAAAATTAAAAAATAATAACGATAAAAAGAAAAACAGAACATAATATGTTTTGATCAAAATCATGCACTTCTTCCAAATCTAAAGCCATCCTAACTCGCCCAAATTTGTTTCCTATCAGTTTTTTTTTAACCCTTTGAAGCCCAGTTTACAAGTTTCCGGGTGAGTGGCTATTCTATGAAGTATGATCTACCTACTAGGGTAGGCATCCTTAAAGAAAATGTCCTTTTTCCAGTAGCTTAGTTGAATAAAGAAGTGAAAATTTACAGAGTTTGGCTATCGTTATCCCTTTGTGATTTTTCTGTCATCTACAAAGAATCCTACTGGTAGTTTAAAGCACTGACTGACCCTCAAGGCAAACAGTACTGTTACAGCTTCTCATGGTCTAGATCCTATGTAAAAGGCACGCGTTTGAAATAAATGGAAAGAAATTCTGCCCTCAGAATTCAAAGAGGCACGTTAAGTTGTCTCATACTATTAGATAGGATAAAGTTCCACGTTGTGTCTATAACTTTAAAAGACTAAAACCAAATTAAGTAAATGGCAAATATGCTTAATGGCTACAATTTTTCAGACTTGAATACAGTGTTGAAAACTGTGTTCCTGTCTGCCAAACTTGTGTCTTACAGAGTCACATGCCATGTTTTCATTTTTATTTTTTTTCTTTTAGGAATAATACTAATGCATTAAAAGCTAATACATTATCCTGTATGGTTGAAACTGCTCAATAATACACATTTTGTTCTCAGACTCTACATAATGGTGCTGACATCATCTTGCAACATAAATTAAACTATGAATAAAATTTCCCAAGATGAGTAAAAATATTATTTAGCAAATTTCCTCATCAAAATGGAAAAAACAATCCATACGCAAAGCAAATATAAAAAATACTACAAAAATTGCGTAAAAGAAATAAGCTGAACAAAGGTAAGCATGCACACTTCACCAGTGTAAGTCCTCAACTAGCCTCGTTTTGTCGCTAAACCTCAGGGCTGTCTGAGTGTCGGTTATTTGACTACAGGTCAATGTCTGACGTAACCCGGATTTGTGAATGTGTTCCTTTATTTACTCGTTATTTTTTAATTATTAGAAAAGACATTTGTATCTATTTACTTGGTAATCATCATAAGTTTCTTCATAAAAAGTGACCAGCGAGATAAAAGATAATGCTCATGAGTTAACACAAACTTATGGTTTTATATCTGAACTAAACAGTATGTCACAATATATTTTAGGGCAACTTATCATATGAAGGAGGGCAATGGGTGATATGGGTAACCCAGAAAGATATATAATATAATATAATATAATATAATATAATATAATATAATATA
>NW_026596244.1:5518660-5555514 GCF_907164565.1 Psammomys obesus | reverse complement strand
ATATAATATAATATAATATAATATAATATAATATAATATAATATATAATATAATAATTTAACCATATATATGCACAAAAGATAATACCTGAAACTATGTGGGATGTTCTCAAGGCTCCAGACTCATCCATATTAATAACAAATGTGATAAATCTGGAATAAACATATTTTAATATGTGATTGTGATTTTTGATAAAATATATTTTCTAAGCATCAGCATCAGTATAAACTATGGGATGTGCACTATCCAACAAGATTGGCTCTCCATGTGAAGGGGTCTTTCAAAAGAGATGCTACCAGGACTGAGGGTTGTGAGACATTACTGACTTTATACTGAAAGAAACATTGTAAAGATAAATGACAAAGGAGGGACTTAAATTCATAAAAAAATAAAAACCAGGTTTCAGACAAAATGAAAATTTCTGCTTCACTGGGTTGGAAAGCTTGATTGAATTTCTTCAGTGGTCTTCATTCTAAAGAATGTCCCTAGCCTGCAAAAGCACACGGCCCAACGAGTTTTCCTTTTCCCCCTTTAATTCTTTAAGTTTCACATTAAAGCATATGAATTTAACTGAAATATACATGAGCCAACTGTAAATTTACTTAATTTTGCCTGTCACAGGCTTGTAAAAAAAAGATATGAAATTCCATTAGACCATAGAATAAGCCTGGTTTCGGAAAATTGAAGAATTGAATTACTTGAAGAATTGAAATACTGAATGTTATTACTCTTTGACTATTGTTGTTAAAGAAAAAAAAAAAGACCCAAAGAAATACTTCTCTAAACATTTGGTTTGAAGAACAAATAACCCCTTCAATGGACTTTCTACTTTAGGCTCTCTTCTTCTAAAGGAATTTGCATTTTCAGACCATGGAGCCTTTTGTGGGAGTCCAGCATTTAGGGTAATTTTCTTTCTGTCACCATCTAGAGCAGGAGTTTTGTGTTTAACAATTTTGCACCTTGGTTGCAGCACTAAACTTTAATTAACTTCTCTTCTTTAACAAACGACATATTTTAAAATATTTTGTCCCTATTTGTTACTTATTTTCACTATAGACATGCATTGCAATAATTCTGAACAACAATCATGCCATAGGCTGAAATCTATTGTGCTTTGAAACCTCCTGTGCCAAACACATTAATTCATTACTTTAAAATTCATTTGCTCTGAAATTCGGAGTCATTCAAATTCTCAACCACCCTGACAGCCACATTCTTTGCCAGAATACAAGATGAAGGCCTTCTAGTTCAGTTTTGAGATTTTTTTCTACTGAAGCCTCATAAAAAAAGACACAATCTGCATTTTCCTGAGCTTTCTGTCTTCCAGTCTCCCATCATAATCATGCCACAGTTTCAAACACTTCGTCTTTCACATAGAGCAGTTCCAGTTGACTGAGAACCACAAAGTCTAATATAATACAGCAACAACCTTATATCTTGGTAGCAATTTTTTGTATTATTTGTCTTAATTCTACAGCATACTACCCAACAAAAGCAACGAAAGAGGTGGTAGATTCCTTTAATATATAGTTATATCCAATGTCTTCAGTTACATCAAGGGGGGAAATGGAGATATGAAGTGGCTGATCCTATTGCATCCACAACCATGAGGCAGAAAGTGGAAGTATGACTATGTTTATATTTCTCTTTTGTTTTTGTTCTGAACATGGAATGCAAATGCTCACATTTGTGGAGCATGTTCCAATTTCATCTAAATATCCAGTCTAATCTAAATATTCTCCTACTTGCTCCTCAGCTCTGTCTGCTTTCCCAGAGACTGCTCCAGCAGCATGGATTCCAGGTAACACTCTTCTCTATGCACCATGCTTGCCAAAACATAAGGCACACCCAAGAGCTATAAACTGCATCCTATCATGTGGGCTCCATATTCTTGCCTGCAACTTTGGCAGAAGTTCTCTGCTTTCCAGAGCCCACACATGTTCTAAAAACTCCAGAGGCAACATTAATACCTACAACCCCAATAATATTTCAGGCCACAATAAAGCCCAGTGGAGACACCCTATTCGACCTGAAGGCTAGCTGGTCACAATAACCCCAGGCCACTTAGACCAAAAGACCAGAGAAAACAGAAACCAAGGTGGGAAACATCCAAAACCAACCTAACCAACAAAGATAAACTCAGAAAGCAGCACCTAAACTTACAATAACACCAAAATCCAGATGAGTAGAGGCCAGCATAAGAATAAACAACAGCCAGAGCAGGATGGCATGACCAGAGAATACCTATGCTACTACAACTAGTCCTGGATATTCCAACACAGCTGAACCATGAGAAAGTGGCCATAAATTCAAATTTATAAAGATGACAAAAGCTTCTAAAGAGGTAGTATATACATCCCTTAAAGAAATACAGGAAAACACAATCAAACAGGTGAAGAAAATGAATAAAACTGTTCAAGACACAAAAATAGAAATAGAAGGAAGAAAGAAAACAAGTTGAAGGAATCCTCAAGAAGGAAAATCTAGGAAAGCAAACAAGAAATTACAGACACAGGTGTCACCAACACAATACATGAGATAGAAGATAGAAGCTCAGGCTTAGAAAATACAAAGGAAGAAACTGATACATCAGTCAAAGAAAATGTTATATAAAAAATGTTCCTGACACAAAACATCCAGAAAAATCTAAGACACTTTGAAAAGTCCAAAGAATTTATTCCTAAGAATAATAGAAATAAAGGAAGGAGAAAAATATCATCTAAAAATCCCAGAAAAGGTTTTCAACAAAATAGGAGGAGAAAATTGCCCTTACCTAAAGAAAACAATGAATATAAACTTACAAGAAGTTTACAGAAAATCAAATAGTTTAGACCAGAAAATAAAATCCCCTTACTACATTATAATCAAAACACTAAATGTACAGAAGCAAGAATATTAAAAGTTGCAAGGGAAAAAGTCCATGTAACATATACAAGCAGAGCTATCAGAAGTACACACAACTTTTCAACATAGACTCTAAAATCAGGAAAAACCTAGGCAGAAGCCTTGAAGACTCTAAGAGACCATAGATATCAGCTCAACTTTCAATACCATAGATGGTCATGTTACGAACTTAAATAATATCTATCCACAATTTCAGCCTTACGGAAGATGCTAGAAGAAAAACTCCAACCCAAGAAGATTAAATACACTAAAGAAAAAAACAAGAAACTAATAATTTCACACTAACAAAATCAAGAGTGGAAGTGTCACAGGCATACACACTCTCACACACAAATAGAAAAAGAGAGATACACTCTACAACCCCCAACATCAAAATAACAGGAATAATAACAGGAATTAACTATCAGGGTATTAATAGCTCTCAACTTCAATGCACTCAATTCTTCAGTAAAAATGCTCAGGCTAACAAAATGAATAACAAAACAAAACAGGATCCATCCTTCTGTCGCACACAACAATATGCCTCAACATCAAAGGTAAACATTACCTCAGAGTAACGGCCTGGAAGAATATTTCCAAGCAAATAAACACAATAAGCAAGTTAGATATTCCGCTCTGATATCTAGCAAAATAGATTTCCAACCGAATTTAGTCAAAAGAGACAGGGAAGAAGTTCAGACTCACCCAAAGAAAAATCCACTAAGGTGACATCTCTATTCTGGGTGTCTATGCCCCAAATTCAAGGTCACTACATCTGCATATGAAATATTACTAAAGCTGAAATCACACATTATACCCCAAACATTAATATTAGAAGCTTTCAATGACTGACTCTCAACAACAGACAGGTCATCCAGACAGTAACTAAACAGAGAAATAATGAAACAAATAGACACTGTGACTCAAATGGCCCTGACAGTTATGAGCAGAATATTTCATCCAAACAAAAATGACTATACCTTCTTCTCAGCACCACACAGAACTGTCTCCAATATTGGCCACATACGCAGTCACAGATTAAGTCTCAATAAACAGATAAAAGACAATTGGTATTTATTTTTCTGAGCGAGATTCAAGCTTCCTCCTTTGCTTCTTTAGGTCTGCGGATTGTATTATGGTTATCCTGTACTATATGGCTAAAATCTACTTATCCGGGAATGCATACCATGTGTGTTTTTCTGGGTTTGGGTTCCTGCACTTTGGATGATCTTTTCTAGTTCCATCCAATTTGCTTGCAAGGGTGGTGTAGGGGGAATTAAATAGGCATTGGAGGTAGATTGTAGCAGGGAACTGAGTAGGAGAGGAGATAGGAAGTGGAGCAATTGTGGAGATTAAGAGTAGGGAGAGCAGGTGAGAGAGGCCTTGTTGTATGGTAGAGCATTTTTGGTTATATATCCAAAGCAATATAGCTGGGTCTTGAGGGAGAGTTATTCCCAATTTTCTGAGAAAGTGCCTAATTGATTTCCCAAGTGGTTGTACAAGTTTGCATTCCCAACAGCAATGAAGAAGTGTTCCTTTTTGCATGTCCTCTCCAGCATGTGTATGCCACTGTGTAAATGTACTCATGGATCAGCAGGATTAACATAGTAAAAATAGCATTCTACCAAAAGCATTCTACAGATTCAATGCAATTTCTATCAAAACTCCAGCACAATTCTTTACAAACCTTGAAAGAGCAATCCTCAACTTCATATGAAAAAATTAAAACAAACAAACAAAAACAGGATATCTAAAGCAACTCTGTGCAGTAAAAGAACTTCTGATTTCAAGCTGTTACAGAGCAATAGTAAGTAATAAAAATCTCATGGTACTGGTTTGTAAACAAACAAACAAACAAACAGGTTGATCAATAAAATCAATTGAACACCCACAAGTAAATCCACACCTGTGAACATGTGAGCTTTGATAAGGAAGACAATATTATACAATGGAAAAAAACCAGACTCTTCAACAAATGGTTCTGGTCTAACTAGATATATGCATGTAGAAGAATGCAAATTGATCCATACCTATCACACTGCACAAAACTCAAGCCTGACTGTGTCAAAGCAAGTGAATATCAACATAAAGCCCAGATAAACTAAACCTCGTAGTGGAGAAACCACATAATAATCTTGAACACATTTGCACAGGAGAAAAGATTTCTGACTAGAACACCAATAGCTCAGGAACTAAGATCAACAATTAATAAATGGGACCTCATGAAACTGAAAAGCTTCTGTTAAGACAAAACACAGTGTCATCAGAACAAAACAACAGCCTACAGATTGGGAAGGATCTTCACCAACCCAATATCTGACAGAGGGCTAATATCCAGAGTATATAAAGACATTCTTAGCCATCCCGGAAGTGCAAATCAAAACAACTCTGAGATTCCTTCTTATACCTGACAAAACGGCTAAGATCAAAAATGCTTAGTGACAGGCTCTCTGATCACCTACCCCTGGTGGGTGCAGCCTTGCTAGGCCACAGAGGAAGACAATGCAACCAGTCCTGATGAGACCTGAGAGGCTAGGGTCAAATAGAGGGGGAGGAAGACATCACCTATCAGTGGACTAGAGGAAGGGCATGGGGGAAAAGAGGGAGGGAGGGTGTGATTGGGAGGAAACAAGGGAGGTGGACACGGTCAAGATACAAATTGAATATATTGTAATAAATGAAAATAATTAAAAAAATTAAAAAGTGACAGCTTTTTTTTTTTTTTTTTGATGAGGATGAGAAGCCAGGGAAAACGACTTCATTGCAAGTGGGAGTGTAAACTTGTACAGCCACTTTGGAAATCGATTTGGCAGTTTCTCAGAAAATTGGGATAGTTCTACCTCAAGACCCTGCTATATCACTCCTGGGCATTTACCCAAAGGATGCTCAATTATACCATAATGATACTTGTTCAGCTATGTTCACAGAAGCTTTGTTCATAACAGTCAGAAACAGGAAACAACCTAGATGTCCCCTAATGTATTCATAGGGGGGATGTATACATAAAATGTGGTACATTTACACAATGGAGTGTTACTCAGCTATTAAAAACAAGGACTTCAGGCATGTTGGGTAGCACATGTCTGTAATCTCAGCACTCTGGAAGGTATAGCCTGGTGGATCTCTGTGTGTTTGAGACCAACCTGGTCTACAAAGTGAGAACAGCCAAGGCTATACAGAAAAACCCTATCTCAGGAGAAAAAGGGGGGGGGGAGAGGGGAGTGACATCATGAAATTTACAGGCAAATGGATAGAACTAGAAAAGATCATCCTGGGTAGGGCAACCCAAACCTAGAAAGAAAACATGGTATGCATAGTATGTAATCACTTGTAAGTGAATATTAGCCATAAGAAGACCATAACCAGCCAGGCATGGTGACACATGCCTTTAATCCCAGCACTCAGGGAGGCAGAAGTAGGCAGATCACTGTGAATTTGAGGCCAGCCTGGTCTACAAAGCAGGTATAGTACAGCCAAGGCTACACAGAACACAGAGAAACCCTGTCTTGAAGAAAAAAAGAAAAAGAGAAGAAAAAAGAAAACAAAAAGATAATCATGCTACAATCTATAGACCCCAAAATGGTAAGAAACAAGGAGGACCCAAATGGTAAATACCTGAATCTCACTGAAAAGCAAACATAGAATAGCCATCTTGGGTGAATTGTGGGAGGGGACTGGATTAGGGAGGTGGTGGGAAGGAAACAGGTGGAATCACATGGGTTGAGGACAGAGGAAGAGAGTACTAGTTGAGACAAATGGAATAGGAGCCATCTCTGGAACCTAGAGCAATTGAAATTCCCAGAAATCTATAAGGATGACCCTAGCTAAGACTGTTAGCAATGAGAAAAAAGGAGTCTGAACTGGCCATCTCCTGTAACCTGGAAAAATTACAACGGAGGGACTGAGGCACCAACCTAGCCAGAAAACCTTTTAAATGTCATGACTACAAGATGTGCAGGGGTAAAGATAGAGCAGATATTAAGGGAAAAGCCAACAACGGCTGGTCCAGCTTGAGAACCGTGGCTGGAGATGGAGCCCACCCTTGACACTATTAATGATATTCTGCTATCCTTGCAGGTAGAAGCCTAGCATAACTCTCATCAGAGAGGCTTTATCCAGAAATTCATTGAACCTGATGCAGAGACTCACAGCCAAGCTTTAGGTGGAGGTCAGGAATCCTGCTGAGGAGGGAGAGGAAGGATTGCAGGAGCCAAAGTAGTCAAGGATACCACAAGAAACCCTACAGAGTCAACTAACACAGGTCCATAGGGATTCACAGAGACAGAACCTCCAACCAGAAAGCATGCATGGGACTCACTTGGTCTTATGCAAATATGTAGCATATTTGTACAGCTTGTGTTCATGTGAGACTCCTTACAGAGGGAGCAGGGGCTGTTTCTGACTCTGTTGCCTGCCTTTGGGACGCTTCCCTGATTCTAGGATGCATATTCTTGCCTCAATAGGGAAAGATCCACCTAGTCTTACAGCAACTTGAAAAGCGAAGGTTGTTGATACTCATGGGAGTCTTCCCCTTTTATAAAGAGAAAGGGACAAGGATTGGTTGGGCAGGAGATGGAGAGAGGACTAGGAGAAGTAGATGGAGGGGTGTAAGGTAAATAAATAAATTAATTCAAACAAAAATAAAAGATAATTAAATAATAATTATTAGTAATGATTCTCTTACAAATATTACCAGAGTTTTTTTTTCTGTGAATGTAGATGTCACTTTGACTATCATTATGAGCCATCACAAGTCATTACTTGTTTTAAATAGTTTTTTATTTTTTTAAATTTTGATCACTTTATTGTATGTATTGCTGTAAAATTCTTTATGTTCTACTTGGTGTTATTTGAACTTCATAAACCAAGGACTTTTTGTAGTGTTTCATGAGATATAAAGAAATGTCTTTCAATCCCAGATAAAGATAACACTACAGACCATCTTAGGAAACAAATAGGATTTTCAGAGTTATTTAAAGGACCCTCTCTAAAGCACAGACAGTTACATAGTGACAAAATGCTCCAAGTAAATTGTTTACCTTTCATATAAGGGTGCCTTCTGCATTTCAACTGCTTAATAGTGTTTATTTACTAGTGTTCCAGATGTTTTGCTAAATCTGTAAGACATTCATAGTTTAGCATTAAATCTTTTATGTAATTACCCCCTTTTATCATAATGTGGCAGAGTAACAAAGCAAGAATCTGGGCCATCATCCCATGATTAACAGTGGGACAATGAAACTAACCTTTTCTGCTGGCATCCATTACAAATAAGTGTCAACTGATTTTGGGATTCAGTGGCTAAAGCATTTTACTATCTCTCTCACACACACAAATGCAAAAGTCAAAATAGCATGAGAAGTTCCCTTTGCCTTGTTGAACAAATATTTTATTGGTTATAATGTAACTCATAGTCATTCTCCATCAGTCAATCTGAGTTTTAACAAGCCAGTTGAAATGACTTGTGGTGGTGTGACATGAATAATCTTTAACGTCGCAGGCTCTCATTTCACCTGGCCATATTGTGTGGCCTTTCTTCATCTTGTCAAGCAAAACCTTCCAACAAAGATATTCTATCTGTACCCTAGCATTGTATTCATGGTTCTAGAGAAGAAATGTACACAGAAAACTATAGGTAGAATAAATGCCAACCCTTATAAAAGGCTTATTTTAGTTCATCCTAACATTGTATCTACAACTGTGAATTTTTTCCTATGTTCATATTATTTGAAAGGTTATAATTAATTAAGAAATATGTAGCTCCATCATCCACCAGAGTCCAAAGATATTTTGAATAATAATAGGCAACTCAAAATGTTGCACTTTAAATTGGAGGTCTATGGTAAAATTAAGTAACCATCACATACAATCAGTCTTGGCCACCATGTTAGACTGATCATTGGGAGTAGTTCCTACCTACTAAATATCCCCTTCATTTAGAGTCAGTGGCACAATGAAAACCGTTTTTATCTTTCTGTTCTTTGATCTGTCATGGTCACCTATACTTTAAAGATATCTTGAGGCTCAGAAGCATGAGATCTGACCCTATGTCAACTCCTTTTCTTAAATACTCTGGCTTGATTTAAGTCTTTTTATAATTGTTTTCACTGATTGGAATAGACTCATTTGCCTGCTTTTATTTTCACATACTCTGATTGCTTTTTGAACCTATTTACCAGTAAATTAAATCATTCAGATCTATGAAAGCCTCTCCTTCATCTCAGGGAGTATGTGTAATCATGAAGCTTGGTTAAGTCACTAAAGATTATTACCAGTCCTGAAATCCCTGCCATGTTAACTAATTAACTTTCTCATGAAGATATTGTTTAAGGTTTTCCAAATTTAAGTAACTCAGAAGCACAGTACCACCTAATTATAATGGTTTCCTGTACTGAGTCATTATTAAGGTTTCACCTACATGCTCTAGCATTGATTTCCCCCTTTCGCCTGTGTAATAGATCACCTTCAAACTAGACTTAGCCGCCAAGCAGAGGAAGGGGTACTCCAACCCACCCACAAAAACTTCAATCTAAATGTACACTGTCTACAAGATGCACAGGGATAAAGATAGAGCAAAGAATGAGGGAATGCCCAACCAATGCCTGCCCCAACCAAAACCCTACCCTATGGAAGAGTGCCAACCCCTGACAGTAGGAAGGATATTCTGCTAAGCTTGCAGACAGGAGCCTAACAGTTTTCCTCTGAGATACTACTCAGCAGCATCTTAAAACAGATGGTAAGACTAGCAGCCAAACATTGGGCAATGCTTAGGGAGTCTTACGAAAAAACTTGGAGGAAAGAGAAAAACATCTAGAGGTGACAAGATCTCCACAAGAAGATCAACAGAGCCAACTAACCAGGGCTTAGAGAGGCTTGAGAAGACTGAAGTTTCAACCAAGAATATGCGAAGAACTGGACCTGGGCCCCCTACTAAAATGTAGCAGATGAACAGTTTAGGCTTCATGTGGGACCTCCGCTAAAGGAAGTGGAGACTGAATCAGACACAGACTCACTTGCCAGCTTTTTTATCACTTCCCACTAGTGAAAATTCCTTACCAGCCCACAGGGGGAAAGAACATGCTCAGTCTTGATGCAACTTGATGAGCTGAGATGAAAGGGAAAAAGAGTTCCCCTTTTCTGAGGACAATGAGAGGCAGGGGAGAGAGTGGGATGGAGGGTGGCACTGGGAGGAGAGGAGAGATGTAAAGTGAATTAAATAAATAAATTATAGCAAAAGAGAGTTACAGTTATCTGTGGGTGTGAAAATAAGTATTTAGAATACAATATGTTTATTTTTATTGAAGGATAAACTAGAAACTAGTATAAAAACTTTAATATATAGAAATATTTTGAATATAGTTTCACTATGGTTCTTTCTAGCACCTGCACCACAGAATTTAAAAAATATGGTGGTCTAAGCCAGTCCTGGACAGTGACAAATATGGCAGACTTGACAAAGTGAAAGGAAGAATTTTAGAAGGCCCAATCCTAGATTTAGAGCTGCATGTAATTAATGGCTTCTAAGAAAAGAAAAATCAGACTGGTCTAGGGACCAGACTCCTTAGAGATAGCTCAACTCAGTTATGTTGGCGATGAGAGCAGAAGAGGTGGTGGTGGTGGTGGGTGTTTAGAATAAAAATAATTGAGAATACCCAGTATCTGCCTACAGGCCTACTCTGCTCTCCCTGTTCTCCTATCAGACCCAATTCCACAGGCTCATCCTTAGAACTGCCACAAAATATCAGCTGCAACCTTCCTTTTCCCCTCTCCCTGCCTCAGGTGGCTCCAAAAGACCATCCCTTCCTGACCTCCCACCCTTCAGATGGGGCAGGCACTCTTTGCTCAGTTACAGGCCACTCCTACCCGAAGAGGAGGTAGGCTTCTTGCAGACATACACTGCTCTCTAAATCCCCCAGCTGACTCAATCCCTCAACTACTCCCAGATGCTGTTTCCCTCCTGCCAGTCCATGTTCATGCCTCCTGTGGATCACACAAACCATCTCCTCCTGGCCTCCCAGAAATCAGCACCTAGACCTATAATCTCCCGCAAACACAGATGCTTCGATATCAACATGAAATCACATTCAATAACAGCCAGTACAATGTATCTCAACTAGAGTCCTGCTATCCTCTCAGAGCAGGCCCTCAATATTCCAACATCACAAGATTAACATGGTAAAAATGGCCACTCTATCACACACAATCTCTAGACGCAAAACAACTCCCATCAAAATTCCAACACAATTCTTTACAGACCTGGAAAGGACAATTCTTGGCTACATATGGGAAAACAAAACAAAACAAAACAAAACAAAACAAAACAAAAAACTTGAACAATGAAAGGACTGCTGGAGGTATCACCATCTCTGATTTCAAGTTCTACTGCACAGCTGCGGTAATAAGAACTTCATAGTATTGGCATAAAAACAGATATGTTGATCAATGGAATCAAACTGACCACCCAGATATAAATCCACAAACCTATGGACATATTATTTTATACAGAAGCCAGAAATACATACTGGAAAAAGACAGCATCTTCAATAACTTATAAAGAAGGAGTTATACATTTGATAGGAAGGGGTCATGGAGAATTAGAGAAGGGAGACAGGTGCTAATGATAGAAATACTTTACTTATGTATGGAATTCTCAAAGGCACAAACAAAATTATGCAGATATATTTAATTATCTTCATTATCAGCATAAGAGTTATCTAGATGATTCTTTCCCAATCTGTAGGCAGTCGCTTTGTTTTGATGAAGGTGTCCTTTGCTTTACAGAAGCTTTTCAATTTCATGAGGTCCCACTTATTGATTGTTGCTCTTAGAGCCTGTGTTGTTGGTGTCCTGTTCAGGAAGTTTTCTCCTGTACCAATGAGTTCTAGGGTATTCCCCACTTTTTTTTCTAGCCGATTTAATGTGTCTGGTTTTATGTTGAGGTCTTTGATCCACTTGGACTTCAGTTTTGTGCAGGGTGATAAGTATGGATCTATTTTCATTTTTCTACATGTAGACATCCAGTTGGACCAGCACCATTTGTTGAAGATGCTATCTTTTTTCCATTGTATGGTTTTGGCATCTTTGTCAAAAATCAGGTGTCCGTAACTGTGTGGGTTTATTTCTGGGTCTTCTGTTCGATTCCATTGATCCACCATTCTGTTTCTATGCCAACCCTTTATCTGACAGAGGACTCATATCCAATATATATAAAGAACTAAACAAGCTGAAAAGCAACAAACCAAGTAATCCACTTAAAAAATGGGGAACAGAGCTAAAGAGAGAATTCTCTGTAGAAGAATATCGAATAGCAGAGAAGCACTTAAAGAAATGCTCAACCTCATTAGCCATTAGGGAAATGCAAATCAAAACAACCCTGAGATTTCACCTTACACCCATCAGAATGGCCAAGATGAAAAACTCAAGGGACAACACATGCTGGAGAGGTTGTGGAGAAAGGGGAACGCTTCTCCACTGCTGGTGGGAATGTAAACTCATACAACCACTCTGGAAATCAATCTGGCACTTTCTCAGACAACTAGGAATAGCACTTCCTCAAGATCCAGCCATACCACTCCTAGGCATATACCCAAAAGAGGCTCAAGTACACAAAAAGGACATTTGCTCAACCATGTTTGTAGCAGCTTTATTTGTAATAGCCAGAAGCTGGAAACAATCCAGATGCCCCTCAACTGAAGAATGGATGCAGAAACTGTGGTACATCTATACAATGGAGTATTACTCAGCAATGAAAAATAAGGAAATCATGAAATTTGCAGGTAAATGGTGGGACCTGGAAAGGATCATCCTGAGTGAGTTGTCCCAGAAGCAAAAAGACATACATGGTATATACGCACTCATATAAACATACAACATAGAATAAACCCACTAAAATCTGTACATCTAAACTAACTAAGCAAAAGAGAGGACCCTAACTAAAATGTTCAATCCCCATCTTGAAAGGCAAAGAGGATGGACATCAGAAGAAAAAGAAAATAGGAAACAACCTCGGAACCTGCTACAGAGGGCCTCTGAAAGCCAGAAGAAAACAGGAAACAACCTTGAAACCTGCCACAGAGGGCCTCTGAAAGCTTCTGCAGTATAGACTGTCAAAGCAGATGCTGAGCCTGATGGCCAACTGATGGGCAGAGTGAATGAATTCTATGTAAGAAGTGGGAAATAGTAAGAGCTGGAGGGGACGGGAACTCCACAAGGAGAGCAACAGAACAAGATAATTTGAATACAGGGAACTTCTCAGAAAATCATACTCCAACCAAGGACTATTCGTGGAGATGACCTGGAACCCCTGCACAGGTGTAGCCCATGGCAGTTCAGTGTCCAAGTGGGTTTACATAGTAATGGGAAGAGAGACTGCCTCTGACATAATCTGATTGGCCTGCTTGTTGATCACTTCCCCCTGAGGGGGGAGCAGCCTTACAAGGCCACAGTAGAGGACAATGCAGCCACTTTTGATGAGAACTGATAGACTAAGATCAGAAAGAAGAGGAGAACCTCCCCTATCAGTGGACTTGGGGAGTGACATGCATGCAGAAAGGGGAGGGAGGGTGGGATCGGGAGGGGAGGAGGGTGGGGCTTATGGGGGGATACAAAATGAATAAAGTGTAATTAATAAAAAATTAAAAAACAACAACAACAAAAGAGTTATCCAGAACCTAGAATTAAATGAGTCATCTGGCTTCTCTTTTAAATGTAAAAGTCATCCTGTTCATTAACATCTTAGACTATGTTTTAGTGCTAAGGAAACATACTACAGACTGGTATGACAAAATGCATATGTTTACTTTGGCTCACGATTCTGATCAAAGGCCAACATCTAGCCCAACATCAAAGGCCAAGGTTGCTAGTATCAACCTTATTGTGGGGAAATTTGCAATGACTCAAAGGACTGGAGACTGAAAGAATGGAGACACAGCCCCTCAAGTTTCTTTTTTTTTTCTTTTTTCTTTTTTTCTCTTAAAGTCAACACTATTTAAGGACAGAAAAAAAAAATCTCAAATTTGTCTAATCTTTGCCATTTCTGAAAATCCTCACCTCTGAGTAAAATAGTTGAATTCAGTTTCTCCAATCTTAGGATCTCACACATGAAGTAGCACTCCCATGTGAGTGTTGAAAGAACAAAGAAGGGACAACAATGCCACAGGGAGTTTCTCTGTTAAATGAATAATTGATTCTCTTATGAAGTATATTCTTTCTATAAAACACATGTACAAAATTGAAAGATTTTTTTTATAAAGAGAAAACCATTAGTATGTGTCTTTTAAAAGGTATGCACTTAACAAATGTATTTCTTTACATGACTTTTCTATTTGTCCCTATTTTTTGAACAATAACATAGTATTCACATAGTTATTTAGTGTACACATCTCTGATTGCAAATTCTTATAGTTTTGATAGGTACTAGTAATTTTAAGTCACTATCAATTTTTATAAAAGAAAAATGCACAAAGTTAAAAGGTGTGAAGAAGGAAACCTTAAGGTGTTTTATAAAGAGTGAGAAAAGAAAGCACTTAAAGAAGTGAGCTGTCTGAATAGCGCTCAGAGTAGCTAAGTTCCACAACCAATGTAAAAAGAACTGTGGGGCTGTCACTTGGAAAAATAATTAGAAATAGAGCAGGGAATTGAGGAAACTCTCTGAAGAGTAATTAGGAATCATAGGGAAAAATGTAGCGGGGGAGGGGGGACCCAAATCTGTTCTAGCTGACACTCATTGGATTCTCTTTTTTTTTTCGATCTATGAATATTTATTAAAAGCCAAAAGAAATACAAAGATAAAAAAACAAAAGAATAGATATTATTCCCAGTAAGTTACTTCAATCTCTTTGTACTTCAATATTGCTAACTCTTTGTAAGTACTGGCATTATAAAATAATATGCATGTAGTAATTGCAAGTTTATCATTTCTCACTCACAAAAAGTGCAATATTTTTGACTTAAAAATCACCTTACAAAAAAAAAAAAAACCTCAGGCTATTTCATATTTAATTTATCATTTCAAATTTTTGCATCAGGTTTAGAGGTACATTTATTTCCATTAATTACAACCTACTTAAATAGTCAATTTAATTATTAATATTCATACTACAGTCTATTCTTATTACAATATTTCTCATTCTAATCAGAATATTCAAATCTTTGGTAATACTCAGTGTTAACATCTCTTTAACAAGTCACTTGGGAAATAAAGTTCCTTAGTGCACTGAGAATGCATTCTGAAATTGGGGTTTTCTTTTTTTTTTTTTTTCCTTTTTTTATTTTTTCTAGTTTCAAATTCAATACCAATTGATGACCTTTTTATTCCACTACCTTCATTTATTAAAAAGAAAATCTCCACATTAAAAATTATTGTATGTGCAGAAGCAAAACTAAGTGTTTTATTTCAATTTAGAGAAAGTCAATCATTTAGGAAAATCTTTATTACAAAAAATAAAATAGAAATAATCACTAGTTTTATAAAAATACAATTATAAAATATTACTAGTGAGGAAGTAAGCATGTGGTACTTTCTGAACAGACGCTTGTCTTTTAAGAAACATTTTAAAAGGTAGATGGAGAAAAGAATTAAAAATGTAAACAAAATTATACAGATGGGAAACTGTAATGTAGGATAATTGAATAAGCTTATCTGAAAACGAAGAGCATCCATTGTGTCCCTAGACAATACGGAACCAATTTAATGTGTTTGAAGTTTTTTTATTTCTTTTTTATTTAAATTGCTATTACTTTTTACACTACACTGCATTTGTATGATTCAAAATAAAACAATTAAACATGTAAATTGAGAAGAGTAACTTTCATAAATTTCCATATCTAATATTTCTGCAACAGATAATCATTTTTTTTTATTCTTCAGTATAATCTTCTCATGCTTCTACTAATGTATTTGTAATCTCTGAAAGGGTTTAAAACCATTTCAACTGTTTAATTCTTCTTGTCTGGTCATGAAAAACAGGTGAAACATTCTTTGTTCTCTCATTTCTCTGCTAATACGGCCTTGTTTTGCACTTGTCTAGATTTATATTCTTTTACACAGCTTCTGTAGTGCTTGGTTGGACTGTGGGATAACTTACACAACTTTCTTATTCAGCTCAGTGGTTATTTATTGTCCCATTTGGGAGCAAGGGTCCTTGTTTCTCCTGGGTTTCTAAAACATTGAAAGACAGTATTCTTCCACCAAAATCTCAACTTCATTATTGATAGAAATCACTTAATTGTTACTTTCACCTGTAATCTCATAGGTAATATGATATTGTCCACAACACACACAGAGACAGGAGGTCCAAATCCCCAGGACTCACTCCTATTAGTATATAACCTAAGAAGAAAGCTAAGTGTCTTCAAGCTGGATAACTAAGTATGTGTCTCACTAAGGGGGGTTTGCATGATGACTCCTGCCTTTGTGTCTTCTCCTATAGAGTAATATTCTGGACAGAGACACAGATCAGCTATTGTGGCTTTGGAGCAAGTATAGTTTTCAAGCAAGTCATGTCCATTCTTTGAAACAGGGCCACTTTTGTGTTGAGAGAGGAATCCATGCAGACACAGATAAAAACCAGAAGTGGCTGCCAGTTTGTGAATAGAAACATGAACAGGTATAATCAGAAGTCATATGATGTGATACTTGAGATACTTCTAAGTGTCATTACTTCCAATGTGTTTTTATTCTTGTATTTTATACTTATAGTTATGCCTGAAAATTTCTGCTTTAGTACATGTACTTTACTAAACAGGAGAATCTTACAGAGTAGAATAAGGAGCAGAGACAGTGGGCTTACTCCTACCCACGTTTCTTCCATCTGACATCTTGGAGAAATTTTGATATGAAGAGTAGTATGCCCAGATGCCTTGTGTAGTAGCCACGCAAATCCATATAAGAAATAGGCTAAGAATAAAGGAGAAAGACAGTTTTTGAAGATAACAATGGTGTTGCAAGTGAATTTAGTTTTGAAATTTATCTTTTATATATTCCCTAGCCTAAGGGAGAAGGGAAGGGACTAAAAGGTTTTACAATGGATACAATAAATAAATGTGAAAAAAGAAAAGATAAAGAAAAATAAACGACCGTTGATCTGAGGTTTCATTTTTAATGTGTTTGAATTTATCTGTATGATTAGCATACATTTGTTTCTACCTTAGTTCTTAATTGTTACCTTAGCATGAATCAAGAAAACTGAATTTCTATTACCTATTGCTTATCACAAAATTAATATGTGGAAATGAATAAATCCTGAACAGTGAGTAATGCAAGTAGATCGGACACATTTTCTATATTCCTGTCCCCACAAAAAGTGCTTCATGGGATCAGGAGTGCTTCTTCCTTTGCTGTGTCATCATAATACTGACGACACACCTCATAATTCAGCAGGGCACACAGCAGACTTGTTTATGTGATTTGAGCAAGACTGAATGAAGAAACATATGAAAAAGTTATTTGTAAGTATATCCTAAACATTATTCAACCCATAAAATGAAGTTAATTGTACAAATTCAGAATTGATGGTCAGATTTCTATGTGTAAGTCTGTTTTCAGTGTTATGTTTTACTGTTATTGATTACTTTGGCATTTAATGAATCATATATTTTCTTTTTTTTCCTTTCCATTTTAATTTTAATTAATTACACTTTTTCACTTTCTATCCCCCCTTGGCCTCCTCTCTCCTCCCCTTCTAATCCTACCCTCCCACCCCCTTCTCCACACATGCCCCTTCCCAAGTCCACTGATAGGGGAGGTCTTCCTCTCCTTCCTTCTGATTCTAGTCTATCAGGTCTCATCAGGAGTAGCTGTACTGTCTTCCTCTGTGGCCTGGAAAGGTTACTCCCCCCTCAGGGGGAGGTGATCAAAGACCAGGCCAGTCAGTTCATGTGAAAGACAGTCCCTGTTCCCATTACTATGGAGCCCACTTGGACACTGAACTGCCAATACACTGTCTAATGAGTAGGAAAACTCACTATAATTACGTTCAGGAATTAAAAACAAGAAACTCATGAAATTTGCATGAAAAAAGGGGTGGATCTGGAAAAGATCATCCTAAGTGAGGTAACCCAGAACCAGAAAGACACATATGGTATATATTTATAAATGGATTTTAGTCATATAGTACAGGATAGACATATCGCAATGCACAGACCTAAAGAAGATAAGCCCAGTGAGCACCTTAGGCTGCATGAGGAGAGGAGTGGGAGATCTCTCTCACAGGGACTATGTTGCCTACTTTTGGATCACTTCCCCTTGATGGGACTTCCCCACCAGGCCACAGGGGAGAAAATTGAACTAAGTCCTCATGTGAATAAATGAGCTGAGGTGTCTGGCAAGAAGAGTGGGAGAGGGAGCATGGGACTCCAACTCCATAGAGAGTAGGGAGGAGCCTCTACTGAGATGCAAATTGAATAAATTTAAAAAAAAAAGGACTAGAGGCAGCTATGGAATGCTGATAAATTTCCCAGGTGTATTCCCTTAATTGGTTATCCAGGGCCAAGCGTATGGCCCTGAAATTGTATGCATATAGGCAACCATGAATGATCTCAGCAAGTTGTACTTTATGCTTATGCATATACATATATAAATAATAAAAAATAAGAACTTTAAGTTAAAAAACAAGTAGATTAACAAGAGAAAGCTAACATCACGGGCCTAATCATCACACAAAGAAACCCAAGGCACAATTCCTTTAAAAATAGTGGCTTGGGGTCTTGCTCATTCTGAACTAACTGACAGCAAAGGAAAATAAGGTTTTAAAGAATGATTTCTCAGGGTAAAGTGGTTTTTCCCCAAGTCTGTAAACCCTAGCAAAGGCAAACATGCAAGAGAAAAATAATGGCTCTATTTGTAGATTTTGCTGGTGCGAGGGAGTTGTTTCCAAAAGAAAAAAGAAAACATTCTACTCGATTTTAGGGATGCATGAGGGAGAGTGGGAAGAAGTATATTGTTTTCTGGTCTTAAGTTCAACACAATATTTATGTCAAAGAGGAGTACTTTGGGGTCACATATTCCAACCTCAATACTATAGTGAATTATAATAATTGTAATAAATAACATATTAATAAAGAATAAATGGGTAGAGCATATTTTGAAGCTACTCTGATATTGATAACAAAAACCATGTGATAGGGAAACAGATTAAAATGTTAATGAGACCCCTATACCTAAGGCTCAGGAATATTGCAGGAGACAGAGCAGAAAGATTGTCAAAAGCTGGAAGATCAACATGCCTTCTGCTGGTGTCTTCTAGACATTAAAAGAAATTACCCCCATGAAATCTTGGCGCTATGTTTGTCTAAACAAGATGTGCATAATGACATCATCAGTTGACATACCAACATGGATGGTGAAAATTTCACTGAGCTCCATCCCCAGATGAAAAACTATAAGCAAAAATGATGGCTACTAAAAATGGCAGAATTAGTTTTCCTAGACAAGCTTACTTAAATATTTTCCATTTCCAAGTGGTCAACCTTAAACACACAGGCATGTAATCTCTGCTGGATGGATTCAGTTATATTACACACACAGGTAAATTTGTGTAACAATAGTGAACTGAGAGAAGTTATGGATTTGAGAGTAAGTGGTGAAGACACTAGAAGATTTGGGGAAGGTGACATGGAAACAACATGCATGTGTTCCCAAGACAGTAGAAAAATTAGAAAAAATGTTATTCTATTGATAAAAAAAAGATAGTAAGAATACAAAATTTGGTTGGTCAACATTATTAGTTTAGAACTTCTGAATTGATTGATGAGAACAGGTACCAAATCTCTGAGAACATCTGAAAAATATGATGATAAAGATACAGTTTGATGATTGGGATTTTTTAAAAAATCTACAAATGTTTAATACTTATAGAATTGAAGAGCGTATGAGAAAAGAGTAAACAAACATAGATGAGAATGTTTGAGTAGATATCAGGGAAGTGGAAATGAAAGACCACCAAAAGCACCAAAAGCAGGGGAAATCAAAAGCCTCCTGTGCATGCTGGACTGCAGAGTGCCATGGAGGGCAGAGAACTGAAAGAACCCGTGTGTTGAAATCAGAAGTAGCATACCAATCCCAGTCCGACAATTTTTCTTTTTTTTTTTTTTTTTTTTTTTTGCCAGTGAACACTATGGACAGAGAATTATCAATCATGAGTAATGAGGAGTGTTCAGCTTGGAATGATCAACAGAAGAGACTTCTCAACTCCATTAATACTTAATACTTTATCTTCATTCCATTTTCAATTTGTTTTCCTACTACTTTTAAAATAAACATAATAATACATAATTGAGAAGCATTTCAGTTCACTTACATTTTTTGTAAGGAATTAAGGTTTCTTAAGACATAAGCACATCATTATCATTTTGTTGTTCAGGCTACTTTCTCTCATTTAGTATTTATGAAAATAGAGGTTTTGGTAAACACATGACTAAATGAGTTTAGCCTCTCTAGAATATTAAAAAGGCATCATTTGATAATTCAAAAAATTATATTTATTAAATGTTGATTTTACTTTAACAAATAAATGTTTGTGTTTTTTTTATATATATATTTTTCCTGTTTACATTTCAAGGTATATGGGAATCTGGCTATGAGTTCATAGATATTATCCCCAAGTATCCCCAAGACCTTTAAAACAACATTGTTAATTGTAAACAGTAAATAATACTAATTCAACTAAACCTATAATTCTAAAATTATTTGTAACAGTCATTTTCTATAATGGATAGGATCTTTGAGAATGTTGCTTCCTGAGAATTAATACTCTAACATATTTTTTTTTAAATCAAACAATATCAGGTTGGGGGAAAATACAAAAAAGAAAATTCTACTAAAAAAATACATATTTTTTCAAGTTCCTGTCATATCTCTGTGAGAATGTCAGCACTTTCCTGTTTTTCTTCTTTTTATTTTCTTCTTTTATGTATTTATTTAATACAATTTATTTACTTTCTGTCCCTTTTGTAGTCCCCTCACTTATCTCCTCCTTCCCCCCCATGTCCCTCACTAGATCACTGATAGGGGAGGACCTCCTCCACTACTATGAGCCTAGCCTATTAGATCTCCTCAGGACTGACTGGATCTTTTCTCTCTGTGGCTTTGATAGGCCACCTCCTCATGGGAAGGTGATCAAAGAATAGCAGTTCATGCCATTGACTGTCTCTGATATTCTTACCAGGGTACCTGGGCCCAAATATTTTGGCTTTGTTGGTCTCCTTGTGGGGCTCCTTCCCCCTCCAGGTCTTTCTATCTCCCCCTTCTTCCATAAGATTTCCTGCACTCTGCCCTAAGTTTGGCTATGATTCTCAAAATCTGCTTCAATATCCTGCTGGGTAGGGTTTTTCATAGGCTTTCTGTGGAAGGCTCCTGACTTTTTATTCTCATGTCTATTCTGTTTGCCCTTCTGAATGAAGATAAAGAATCTTCCCTAGGGTCCTCCTTGTTGTTTAGCTTCTTTAGGACTATAGGTTTTAGTATGTTTAATCTATATTATATGGCTAATATCTACTTATAAGTCAGTATATATTTCATTTTTAAATTTTTAAATGGTCTTTAATCTTGTTTAAACAAGTACATAACTGTTGTGTCATTTATAACAAAAAAGTCAGTACTTATAGCACAGTGAGTCAGATGATAACAAAAGAATGCCTCCCCACTGTAAAAAATGTTATAGAGCAATGCAACTCAAAAATATTTTTGTTCATTGTGTTTTTATTATAACATGTTTGCTTAATTTACAGCAAAAAAAAAAAAAAAAAAAGAAGAAGAAGAAGAAGAAGATGGGTCTTGCTTGGATGTCTTGAGGGTTTTATACAGTATTTTTAAAGAAAACACACAAAAATGTCTTTTTAGAAGTTTCTATAAGAAAAAAATACAAAGTATAACTCCACAAATTTTCTCTTTGTTAGAACTGCAAACTATTGTTGCTATTGTAATAGATGTTTTATTGTTTAAACTATACATCCAGGAAAATAAAAAACTAAAAAATCATTTATACAATGATTGTAAAGCAGAAAAAGAACAATAACTACAAACTTTGACGAAACAAACATTAGAAATCAAGCAGGACAGTCATCGGAAGAGGGAGAAAACAGGAAACAGGACAGGAGCCTACCACAGAGGGCCTTTGAAAGACTCTACCCAGCAGCGTATCAAAGCAGATGCTCAGAATTACAGCCAAATTTCAGGCAGAGTGCAGAGAATCTTTTTATTTTCAATTTTTTTTAATTTTATTTTTCTTATTTGTTACATTTTGTTAACTCTGTGTCCCAGCTGTATCCCGCTCCCTCATTCCCTCCCCAACCCCACACTCCCTCCCTGGCCCCTTTCCAAGTCCACTGATAGGGGAGGACCTCTTCCCCTTTCATTTGACCCTGTTGCAGAGAATCTTAGGAAAGAAATAGAAAGACCTGGAAGGAACAGGAGCTCCACAAGCAGAGCAGCAGAACCAAAATATCTGTGCACGGGTCTTTTTTGAGACTGATACTCCAGCCTAGGACCATGCATGGAGATAACCTAAGACCCCTGCACAGATGTAGTCCATGGAAGCTCAGTTTCTGAGTACCCTAATAATGAGAACAGGGACTGTCTCTGACGTGAATTTAGTGGCTGGCTCTTTGATTACCTTCCCCTGAGGGGAGAACAGCCTTACCAGGTCACAGAGGAAGACAATGCAGCCAGTCCTGATGAGACCTGATAAACCAAGCTCAGATGGAAGGAAGGAGGACCTACCCTATCAGTAGACTGGAGGAGGGTCATGGGAGGAGAAGAGGGAGGAAGGATGGGTATGGGACAGAATAAGGGAGGGGGCTACAGCAGGAATATAAAATGAATAAATTTGCCATGAACCGGCCCAGTCGGGCTCCCGTCGTCCCCGGGAGAACAAGGCTTTGGACAGGCAGACACGGTTTCGGCGAAGAATTGACAGAGATAGACACCTTGATGGTTTTGACTCTGCTGCAACTTTACTGAAATCAAGCTAGTATTTTTATAATGATTTCACAAAAGGCACCTTAAAACCTTAAAATTGGCATACTTCTCAGAACATTCAGACTTTTATCAAGAATACAAAGTTTACATTTTAACTAAAAATGCAGTCAAACATAAAGCAGTGCCCACAAGTAATCTTGGCCTAAAAACTTTTTGATCAGAGCAAACAAAGGAAAAGAAACCTCAAATATAGTTTTATTATTGCTAACCAATGAAGAGGAAAGTCAGGAGCTAAGTCAGATGCCTGCCAAAATCTTTTTCTATATCAAAATCTAACTACACCTTTGTTAACCATCCTCCCATTTGTCCTGCTTAAGATTTATGATCTTCCCCAGGAACAAGGTACTGAAGCGAGGGGAAACTCCCGCCAGCTGCACCTCTCATGTTATTATTTCTTAAGAAGGAGCCTATTATTATTTTTCCACTATTTTAATGCCTATTAATATTAAATCTAATTCATTAACTTTCTTAAACTTATTATTTTTATTAAAGCCTTTAACAATCTACTAATAATAAATTTCTTTATAAAGTTAGTTGTGCTGTTTTAGGAGTCACAGAGAAAGATCAAAGAATTCATTTCTCCAGCCTCAAGAGCCACAACTGAAGAAGCATAGAAATCTCAGAACAAGTCTCTTTGCCAAGTGGGATGAGTTTGCCAGGGACCCTCCAGGGGGCGAATTTCCAGAGAAAGCGTATCCCCTGCCCTGTAGCTTATGCTACTATGGCGACACTGGCGTAGGTGTGGCAAAATTGTTATTAGTTACAAAATAAATTAATTTTTATAAAAAGAAAAAAGTGTATATTTCTTAAATATGAAATTTCTACCTGAAAAAAAATCAAAGTGCTGTTAGTTTTTAAAGTTGCATAGATATGCCTGAGTGGTTCTAATTTAATTAGGTACTAATTTTTCTTTGTCCTGTTTATGATATTGGGGATTATTATTTTTTTTTGAATTTTATTTTTTTCTTATCAGTTACATTTTATTAACTCTGTATCTCATCCTCATTCCCTGCCAGTCCCTCCCTCATCTCCACTGTGCCCCTTTCCAAGTCCACTGATAGGGGGGACCTCCTCCCCATTCATCTGATCCTGTTATATCAGGTATCTTCAGGACTGGCTGCAAAGCTCTCCTGTGTGGCCTAACAGGACTGCTCCTCCCTTGGGGGGTGGGGAGGCCAAAGAGCCAGTCATTGAGTTCCTGTTAGAAATAGTCCTTGTTCCCCTCACTATGGGAAACCAATTGGTTACTGAGCTACCACAGGCCACATCTGAGCAGAGGTTCTAGGTTATATCCATACATGGTCCTTGGTAAACACAAAACATCCAAGAAATCAACGACACCATGAAAAGACAAAACCTAAGAATAATAGGAGTAAAAGAAAAAGAAGACATCAGGCTCAAAGGTCCGGAAAATATTTTCAAGAAAATAAGAGAAGAAAACTTTCCCAACTTAAAGAAGGAGATGGCCATAAACATACAAGAGGCCTACAGAACACCAAGTAGACTAGACCAGAAAAGAAATTCTTCACGACACATCATAGTCAAAACACTGAACCTACAAAACAAAGAAAAAATTCTAAAAGCAGCAAGGGAAAAGGTCAAGTAACATATGAAGGTAGACCTATCAGAATCACACCAGATTTCTCAACAGAGACTATGAAAGCCAGAAGGGCCTGGACAGAAATCATACAGTCCTTAAGGGACCACAGATTCCAACCCAGACTACTATACCCAGCAAAACTTTCAATCAACATAGACAGAGAATTCAAAATATTCCAAGACAAGACCAAATTTAAACAATATCTACATAGTAACCCAGCCCTACAGGATATTGGGGATTAAACTCAGCGCCTTTCACATGTTTGACATATAGTCCATCACTGAGTTATAGGTTCAATTCTTCTTAAAAACTTTTTTTTAGAACGTCTTTTGCCAGATGTGCAACACTTCCTTTGAGTTGTTGTTCAGGGAAACATAGATTTCCAAAGTAATACATTTTATTGTTATGGTTCTTCATTGTTCTGGCTTCCCACCATAAGTCAATGATAAAACTCTGTGAGAACAAATTGGTACTAAGCAGGAAGTTTCCTTCCTGATGGCTAACTTGCATAGTGTGGAATGCTCTTCACCATATTCTGAGCATAAATAGTCATCAAAGTCTTACCCTGTTGGAAACTATGACAACTACAATAAAAATTAGCCTAGCTAGAAATGCCCATTGATTTGACAGTAAGATGAGCATTATTGGGGAACCCAATTGTTTTCTGATTTTATTTACAGCTGGCATGTTTGTCATTGATCTTAGCTATTCTGATATGTGTCAGAATCTCAAGGTAGTTTTAATTTGCATTTTCCTGGTAAGTAAGGATCTTAAATATTTCTTTACGTATTTTTCAGCCACTTGAGATTCCACCATTGGAGCTCTGTTTAGTTCTGTCCCGATTTTGTAATTGAATTGTTTGGATTTTTGATATCTAGTTTCTTGAGTCCTTTATATATTTTGAAAACTAGTCGTTATTGGATATGGAGTTGGTAAAGTCTTTATCCATTCTGTAGGCTGCTGTTTTATCAGACTGACAGTTTCCTTTGACAGACAGAAGCCTTTCTGTCTCATAAGGTCCCATATTAATAGTAATTCTTAGTACTGCTTTATTAGTGTTCTTTTCAGAAAGTTTTCTCTCTTGCCAATGTGTTCAAGGCTATTCTGAACTTTTTCTTTTATCAGGTTCAGTGTATCTGGTTTTATGTTGAGATCTTTGATCAACTTGGTCTTCTGTTTTGTACAAGGTAATAATACATAAATGTGGATCTAGTTCCATTTTTCTGCATGCCTACATCCAGTTTGAACAGCATCATTTGTTGAATATGTTGCCTTTTTTTCAGTGTGTATTTCTGGCTTATCACAAATCAGATTATCATATGTGTATAAAATTATGCCTGGGTTACAAGTCTGATTTTGTTCCAGTATCATGCTGTTTTTATTATTATACTTCTAAATTTACTCAGTTGTGTTTTGGTCTTGATTTGTTCCAGTATTTCCTTAGTATGCTCTCTTTACTCCCTTTCAGAATGGTAATGTGTATACGGGGCCATTATATATCAAAAGAATGTAGGCTGAATTTTTGCTTTGATTTTATAGGGATTACAATTAAGAGACTGACATGAGTCTCAGAAGCTACTGAATTTTTGACTTTTAAACAATGTTGAGATATTACAGATTATGGGGACTTCTGAAGTTGAATAAATACACTTTGCATTATGATATAGTTATAAGCCTGTGGGGCCAGAAAATTGGATGTGGAAGTTTGAATGAAATGTCCCCATAGACTCATAGGGACTGACGCTATTGGGGTGTGTGGCCTTCTTGGAGTAGGTGTGGGCTTGTCTGAGGAAAATGTAAACCAGTCGAAATTAAAGGCTTTTTTTTTAGAAGAATTATCTTGAAATCTACTGTTCAATTGCAGGCCATGCTATTCAGAAAAAGGTAAAAGACCTACCATCGCTTGAAAAGTACCTATGCCCTTGGTTTGGACCCTAAAGTCCCATCCACTAACACCACCTGCCTCCCAACCCACTGCTCACCTTTGTAACCTTAACTCTACCACCACCTCAGGTGGCTATCCAATGTTCAGGTACATGCTACAACACTCAGAAAAACAGTGACATCATGTTCAATCAAAGGCCAATCCAGATGTCAAAAGTCCAATCCCCGATTCTGACTGATACTCCTTTCTGGACCTGAAGTCATGCAGGCCACGAGAAATACAGAAAACAAAAATCAGAAAAAAACACAAAACATAAACCAAGGGGAAAGACACCTATCCATCAAAGCAAAACTCAGAAATTGGCACCTAGACCTATATTCATTCCAAACCTACATACCTATATTCCAGTGTAAGAACACAATCAACAGCATCCAGGCCAGTGTGGCACAACCACAGCACAGCTACACTACTATAGAAATTTCAGAATTCTCCAACACAGCTGAAGCACAAGAACATGAACTTATGAAGATGATAGAGGCCATTAAAGAGAAATAGAATAAATCTCTTAATGAAATCCAAGAAAATGCCGACAAACAATCAGAGGAAATAAATGAATCCCTCAAAAAGATCCAAGAAACAAATAATATAACAGGTGAAGGGAATGAATAAAAACATTCAGGATCTGAAAATGAAAATAGAAGCAATGAAGAAAACACAAACTAAGAGAATCCTGGAAAATCTAGGTAACCAAATAGAAACTACAGACACAAGCATCACCAACAGATTACCTGAGATGGAAGAGTGAATCTCAGGCATAGAAGACATGATAGACAAAATTGGTACATAAGTTAAAGAAAATGTTAAGTCGACAATATTCCTGACAAACAACATCCAGAAATCTGGGACCTATGAAAAGACTAAAGCTATGAGAATAAGTATAGAAAAAGAAGAGTTCCAGCTCATAGGCCCAGAAAAATACCTTAAATGAAATCATAGAAGAAACATTTCCTGACCTTGAGGACATGTTTGGAAGAGGAACAGAAACTTACAGAACACAAAACAGATAGGACTAGAAAAGAAAGTCCTCCAGCCACATAATAATAAAAACTGCAAATATACAAAACAAAGAATAAAAAGCTGCTTGGGAAAAAGGCAGAATTACATAAAAAGGCTTAGAATTTCACCCGACTTCTCAGTGCTGACACTAAAATCCAGAAGGGCCTAAGCAGATGTCTTGCAGTCTCTAAGATACCAAACTACCACACCCTCCAAAACTTTCAAACACTGTAGATGGAGAAAACAAGATATTCCATGACATAGTCAAATTAAAATAATATCACACACAGTCATTAATATATGTCAATATAAATGGTCTTAATTCTACAATAAAAGGACACAGGGTAACAGAATAGATTAAAAACAAGATCCATCCTTCTCCTTAAATAGAAAACACACCTCCTCATCACAGATAGACATTCCCAAAAGTAAAGGGTTGAACAAAATTTTTTTCTAAGCAGATGGATCCACAAAGCCAGCTGGTGTAGTTCTTCTAATATCTAACAAAATAGAATACCAACCAAACTTAATCAAAAGAGATGGAGAAGGACAGTTCATATTCATCAAAGGAAAAAAAATCCACCAAGATCAACTCTTAATTCTGAATATCTATGTCCAAACATAAGGGCACACAGGTGTGTAAAAAAAAAACATTACTAAAACTTAAATCACACATCCAACATCACACATCAATAGGGGGACACGTAAATACCTCATTCTTACCAAAGCACAGGTCATTCAGGGAAAAACTAAACAAGGTAATAAGAAAGTTAACAGACGTTATAAACCAAGTGGACCTGACAGACATCTATAGAACATTTTATTTGAAAATACAAAAACACTATATTTCCTTAAAAGTACCTCACAGAACTTTCTCAAAAATTGCTTGGTCACAAAGCAAGACTCAACAGATCCAAGAAAATTAAAATAGCCCCTGTATACTATCAGACCACCATGGATTAAAGCTGAGTTTCAACAACAGAAGCAAAAGAAAAACAACAGACTCCTGGCTACTGAACAACTCTCTGTTGAATAATAATAAGAAAGGGTCAAGACAGAAAAAGAAATTAAAAGCTTTCTATAATTCCATCAAAATGAATACTCAGTAGACTTGGATGTCTAGGACACAATGAAAGCAGTACAAAGAGGAAATATCTAGCATGAAGGCCCTACAAAAGAACTTAGCAACACTCCTAAAATTTGTAGTACCAAAAGAAGCAGGCACATATAAGAGGAATAGACAGCATGAAATATTGAAATTGAGTGCTGAAATCAATAAAAGAAACAATTCAAAGAATCATTGAAACAAAGAATTGGTTCTTTGAGAAAATCAACAACACAGAGAAACCCTTATTCAAACTAAAAGACAGTGGTTTTTCTCCTCCTCCTCCTCCTCCTCCTCCTCCTCCTCCTCCTCCTCCTCCTCCTCTTCCTCCTCCTCCTCCTTCTTCTTCTGTGTTAGGTCTCTACATGATGCTCCAAATGCCCTCCAATTCCAGGCATCTCCCCATGCTCTCTCTCTCTTTTATTTTGCTTTTTCAACTGATCTGATCTCTCCTATTCACATACTCAACTATATCCAGTCCACCTGCAAAATCTATATTATTTTCCTTTCCCCAAAAGATCCACGCATCACCGCTCCATCTTCTTTTTATATTTCTTTTTTATTTTAATTTTTTTTTAATTACACTATATTCACTTTATATCTCCCTGCAAACCCTCCCTCCTTTTCTCCCAGTCCAACCCTCCTTCCCTCTTCTCTACATATGCGCCTTCCCAAGTCCACTGATAGGGGAGGTCTTCCTCTCCTTCCTTCTGATCCTAGTCTGTTAGCTCTCATCAGGAGTGGCTGCATTGTCTTCCTCTGCTGCTCACCCCTCAAGGGGAGGTGATCAAAGAGCAGGCCAATCAGATTATGTCAGAGGCAGTCCCTCTTCCCATTACTATGTAACCCACTCAGACACTGACCTGTCATGGGTTACATCTGTGCAGGGGTTCTAAGGTTATCTCTATCAATGGTGCTTGGTTGGAGTGTCAGTCTCAGAAAAGACCCCTGTGCCCAGATTTTTTGGTTCTGTTGCTCTCCTTGTGGAGCTCCTGTCTTCTCCAGGACTTACTATTTCCCACTTCTTTCATATGATTCCCTGCACTCTGCCCAAAGTTTGGCCATAAGTCTCAGCATCTGCTTTGATACCTTCCAGGGTAGAGCCTTTCAGTGGCCCTGTGCTCTTGCTCAAGATCCAGCTATTCCACTCCTAGGCATATATCCAAAAGATGCTCAAGTACACAATAAGCCCATTTGTTCAATCATATTTGTAGCAGCTTTATTTGTAATAGCCAAAAGCTGGAAACAACCCAGATCCCTGTCAACTGAGGAATGGATACAGAAATTATGGTACATTTACACAATGGAATATTACTCAGCAATAAAAAACAAGGAAATCATGAAATTTGCAGGTAAATCAGGGGAACTGAAAAATATCATCCTGAGTGAGGTATCCCAGAAGCACAAAGACACACAGGTTATATACTCACTCATAAGTGGATATTAGACATATAATATAGGACAAACCTACTGAAATCTGTACACCAAAAGAAACTAATCAAGAAGGAGGACACCAGCTAAAATGCTCAATCCCCATTCAGAAAGGCAAAGAAGATGGACATCAAAAGAAGGAGAAAACAGGGAACAGGACAAAAGCCTGCCACTGCTCCCTCTTAATCAGCCTTGTTAAATAACTTTTCTTGGCCTGTATATTGTTAACATGATTATCTTTTATTTTATAGCTAATACTCACTTATAAGTGAGTACCTACAATATATTTCTTTCTGGGTCTTGATTACCTTACTCACAATGATTTTTTTTTTTCTAGTTCCATCCATTTGCCTGCAAACTTCATGGTGTCATTACTTTAACAGCTGAGTTCATTGTGTAAATGTACCACATTTTCTTGATCCATTCTTCTGTAGAAAGACAACTTAGTTCCCAGTTTCTGGCTATTATGAATAAAGCTACTGTGAACATGTTGGAACAAGTGCCTTTGTGGTAGGATCAAGAATCTTTTCGGTATGTACACAATCCTTTGGGTATAAATGGGTCTGCAGATAAGGCGATTCCTAGTGCTCTGAGGAACTGCCTCATTGGTTTTCATAGTGGTTTAGACAAATTTGCATTCCCCCCAGCAATGGAAGTGTTTTCCTTGCCCTACATTGGTGTCAACATGATCTGTGCCTTGTGTTACTGATCTTAGCCACTTTGACAAGTGTAAGCTGGACTCTCAAAGTAGTTTTAAATTGAATTTCCCTGATGACTAAGAATGTTGAACATTTCTTTCAGTGTTTCTCATCCTTTGAAACTCCTGTATTGAGAATTCTATGTTCAGATCTGTGCCTCATTTTTAAGTTAGATTTTTTTTTTTTTATTGATGTCTAGTTTTTTTAGATCTTGTTATATTTTGTGTGTTAGACTTCTTTTGGATGTGGTATAGATGAATTTTTTTTCTCATTTTGTAGGCTGCTGTTTTCTCCTAATGATTGTGTTCTTTGCTTTACAGAAACTTTTCAGCTTCATGAGGTTCCATTTATTAATTGCTGTTCTTAGTGACTGTTGTGTTGGTATTTTATTGAGTAATTCTTGAATCTTTGTTCACAAGGGAAACTTATCTGTAATTCTCTTTCTTACTTTAGTGTTTGTATGGTTTAGGTATCATAGTAACTATGGCCTCATAAAATGAATTGGTCAATGTTCCTTCTCTTTACATTTTGTGGAATAATTTGAGGCATTTTAACACTAACACTTTTTTGAAAGTCTGGTAGAACTCTGTGTAAAGCACAAAGTGTCTGGCCATGAGCTGCTTTTGGTTGGGGGATTTTTAAGGAATGCTTGTATTTCACTAGGGGTTATCTGTCTATGAAATTATTTTTTATCTGATATTGATTTATCTTTGGTAAGTGGTATCTATCAGGAAATATGTCCATTTCTTGTAGTTTTTTTTTTCAATTTTATGAAATGTTGGTTTTTTTATTTTTTATTTTTTTTTATGTAGGGCCGTTGTATATCTTTGTTGTCTGCTGTTATTTCCCCTTTTTATTTCTAATTTTGTTTATTTGTATATTCTCTTCCATGTGTTTTTGTGTGTTTGTGTGTGTGTGTCTGTGTAAGTATGTCTGTGTAACAATAATAATCAAAGAAAAATCATCATCAGTTTGAGAGTAAGAAGGTATGGGAGGAATTGGAAGGAGGTTACCTAGGGTTGGAAGGAAAGGGAGAAGAAAATTGATATAATTCTAATTAAAATTTAATAAAAATATCCTTGACAACATAGAGTTGATAACGTCTCCAGAAATGTAGAATATGTTGAATATATTTACTCTTTGGCATAGCACTCATAATTGTCCTGATTTTCTTCCTCTCTTTACTTATTTATTTTGTATTTTGTTTATGTACTGGATTATTCAGTTTAAAAGTTACAGTTGACTCTCATTCTGAGTAGCAACACAGCAGGATTGGCACAGTGACCAGCAATCAGAACTTGCGGCCATAAAACACAAGTGATTGTGTTTCACAGGTGAGAGGATACCCCACGGTGGAGGATTCAATCAGCTTTAACTCACCCTGCTAAACCGCGAAAGAGATCCCCGTTCCGCCAGGCGCTTGGTCGCCAGCCCAGAACTACCCGCCAGCGCGATCTGGTCACGGTCCCAGACTGAACTGTGGGCCCACAACACCATAGACTGGATTTCCCAGTCGAGAGATAACCCCACGGAGCAGGAAACCATTGGGACCTACCTCAGGTTACCCAGACATCCCCTGGAAAAGACTCGGGTTCCGCGGGTGCCCCAAGAGCCACTCCGGACCCAGAGCCGGGACACAGGCACCTGCCTGTGCGCCTTATTCACCCCCTCAGATTGAACTGTGGGCACCAGGGCACCAGGGCACCAGACTGCGTGTCTCTGGCAGGAGGAAACCCCCAGCGGAGGGGGTCAGCAGCTCTAACGCTTAGGACACCCAGCACCAAAACACTTCCTGGACTCACGCAGACTCTAGTGCAGGCAGGAGCGCTGTGCTCTGCTGCCATTATTGAGTTCCCCTAGGGCACTGGGACACACAGCTGCATCCTCAGACCTACAAAAGCCAGAGACACATTACAGCAGCCCTCAGATACTGTGCCAAGGATCAACCAGTTATTCCTAGATAGACTGTCAAAACTGTGGGGATCCCTGGTTTTTCAAGAGGGTTGCACCCACAGCATCTGGACCAGAGTAGTGCCTGCAGCCGCCATCCCAAACAGAGACACACAGCTTCTGATCCAGAGTGAGGCACCCAGCCTCCAGACCAGAACAGTGCCCCCAGGCGACAACTCAACCTAGATGCACATTCTCCAGGTCCAGAGCAGAGCAATCAGCCTCTGGCCCAGAGACTTGCTGAGTGCACCTCCCACTTTCCCAGACAGAACTGTGCGCCCCAGGATAACAGACTGAGGTTTCCTGTTGGGAGAAAACCCCACAGCTAGGGAATCAGCAGTTTCTTCAAGAGGACTGTACATGGAAATTTAGTGAGCAGCAGCACACTAAATTTATAACAAGAAACCCAGCAGTGGGGCAGCTGTCTTGAGAAATTCTATGGGTAAGAGGAGATCCCCCCCTGCCTAACATAGACCACAGCTACTACTCAGGGCTATAAACCTGAGGTGAGCAGTGACAACTCCTGAGAAACACTGGCCATACAGTGACCATAACCAAAAAGCAGAGAAGGACTCCTTCAGGAAAAATCATCTTCCAGCCAAGGGGATACTCCCTACCTCAGGACTCCAGGAAGCACAGAAACTAACAGCCAACACCTAAATCAGCCCAATGGGTAGAGGTCAGCGTAAAAGCTCAACCAACAAAAGACAGAGCAATATGGCATCTCCAGAACCCAGCCATCCAGAGGCGAACAACCCTGAACAATGCAGCATAATAGAAAATCAAGAAGATGACCTTACATCTATGTTGATGAAGAGGATAATAGAGGAGACAAATAAAATACGTAAAGAATTAGAGGAAGATAAAACCAAACAGATCATGGCTATCCGTAAAGAAATGGAGGAAGATAAAGACAAGCAGAATAGGGCCATCCGTGAAGAAATACGGGAAGATGCAGCCAAACAGCTTGTGGCCTTCAGAGAAGAAATACTTAAATCACTGAAAGAAATAAAAGAGACAGAGTTGAAGGAACTAAAAGAAAAAGAGAAAAATACAAGCAGACAGGTGAAGGAAGTAAACAAAACAACTCAAGACCTGAAGATAGAACTAGAAAAATTAAAGAAAACACAAATGGAGGAAATAATGGAGAGGAAGAATTTAGGGAAGAAAACAGGAACTACAGAGGTAAGCATAACCAACAGAATACAAGAAATGGAAGAAAGAATCTCAGGTGTAGAAGATACAATGGAAGAAATCGACATATCTGTCAAAGAAAATGTTAAATCCAAAAAATTCCTGACAAAGACCGTCCAAGAAATCCAAGACAATATGAAAAGACAAAATCTAAGAATAATAGGAATAGAGGAAAAAGAAGACTCCCTTCTCCAAGGCCTAGAAAATATTTTCAACAAAATCATTGATGAAAATTTCCCCATGTTAAAGGAGAAGCCAATAAGGATACATGAGGCCTACAGAACACCCAACAAATTTGACCAGAAAAAAAAAATCCTCCCACTACATAATATTCAAAACAGTAAGTATACAGAACAAAGAAAAAATACTAAAAGCTGCAAGGGAAAAAGGCCAAGTAACATATAATGGCAAACCCATTAGAATCACATCTGACTTTTCAACAGAAACTATGAAAGCCAGAAGGGCCTGGACAGATATCATGCAGACCCTAAGAGAACACAGATGTCAACCCAGGCTACTATACCCCGCAAAACTCTCAGTCCTCATAGACGGAGAAAACAAGATATTCAACGACAAAAACAAATTTCAACAATACCTACACACAAATCCAGCATTACAGAAGACACTGGAAGGGAAAATACAACCCAAGAAAATTAGCTTCTGTCAAGAAAACACAGGAAATAATTAACCTTACTACAGCAAAACAAAAAGCAACCAAGCATACAACCTTATGAACACAGCCAACATCAAAATCAAAGGATCTAACAGCCACTGGTCATTAATCTCTCTCAACATCAATGGACTCAACTCTCCAGTAAAAAGACATAGATTAACAGAATGGATACGTAAACAAAACCCAGCAATCTGTTGCATACAAGAAACACAACTAAGACACAAAGATAGACATTAACTGAGGGTAAATGGTTGGAAGACGACTTTCCAAGCAAATGGACCCAAGAAAGAAGCAGGAGTAGCCATTCTAATATCTGATAAAATAGACTTTCAACCAAAATTAATAAAAAGAGATGAGGAAGGACACTTCATACACATCAAGGGAAAATTCCACCAGGAAGACATCACAATCCTGAACATCTATGCCCCAAATACAAGAGCACCCACATTTGTAAAAGACACATTGATAAAATTTAAACCACATATAGATCCCCACACATTAATAGTGGGAGACTTCAACACCCCACTCTCAACAAAGGACAGGTCAACAAAACAGAAATTAAACAAAGAAACAATATCTCTGACAGAGGTCATGAATCAAATGGACCTCACAGACATTTACAGAACTTTACACCCAAACACAAAAGAATTTACCTTCTTCTCAGCACCTCATGGAACCTTCTCCAAAATAGACCACATAGTTGGTCACAAAGCAAGCCTCAACAGATACAAGAAGACTGAAATAATCCCTTGTATCCTGTCTGATCACCATGGAATAAAGCTGGACTTCAACAACAACAGAAATAGCAAAAAGCCTACACACACATGGAAACTGAACAACTTGTTACTAAATGACAGCTGGGTCAGGGAAGAAATCAAGAAAGAAATTAAAGCTTTTCTAGAACTCAATGAAAATGAAGACACAACATACTCAAACTTGTGGGACACAATGAAAGCAGTGCTAAGAGGAAAGTTCATAGCACTAAGTGCCTTCAAGAAGAAATTCGAGACAGCTCATTCAAGCAAATTAATGGCCCACTTAAAAACCCTAGAAAAAGAAGAAGCAGACACACCAAAAAGGAGTAGACGGCTGGAAATAATCAAACTCAGGGCTGAAATCAATCAATTAGAAACAAATAAAACAATTCAAAGAATCAATGAAACCAAGAGCTGGTTCTTTGAGAAAATTAACCACATAGACAAACCCTTAGCCAAGCTAACTAAAAGGCAGAGAGACACCACCCAAATCAACAAAATCAGAAATGAAAAGGGGGACATAACTACAGACATTGAGGAAATCCAAACAATCATTAGGACTTGCTTCAAAAGTCTATACTCAACAAAATTTGAAAACCTAAATGAAATGGACAATTTTCTTGATCGATTTGACTCACCAAAGCTGAATCAGGTAAATCAATTAAATAGTCCTATATCCCCCAAAGAAATAGAAGCGGTCATCAAAAGTCTCCCATCCAAAAAAAGCCCAGGACCAGATGGCTTCAGTGCAGAATTCTACCAGACCTTCAAAGAAGAGCTAACTCCAATTCCCTTCAAACTATTCCACAAAATAGAAACAGAAGGAACATTACCAAACTCATTCTATGAAGCCACAATCACCTTGGTACCTAAACCTCACAAAGACTCAACAAAGAAAGAGAATTTCAGGCCAATCTCCCTTATGAACATTGATGCAAAAATACTTAACAAAATACTTGCAAACCGAATCCAAGAAAACATCAAAGATATTATCCACTATGACCAAGTAGGCTTCATCCCAGGTATGCAGGGGTGGTTCAATATACGGAAATCCATCAATGTGATCCACCATATTAACAAACTGAAAGAAAAAAAAAACAACACATGATAATCTCCCTAGATGCTGAAAAAGCATTTGACAAAATCCAACATCCATTCATGTTTAAAGTACTGGAGAGATCAGGGATACAAGGCACATATCTAAACATAGTAAAGGCGATTTACAGCAAGTCCATAGCCAACATCAAACTGAATGGAGAGAAACTTAAAGCAATCCCACGTAAATCACTGACAAGACAAGGCTGCCCACTCTCTCCATATCTCTTCAACATAGTGCTGGAAGTCCTTGCTAGAGAAATAGGACAGTTGAAGGAGATCAAGGGGATACAGATGGGAAAGGAAGAAGTCAAATTATCACTATTTGCAGATGATATGATAGTATATATGAGTGACCCCAAAAACTCTACCAGGGAACTCCTACAGCTGATAAACACCTTCCGCAAAGTGGCCGGATACAAAATTAACTCAAAAAAAAATCAGTAGCACTCCTGTATACAAAAGACAAAAGGGCTGAGAAAGAAATTAGAGAAACAACACCATTCACAATAGCCACAAATGACATAAAGTACCTTGGTGTAACCCTAACCAAG
>NW_026596244.1:5399987-5513660 GCF_907164565.1 Psammomys obesus | reverse complement strand
AATAGCGCTTCCTCAAGATCCAGCCATACCACTCCTAGGCATATACCCAAAAGAGGCACAAGTACACAAAAAGGACATTTGCTCAACCATGTTTGTAGCAGCTTTATTTGTAATAGCCAGAAGCTGGAAACAACCCAGATGCCCCTCAACTGAAGAATGAAGATGTACCAAAGAAACTGTGGTACATCTATACAATGGAGTATTACTCAGCAATGAAAAATAAGGAAATCATGAAATTTGCAGGTAAATGGTGGGACATGGAAAGGATCATCCTGAGTGAGTTGTCCCAGAAGCAAAAAGACACGCATGGTATATACTCACTCATATAAACATACAATATAGAATAAACCCACTAAAATCTGTACATCTAAACAAACTAAGCAAAAGAGAGGACCCTAACTGAAATGTTCAATCCCCATCCTGAAAGGCAAAGAGGATGGACATCAGAAGAAAAAGAAAATAGGAAACAACCTTGAAACCTGCCACAGAGGGCCCCTGAAAGCTTCTGCAGTATAGACTGTCAAAGCAGATGCTGAGCCTGATGGCCAACTGATGGGCAGAGTAAATGGAATTCTATGTAAGAAGTGGGAAATAGTAAGAGCTGGAGGGGACGGGAACTCCACAAGGAGAGCAACAGAACAAGATAATTTGAACACAGGGAACTTCCCAGAGACTCATACTCCAACCAAGGACTATGCATGGAGAAAACCTAGAACCCTGACAATGCAGCCACTTCTGATGAGAACTGATAGACTAAGATCAGAAAGGAGAGGAGAACCTCCCCTATCAGTGGACTTGGGGAGTGGCATGCATGCAGAAAGGGGAGGGAGGGTGGGATCGGGAGGGGAGGAGGGAGGGGCTTATGGGGGGATACAAAATGAATAAAGTGTAATTAATAAAAAAATTTAAAAAAAGAAAATGAGGGATTTACTTGTTTATTTCCACATATGTAATATGTCTACTTCAGTGTTTGAGTTCTAATGTTACTTTTTTTTTGGGAACTTCGTATTTTACCATTCTTGATTAATCTAGCTATGAATTTGACTTTGAAAAAAATCAAATCAGTTAATAGGAAAGGTACAGTAAAAATAACCTCCAGCCTCTAAAAAAAAAAAAAAGTTACAGTTGAATGAAAATATTGCTCAAGAATCTGTATTTGAGATTTTCTTCCTTTAAGTTCACATTATAGGATATAGATGCTTATGAATAGCATCAAGTAAAGGCTTAGAAAATTAGAAATGTAGTAATTTAGAGATTTGCTAGAATTTTTACAGAAATGTAAGGATTGATGTATTTTGAGCAGCCTATGATTTTCAATCACTTAATTTAAGTCAATGAAAAATAAATCTAGTTCCATCCATTTGCCTACAAATTTTATGATTTCTTAGTTTTTAATAGTTGAGTAGTATTCCACTTTGTAAATATATGAGAATTTCTGTAATACATTCTTCACTTGAGAGACATCTACATTGTTTCCAGATTTTGGCCATTCTGAATAAAGCCTCTATGAACATAGTTGGGCAAGTGTCCTTGCTGTATGGTTGAGCGTCTTTCAGATATATGTCCAGGAATGGTATACCTGGGTCCTGAGGTAGCAATATTCCCAATTTTCTGAGAAAGCACCAGGTTGATTTCCAAAGTAGTCGTACAAGTTTACATTCCCACCAGCAATAGAGGAGGGTTCCCCTTTATCCACATCCTCTCCGGCATGTATTGTCACTTGAGGTTTTGATCTTAGCCATTCTGATGGGTTTAAGATGCAATCTCAGGTTCTTTTTGATTTGCATTTCCCTGTTGACTAAAGACACTGAACATTTCTTTAAGCGTTTCTCTCATTCATTATTCCTCTGTTGAGAATTATCTGTTTAGCATTGTACCCTGAGTTTTAAATTAGATTATTTGGTTTGTCTAATTTCTTGAGCTCTTTATATATACTGGATATCAGCCAGATGTACAGTCAGATGTATAGTTGGTGAAGATCTTTTCCCAATCTGTAGGCAGTCATTTTGTTCTGTTGACCATGTCCTTTGCTTTACAGAAGGTTTTCAGTTTCATGAGGTCCCATTTATTGATTGTTGCTCTTAGAGACTGTGCTGTTGGTGTTCTGTTCAGGAAGTTGTCCCCTGTGCCAAAGTGTTCAAGATTCTTTCCCACTTTTTCTTCTAACAGATTTAGTTTGTCTGATTTTATGTTGAGGTCTCGGAACCATATGGACTTTACTTTTATGCAGGGTGGTAAGTATGACTTTATTTGCATTTTTAGACATCCAGTTAGGCCAGCACCATTTGTTGAAGATGCTGTCCTTTTTTTCTTTTTTCACTGTATGCGCATCTTGAGTGAGTTACCCTAGAAACAGAAAGGCATTTATAAGTGGATGTTAGTCATACCATATAGGATAAACATACTAAAATTGTAGAGCTAAAGAAGCTAAAACAATAAAAATAAAAAAAATAAATAAACAAGGACAACCAACCCTTTTCTCGTTCTCATTCAGAAGGGAGAACAGGATAGACACTGGAAGTGGTAGAAAAGAGAGAACAGAATTGGACCCTACCACAGATATCCTCTATGAGACTCCAGAAGATTGAAGCAGATGCAGAGACTCACAGCCAAACTTTGGAGAGAGTAAAAGCACTCTTATGAAGAAGCAGTATTTAAAAGGACAAGGAGAGGACAGGAGTCATTAAAAAAAAGATAGAAAAAAAGCAAAAAAAAGCAGTGCCCAGGGGGTACTGCAGATATTAATGTGTCAGTCAGAGACTATACATAGAGAAGACCTTGACACCCCTCTCAGATGTAGCCCATAGATGATATCTCAGTCTCCACGTGGGTCCCCTAGTAAGGGGAGAAGAGATAGTCTCTGAGATAAAATTGCTTCCCTGATTCATGATCATTTAACCTTGGTGGAACAACCTAGCCAGCCCACAGAGGAAGAAGATCCAGGGAGTCTTTTTTTTTTTTTAACTTTTTTTAAAATTTTTTATTAATTACACTTTATTTATTTTGTATCCCCCCATAAGCCCCTCCCTTCTGCCCTCCCGATTCCACCCACCCTCCCGTTTCTGCATGCATGCCCCTCCCCAAGTCCACTGATAGGGGAGGTTCTCCTCTTCTTTCTGATCTTAGTCTATCAGTTCGCGTCAAAAGTGGCTGCATTGTCCTCTTCTGTGGCCTGGTAGGGCTGCTCTCCCCTCAGGGGGAGGTGATCAAAGAGCAATCTGATTGGCCAGGTAGTCTTGATAGGATTTTTTTAAATTAAATTTTAATTTTTTAGATCTTATAGGTTAGGGTCAGACAGTAGGGGAGGAGGACTTCCCCTATCAATTGACTAGGGAAGAGGGATAGGGGAGAAGGAGGGAGGGTGGGGCCAGGAGAAAATGAGGGAAGGGGATACAACTGGGATACAAAAAGAATAGATTTTAAATAATTATAAGAATAAGAATGAAAGAAAGAAAAATAATTCTAAAATAAAGATTTATTTATCTTTTTATGTAAATTAATACTGATCATAAATCAAATAGTCTTTTTCATTGTTTTGAAATGATTATAGTAAAGGCAAATGGATTGTTTTTAGATGCAAGGCCTCATTTTTTCCAGGCTAACCTTAATATCACTATGTAGCTAACAAGTCACTGAGTTCTCCTTGAGCTTCTGACCATTCTGACTCCCGAGAGCTGGTATTACTGTGTGCCTACACTCCAGGTTTGCTTACATGGTCCTGGAATCTCGCTCAGGGCTCTCATATGCTTGCTTGGCAGTGAATATACTGCTAGGGTTATTAGGCCTAAGATGATAGATATTTTGAACGATTATAGTTAAATGGTCTTTTATATGGAAATAAATTTAAAAGAATATTGGACAATGACTGCTTTAATATGTTACAATGTTGACTTCCTCTCTCCCTCTCTCTTTCTCTCTGCTTCTGATTCATTTACTTCATTAATTTATGCTTCTTTTTCTCTTTGAAACGTCCTCATCTCTGACTTTCTCTTTTTAGTTTTATGTTCATACCTTTTCTTTTTCTTTGTCATCCCATATCTCCTCTTCATTCCATATCCATTCTGTTCATTCATTTTTGGATTATGATCTTAGGACAGACATTTAAGACAGCTTTTCAGCAAGATTCCCAAAGGGCATTAATGAATACCTCAAGTTCTGAGCTTTCATTCCATCACCTGTGGACAAAGGCAAGGAAAAATCATTTGCAAAAACTATATTAACTAAAAGAAAAATGCAAATAAAGCTAGAGACAGTATCCTGACTTTACTTATTTGTCTCATAACTACTATTTCAATTTAACTCATACTTTGGAAAATTAAATTTACTTATCCAATGGAAACAAAACAATGAAATATGGCTTATAATCTAAATTTCCACAAATTCTTTTGACAAACCTAAAAAGCGTGTGACAGCTAGGTTACACAGCTGGTCACCACTTTAACTCCAATTTGGCAGCTTCACAGCACTGAACCAAAGGCAGCCTGTGGCTGTCAAACAGTATTCATCATTAGGATTTCATCCTACCCAATTAACAAAAATAACTCATTTTTCCATTTCATCATTTGGCTCCTGCACGCTGATGATTTTTACATTAAAATTTTTGCATTGCTGTCATGATGACTTTTTATTTAAGTTTATCATTGGCAAAACGATTTTCATTGTAATACAAAATTTTATCATTTACTGGGTACATTTGTTTTCAAACTCATGTGACAATAATTGATACTATTACTGTTAATGTCACTTTTCCTGAAGGGTATTTTATTCGTATCCATGTTTTCAAATATGGTAAATACTTTCTGAAAGATAATTCTCATAATATTAATATAATTTCTATAACTAGTTAATATGCTACTATGTTAAATATAATTGCTAAAGAGAATACACATTATTATAATCATATGTGCAAAGATTATAATACTGACAGTGTCAAGTAACAAATAAATACAAATTACACACCCATAAAAGTAGACAGTAAAGATGAAATGCTGTCCTTTTCAGTGCACAACTGTCTGCTACATTTCTTAATAGTAACCATTTACTCTCCCAAAATAACAAGTAACAACCTAAAAACAACAATTTTTTTTTTCACTTAGAAACTATTATTCTCAGGACCAGGAATGAAACTCTGTAGTAGGTTGTGTTCCAGGAATATATAAAGCTTGGGATTTATTTTAAGCACAGACAACTACAGCAAAAAGAAAAATGAAACAGAAAAACTCTCTCAGTGTTGAAAAGTATAAATGACAATTAAAAAGTATCTCCATTGCTGTAAGAACTCTTAAATTGGAAAGCATATAAGATGTTTGAACCTATTCTAATTCATGTATGTCCAGACCTCTGATGTGTACCTGTGACCATTATTAGTGAGGAAATTCAAGCTGCAGTAATAAACCACTATCATAGAAGTGTTATGTTTGTCCTAGGCAGTGTGATACATCTCATTAAAATCTATTTAAATAGTTTCCTTTTAATCAAAGATTCCATGTTATGTTCTGTGCTAGAAACCATACATGGTTTTATGTACAAAAGCAGATAACAAGCTGAGATGAAGGAAAGAACTGAAAGCCACAGACACAGCAGCTAGAAAGTTAAAAAAAAAAGCTATAATTGATGAAATCAACATGCCTAAAAACAAAATCTATTTTTTTTGTTTCCTCCTGTCACTTTAAAATATTTTTTTACCAGTAGCACAGGTGCTAAAAATAACACTTAATAAATGGGATCTCATGAAGTTGAAATGTTTCTGTAAGATAAAGAACACTGTCAATAGGACAAAACAGCAGCTTATAGAACTGGAAAAAGTTTTTCAACTACTACCCATCCACTAAAGGTCTAATATCCAAAATATAACAAAATCTCAAAACCCTAGACATCAGCAAAACAAAAAATCCGATTGAAAAATGGGAAACAAATTTCATTATTTCCTCATTTTTAATTGCTGAGTAGTATTCCATTGTGAAAAAGTACCACAATTTCTGTATCCATTCCTCAACTGAGGGACATCTGAGTTGTTTTCAGGTTCTGGCTATTACAAATAAAGCTGCTATAAATGTGGTTGAGCAAATGTCCTTGTTGTGTACTTGAGCCTCTTTTGGATATATGCCTAGGAGTGGTATAGTTGGATCATGGGGAAGCGCTATTCCTAATCTGCTGAGAAAGCGCCAGATTGACTTGCAAAGTGGTTGTACAAGTTTGTATTCCCACCAGCAATGGAGATTCTCATTTCTCCACAACCTATCCAGCATGTGTTGTCACTTCAGTTTTTGATCTTAGCTATTCTGGTGGGTGTCAAGGGAAATTTCAAGGTAATTTTGATTTGCATCTCTTTGATGGCTAAGGATGTTGAAAATTTCTTTAAGTGTTTCTCTCCCATTCTGTATTCCTCTACTAAGAATTCTCTGTTTAGCTCTGTACCCCATTTTTTAATTGGATTGTTTGATTTGCTGCTTTTTAACTTCTTTAGCTCTTTATATATTCTGGATATCAGCCCTCTGTCAGATATAGGGTTGGTGAAGATCCTTTCCCAATCTGTGGGCAGTTGTTTTGTTTTGATGACTGTGTCCTTTGCTTTACAGAAGCTTTTCAGCTTCATGAGGTCCCATTTATTGATTGTTGCTCTTAGAGTCTGTGCTATTGGTGTTCTGTTCAGGAAGTTGTCTCCTGTGCCAATGAGTTCCAATGTCTTACCCACTTTTTCTTCTAACCGATTTAGTGTGTCTGGTTTTATGTTGAGGTCTTTGATCCACTTGGACTTTAGTTCTGTGCAGGGTGGTAAGTATGGAACTATTGTCATTTTTCTGCATGTAGACATCCAGTTGTATCAGCACAATTTGCAGGCAAATGGTGGGACCTAGAAACGATCATGCTGAGTGAGGTATCTTAAAAGCAGAAAGACACACATGGTATATACTCACTTATATAGACCTATAAGATAGGAGAAACATACTGAAATCTCTACACCTAAAGAAGATAAACAAGAAAGAGGACCCAGGGTAAGATGATCAATCCTCACTTAGAAAGACAAATGGGATGGACATTGGATGTAGGAACAAATAAGTAACAGGACAGGAGCCTACCATAGAGGGCTTCTGAAAGACTCTACCCAGCAATGTATCAAAACAGATATTAAGACTCATAACCAAACCTTCGGCAGAGTGCAGGGAATAAAAAAAAGGGGGGGGGGAGGGGAGGCTAACATGATCTGGAGAGGACAGGAGTTCCATAAGGACCAAATATATCTGGGCACAGGGGCCTTTTATAAGACTGTTTCTCCAAACAAGGATCATGTACAGATGCAACCTAGACCAGCTGCCCAGATGTAGCCCTTGATAGCTCAGTATCCAAGTGGATACCCTAATAAGGGGAACAGGGACTGTTTCTGACAACTCAATGGCAGGCTCTTTTTTTTTTTTTTTATTCACATTGTATCCCCCCTATGGTTCTCTCCCTCCTCCCTTCCCAATCTCTCCCTTCCTCCACCCTCTGCTTGCAGGCCCCTCACCAAGTCCACTGATAGGGGAGGACTTCTTTTCCTTCCTTCTGATCCTAGCCAATTAGGTCTCATCAGGAGTGGCTGCATTATCTTCTTCTGTGGCCTGGTAAATGCTGCTTCCTCCTCAGGGGATTGAAGAGCAGGCCAAGCAGTTCATGTCAGAGACAGTCCCTGTTCCTATTACAATGGAACCCACTTGGATACTGAACTGTCATGGGCTACATCTCTGCAGGAGTCTTAGGTTATCTCCATGCATAGGCCTTGATTTGAATATCAGTCTCAGGAAAGACCCCTGTGCTCAGATTTTTTGGTTCTGTTGCTCTCCTTGTGGAGTTCTTGTTCTCTCCAGATCTTACTGTTTCCCACTTCTTTCCTAAGATTCCCTGCACTCTGCCCAAAGGTTGCCCATCAGTCTCAGCATCTACATTGATAATCTACAGGGCAGAGCTTTTCAGAGGTCCTCTGTGTCAGGCTCCTGACTTGTTCCCTCTTTTCTCCTTCTTCCGATGTCCAGTCTCTTTGCCTTTCTGGATAGAAATTGAGAATTTTAGCAAGAGTCCTCCCTCCTGATTAGTTTCTTTAAGTGTAAGATTTTAGTAGCTTTATCCTATATTATATGTCTAATATCCACTTATGAGTGAGTATATACTCTGTGTGTCTTTGTGCTTCAGGGATACCTCACTCAGGATGATCTTTTCCAGATCCCACAATTTACCTTTAAATTTCATGATTTCTTTTTTTTTTAATTGCTGTGTAATATTCCATTGTGTAGATGTACCACAATTTGTGCATCCATTCCTCCACTGAGGGGCGTCTGGGCTGTTATCAGCTTCTGGCTATTACAAGTAAGGCTGATACAAACATGGTTGAGCAAATGTCATTATTGTGTAATTGAGAATCTTTTGGATATATGCCTAGGAGTGGTGTAGCTGGATCTTGAGGAAGCGTTATTCCTAGTTGTCTGAGAAAGTACCAGATTGATTTCCAGAGTGGTTGTACAAGTTTACATTCCCAACAGCAGTGGAGGAGCGTTCCCCTTTCTCTACAACCTCTCCAGCATGTGTTGTCTCTTGAGTTTTTGATCTTAGCCATTCTGATGGGTGTAAAGTAAAATCTTAGGGTTGTTTTGATTTGCATTTACATGATGGCTAATGCAGTTGAGCATTTCATTACGTGTTTCTCTCCCATTCGATATTCCTCTGCAGAGAATTCTCTGCAAAACAGAGAATTCTCTGTTTTCCCATTTGTTGATTGTTGCTCTTAGAGCCCGTGCTGTTGGTGTTCTGTTCAGGAAGTTGTCTCCTGTTCCAATGAGTTCAAGGGTATTCCCCACTTTTTCTTCTAAGCGGTTTAGTGTATCTGGTTTTATGTTGAGATCTTTGATCCTCTTGGACTTTAGTTTTGTGTAGGGTGATAAGTATGCATCTATTTGCATTTTTCTATATGTAGAGTTCTAGGTAGACCAGTACCATTTGTTGAAGATGCTGCCTTTTTTTCCATTGAATGGATTTGGCATCTTTGTCAAAAATCAGGTGTCCATAAGTGTTTGGATTTATGTCAGGGTCTTCTATTCGATTCCATTGATCCACCATTCTGTTTCTATGCCAGTACCATGCAGTTTTTAGTATTGTTGCTCTATAGTACAACATGAGATCAGGGATGGAGATACCTCCTGAAGATCTTTTACTGTAGAGAATTGTTTTAGCAATTCTGGGTTTCTTGTTGTTCCATATGAAGGTGATAATTTTTCTTTCAAGGTCTGTAAAGAATTGTGTTGGTAATTTGATGGAAATTGCATTGAATCTGTAGATTACTTTTGGTAAGATGTCCAAACTGAAGGAGAAAAACCACATGATCATCTCCTTAGGTGCTGAAAAGGCATTTGACGAAATCCAACATCCATTCATGTTTAAAATATTGGAGAGATCAGGGATACAAGGCACATACCTGAACATAGTAAAGGCGATATACATCAAGCCTAGAGCCAACATCAAACTCAATGGAGAGATTTCATTCCCACTGAAATCAGGGACAAGGCAAGGCTGTCCACTCTCTTCATATCTCTTTAACATTGTTCTTGAAGTCCTTGCTAGAGCAATAAGACAGTTGAAGGAGATAAGGGGATAGAAATTGGAAAGGAAGAAGTCAAAGTATCACTGTTTGCAGATGATATGATAGTATACCTTGAGTGACCCCAAAAATTCTACCAGGGAACTCTTACAGCTAATTAACATGTTCAGCAAAGTGGCTGGATACAAAATTAACTCAAAAAAATTAGTAGCCTTCCTGTATACAAAAGACAAAAGGATCAAGAAAGAAATTAGGGAAACAACACCCTTCACAATAGCCACAAAGGACATAAAGTACCTTGGTGTGAACCTAACCAAGCAAGTCAAAGACTTGTATAAAAAAAATTCCAGTCTCTGAAGAAAAAATTACAAGAAGATATCAGAAGATGGAAAGATGTCCCATGCTTATGGCTTGGCAGGATTAATATAGTAAAAACTGGTGGGCTCTTTGACCTCCCACCCCCCAGGGAGGAGCAGCCCTGCTAGACCACATAGGAGGACTTTGCAGCAAGTCCTGAAGGCACCTGATAAACCAGTATCAGATGGAAGGGTAGGAGGTTCTACCCTATCAGTGGACTTGGAAAGGGGCAGGGAAGAGATGAATGTGGGAGGATGGGATTGGGAGGGAGAGAGGGTGCGTGATACAGCAGGGATACAAAGTTAACAATCTCTAACTAATATTAAAAAAATAAAAATTATAAAAAAATAAATAAAATATAAAATGGGGAACAGACCTAAACAAAGACGGGAAGCACTTAAAAGAAATGTTCAACATCCTTAGCTATCATGAAAATTCAAATCAAACTTCTTTGAGCTTCCTTCTTACAGTTGTCACCATGGCTAAGTTCATTAACCCAAGTGACAGCACATGCTAGGACTGATGTAGAGGAAAGAGAACACTACTTCATTGCTTGTGGGAAAGCGAATTTGTACTGTCACTATGAATGTTGCAGTTCCTTGGAACACTGGGAATGTTATGACCCAAATGATTGAGTGTATACTCAAAGGATTCTTAATTCTACCACAAGGACACTTGCTCAACTATGTCGATAACAGTCTTATTCATAATACTCAGAAACTGGAAATAATCTAGATATCTTTCAACTAAAGAAAGGATAAAGAAAATGTACACTTACACATTGAAATATTACTCAGCTGTTAAAATAACGATTATTTTGACATTTGTGGGCAAATAGAAGTAGAAAAAAAATAATTCTGAGTGATTTAAGCAAGACCCAGAGAGATAAATATTGTATATACTCACTTGTAAATTAGCTGTAAAGGATACTCATGTTATAATCCGCAGACCCAGAAAGGTTATGTAACAAGGAGAGCTTAATGGGGGAGGGGGATGCATGGATCTCCTTAGGAAGAAGAAATAGAATAGAGTTTGCAGGTGGACTGTGGAAAGGAGGTGTGGGTTTGGAGGGATCAATTGGAAATGAGTAATGAGAGAGAGAGAGAGATAGACAGACAGAAGAGAGTATGGGGAGAGGCCTGGACTTGGAGAGCATCTGGGCATTATGTGGAACCCAATGCAGGAAAATATCCTTGGGATACCAATCCAGCAACGAAGCCCTCAACCTATAATCTGTCCCACCTGCAAGACGTGCTAGAGCAATGGTGGCTCAGAGCTTGAAGGAGTGGCCAACCAATGAGCGTTCTAGTTAGAAGCCTAAGACTTGAGAGGTAGCCCAATGCCGGACACTGCCTGGCTGACAAGGAACTGTAGACTGGCTATGTTAGAGGCCTAGGGCAGAACCAAATACAACTAGCAAAGAAATCAATGACAGGAAATTATGCCTAATGATTTTCATCTATATTCATAAAGCAATGCCTAGTCAGCCCCGTTGTTATCAGACAGGCTACCCCTGGTAGCAGATGGGAGTGAATACAGAGACCCACAGCCAAACATCTAGGTGGAAAGACAGCCCATATTGGAAGGCTCCATCATGTACTTCCACTTGGAGCTGGGAAAAGATCATAGAAGTAGGATAGGAGGAATTTGGGGAGCCAGAGTGGTCGAAGACAAGGAGAGAGCAAAGCCGATTAAACAGCTAAGCTGAGTTCACGGGGCTCACAGAGACTGAAACAGCAATAGTGAAGCCCACATTGGTCTGTCCTAGGTCCATATATATACATGTCTATGGTGTTCTGGGGTGAGGTGAGGACTCCTGACAGTGGGAATGATGTTGTCTCTGATTCTTCTGCTTGGTTTGGGGCCCATTTTCTCCTACTAGATTGCCTCAGTGAGCCTTGATTTGAAGATTTCTGTCTGGGCTTGTTGTATCTTGTGCTGTATTGGTTGATGTCCCTTGGAGGCTTGCTCTTTTCTAGGAGGAGAGGGGTTGTTTTTAATTTTATTTTAATTTTTCAAAAATGTTTTCTCAGGAGAGTGCTCAAGGAAGGGTATAGAGTTGGGTGGATTAGGAGGTGGGAAGGATATGAGAGAAGTTGAAGAAAGGAAACTATAATCAGAATATAGTGTATGAAAAATCTATTTTCAATAAAATATCAAGTAAAACTTTAATTTTCAATATGTCAGGAGAGCTGGAAATGTACTACACCACTTAATAAAACTAAAGCCAGCATGTCATCTTATTTTCAAAAAAAAATTAAATATCCAGATATACATGTATACTTTTAATTGCTTCAAGTGGTTCTATTAATATAGTTGTTAAGAGGTATTGTTAAATAATGAAATTATCCAAAAAATATTGGAATAAAGATGGAAATCCAATAATTCAGGGATAATACATGTAACGAGAGTGTACCCTGATATACAAGATAAATCAACGGTTAATACTCTATGCATGTAGACACTTCTCGGACAGGAACCCACTATTCGGACATAGAACTGTCCTAGCATGAGTGATTCTTTGCTCGGTCCTTTATATCTGGAACATCCAAGAGTGGAACACAAAGTGATGAGAACTGTGTTACAGAGGTCCTCAGAATAAATGATAGGTAGGAGGTGTTCGGTTGAGGTGAGCAAGAAGTGTGTGGATGTGACATTCCCTGAGCCTGTTCTGGTTCCAGTATCACTGTCCAGTTCATCTAAATGAACAACAAAGCTTCAAACTCAAGTATTTGTAATGTTTTGACAACTAAAATTCTTTAGTATTTTGCAAACACATGCTATATACTCACTCATATATTCCTATAGGATATGATAAACATAATGTAATCTATACACCTAAAGAAGATAAACAAGAAAGAGGACCCGGGGTAAGATGATCAATCCTCACCTAGAAAGACAAATGGGAGGTGCATTGTACATAGAAGAAAACAAGTAACAGGACAGAAGCCTACCAAAGAGGGCCCCTAAGAGACTCTACCTAGCAGTGTATCAAAGCAGATACTAAGACTCATAACCAAACCTTTGGCAGAGTGCAGGGAATCATATGAAAGAAGAGGGAGTTTGTATGATTTGGAAAGGATAGGAGCTCCACAAGGACCAAATATATCTGGGCACAGGGGTCTTTTCTGAGACTGTCACTCAACCAAGGATCATGTATGGCTATAACCTAGAACCTCTGCGTGGATGAAGCCCATGGTAGCTCAGTATCCAACTGGTTTCCCATAGTAAGGGGAACAGGGACTATTTCTGACAGGAACTCAATGGCAGGCTCTTTGACCTCCCCACCACCCAAGGGAGGAGCAGTCCTGCTAGGCCACAGAGAAGGACTTTTTAGCCAGTTCTGAAGATACCTGATAAAACAGGATCAGATGAAAGGGGAGGAGGTGTTCACCAATCAGTGGACTTGGAAAGGGGCATGGAGGAGATGAGGGAGGGAGGGAGGGTTTGGGAGGGAATGAGGAAGCAGATAGAGCTCGGATACAGAGTTAATAAAATGTAACTAATAATAAAAAAATAAAATAAATATAAAAAAAGAAACAACAAAAATACACAGAAAGCAAATATGTTTGAAGACCTTATACAGATCATGATCTCATAGTTTTTTGACTCATGGTATGAAGTAGATTTATGAAGTGACATTAATCCTAAGAAGGAAGGTGACTCAGTTTTGAAAAACTTGAAAAATGCTAATGAAAAAGTAAATATTTTCAACTTCAGAAAACTTGCAGATATCAGAGTATTCTCCCATTCATCATCTACCTTTTCATAGAAGTGTATCAGTGTTCTACTGAGAAAAAGCAATGCCATAAAAATATATAGCAGAAATCAATGGTAGATGGAGCTGATTAACATTGGTTGTTGAGAATAAAAGATGTGCTTTTTCTATACTTAGTTTGCTGACAATGTTACCAGATGGATATTCACCACAGTGGACTATTTTTATCACAGAACTAGCAAGCATTAGACACTCACTTGTGGTTTCCTGGGCATGTTGTTTGTCAGAAATTAATTTTGAAATACCACTTTTGTTTATAATATTTTATAATTCTTAGATATTTCTAATTTTCTTGTGTGATTTTTTTCATTTGATGCAGAAAACGGAATGCAATTAAGATTTATAACAGGAAAATTTTGGAACCAATGAGATTCAAATACTTTATAATGCTATCATGTGTATAAAATACTTTTAAGAAAAAAGGAGAAAGGAGGCAGCACCAAGAAAAATGTCTGGTCATAAAGTACAACAATAAATAAGTGGCTGATTTGGAAGAGTCAGCACCAATTAATGTCATTTATGTAGGAAAAATGAGTGAAAAATAACAGAAGTCATATTTTGACCAAACGGATGAAGGTGTTTAAAATCATCCCCCACCTCTTCTTTCCCCAGAATATTCATGGATTTATGTTTGTATGTGCATGCATCCCTATGTACACATATATGTATATTTATGTTGAAAAACTTCTCACTTAAATAAGCAATTTATAAAAATATAGAAAAACAAAAATATGTGTGTATCTATGTTTATATTTATGTGAGAGTTTGTGCACGAATATGTGTATGTTTGTGAGCGTGTGTGTGGTTGTGTGTCATTTGAGCAAAGCTGTGGATGAAATACACTGTTGATTTACATTCCAATGCAAGTGTTTCATGGCAAAATAGATAGATTTGTAGTAGATTGATGGATACCTCATAGTTGGCAAAGGCTTGAAGATACCTGAAGGGAAGGAAACAAAGAAAAAAAGATTCTTTGTGTAATTTGAAAGATCAGTTAGGGCTGCAGAAGATGTAATAGTTGTGATGGAAAAGGGTGAGGCTGGGGTAACATAGAAAATTAAAATTTAAGTTCTTCAATTAGCTGGAATTTGTGAGTATCTACTAACCGATTGTAATTCCAGTGCTTTTAGTGCAAGTAATTTATATTTTTGGTTTAATAGTGCTTTTTATTCCTAAAGGAATACCTATGACTTTAATACTTTAAAATTCAACAGGCATCATTTAATGGCATTGGTGAATGTTTTATAAACATTTTAAAATGTATGCATATTCCAGTGGCATTTTGTGATGATCTGTTAGGTCGGTTTGCATGATGGTGTTTTTCCTCCACCTCATAACTTAGTTTTTAATAAAGTATTGAATAATTCTATAATTCAACATATGATTTATTCAAATTTTTCTTTCTATTTATCTTTCTATTTCATGTATCCTGTAGCTCTATTATCAGTTGCTGCATACTTAAACTGTGTTCCTTTATAAAATAAAATCACACTAAGTTCATATTTGATACTACACTATCATCTGAAGTCTGTCTACCTCCTTTGTTTAATGTTGAATGTGCATTTGGTTCATTTTTTCTGACTTAAAATACGAAGCTGGCAGTGGTGGTGCACATACCAGTATTCCCAGTACTTGGGGAGGCAGAGTCAAGCAGATCTCTGTAAGTTCGAGGCCAGCCTGAACTATGAAGAGAGTCCAGTCAAGGCTGTCAGAGAAACCCTGTCTTAAAGAGAGAGAGAAAGAGAGAGAAAGAAAGAAAAACTCAAACAAAAGCAAAACAAACAAACAAACAAAATGTGTATTTACAAAGCTCCTGAAATTTTTCATACATATACAAAATGCATTCTGGTTACTTTCTTCCCTAACTCTATCTTATTGTTTTTATATCCATTTAAACTTCCATTTCCCCCACCTATTGTTTCCTAGATATGTGATTTTTTTTTTTTAGAGATTTTCTTTATAGCCTTGGCTGTCCTGCATGTTCTTGGTAGACCAGGCTGTCCTTGAACTCACAGAAGTTTGCCTGCCTCTGCCTCCTCAAGTGCTGGAACCGAACACATGTGCCACCTCAGCTGGCTGTGGCCCATTTACCTTAACCAAAAGACATTAATCTAAACACAAGATTGAGACTGTCGATTTTAGTCTGGCGAAATATCAGTGGATACACAGATAAAGGCAATGGCTTTCTCCCTCCATGAATCTATCCATAGTTCAGCAGTAAGGACCTTGTGAGTCTCTTCTCCATCTTTGCTTGACTAGTAATGGACTTATCTTGGCCTGACTCAGTGCAGTTAACTTTAGTAATTGAGGAGATTTATTATTATTATTACTATTATTGTAAAGGCTATGCATTGCCCATTTTCTGTGATCATGCATCACTTATTGTCATACTTTTACTCTCCACGCAACTTGCATTCACTGTAGCTCACTTGAAATAAGCTTTATTTCTCAAGACTGAGAGCAATGACCGCGAATATACACATACATATTTAGAAGGTGTTTTGGTGCTACGTCAATTTACCTAAATGATAGTATTAGGCCCCCTTCTAGAACCCATGACTCCCTGCTGTGGGCTTGTGAGGAAGTTTACAGGACCACATAAGAATTTCTTCTTGTAGGGTTGTCCTCAGATCCAAACAATGAGCAGTGTGTTACCGGCTTAACAATGCAGCCTTGAACACATGGAAACATCCTTCCTGGCAGGCTGATCTTGCAGCTCATAAAGTTCTTGTCTAGGTAAAACCATAGAGTTCTTTTCTCATCTTCACTCATGACACAACTAGCCTCCATGGAGGAACCTTCCATGTGAGTTCCAGCTTAGTCTACTTGTACCGAGTAAACAAGGCTTGTGGTAACTTCAACAACAGGTTATTCTCATCTAGTTCTTGTGGATAACCAAGAGGAACAGTAATACCGGCATTGTTTTAGGATCCTGCAAACGCACCCTGAACAAGAACACATAAAGCGTTATCCCACGCCTGGAACTGGAGATTTGTTTGCTAAATCAGAACTTCAAGGATGACCTATGTCAGCCATGTGAGAGATCTCTCTTTCATTTTTAATTTTAGTTTGGCTCCAGTCCTGGGTGTATGTTTCTGTATGCTGTTTCTTGATTTTAAATTATAATTTATTAATAAAGAAAAATAAATTATTTTGAAAATTAGAGTTAACACAAAGGAAATGCTATGACAAAAATTACATGCCATTATTGAGCAAGTCTTCAGTCTTTATTCCCCAAGCAATTTCCCCCAAACTGAAAAGTCTCATTAGTCACTAACACTGATTCTTTTTTTTTTTTTTTCAAGGATTTAAAAACAATCTTATTGTCATTATCATTTTTACAATCCATTCTCTTTGTATCCTGGCCACAGCCACCTCTCTCATCTCTTCATAGTCCTACCCACCCTCCCACCCTCCCTCGAACATGCCCCTCCCCTAGTCAACTGGTAGGGGAGTCCACATGCCCCACTATCAGACCCCAGGCCTTCAGTTCCCACTAGGACGCCTGGATTCTTGACCCCTGTGGCCCAGCAATGCCACATTGCCAGGAAAAGGAAATCAAACAGCAGGCAACTGAGTTCATGCCAGAGACAGCCCCTGTTCCTCTCACTAGGGAACTCCTATGAAGACCAAGCTGCCCATGGGCCATACCTGAGAAGGGGTACAGGTCCTTGGTTCTTAAAAGTTTAAAATTAATATATTTCACTATTCACTGTTTCCTTCTTTCTTCTTTGCTGTCTTCTTTTCATCTTTAGTGTCTAGGAATACGTATGTGTGCCACTGTACCCATACCTTCCATATTTTGTGACATAAATATTTTGAAGTGTATATCATGGTCACTTGAAAGTTATTAATTATTAAACTTTCAGGTTCAACGCAGAAAATGTATTATATTCTTCACTAGTTTTGTTTACACTGGAAGAAAGATGAGAGGATGACCATGTAGGACCAGATGTAGATTTAGCCAATAAAGCTTGAAGGAAAGCTCTGTCTACTACTAGGAAAACCTACTGAAAAAAAATATGGTTAAAGTCCATCCAGAGCTGGTGCTTCCCTTTGCTTTTTAAGGATGTGCATGAGAAGGAATTTTTTGTATATTGAAGTCATCACCGAACAGCCATACAGGCATGCAATGCCCTTCAAATGTCTTGTAAAGCAAATGGAGTCCATGTAGCTTTTTTTGCATAGTGCTGCAATTATTTTATGTTTCAATTTCCATGGCTCTACTGGTGTTATTGATCAGAGGAAGTGCATAGCAATAAGAGAGAAGAGAATACAATAATTGACGCTAGTTCTTTTTCTCCTAACTCTAGTGAGTATATTTCACAAGAGTATCTTTATATTCCTTAAATTCTGCTACATGTTATTTGTATGAGTTTCTTTACATGCATGTCTGGGGACTACATGCGTACAGAAGACAAAGGTGGGTATCAGATACCTGGAACTGGAGGTACAGATGACCATAAGCTGCTATGTGAGTGCTAGGAAGAAAATTTGGGTTATTTGCAAGAACATCAAGATCTCTTAACAGCCAAAATATTTGTTAGAGAAAAACACAATTCTGGACTACATTTTAAAAACTACCAGAAAGGAAGAAACAATTGTTTGTTTTCTAACCCTATGTCCAGGAGATATTCATGTAGTGGTTTCTTAGCAGTACCATCAATAGTGTTAATCTGGTTTCCAGTGAAGTGTGAGCGAATCTTACCTTGTATATTTAGGTATATTTATTTATAGAAGCTAAATGTGCAATTAGCATGTCCAGAGGAGGTAAAGTGGGTGTCAGCTAGAGCCCATTAAGTGTCATCTAATCAAATTCAAGAATTAATGCTCCCAGCAAGTTGAATCTCCTGGAGATGAATTGGCTAAGGTGTGAAATGGAGAGGCAGATAAATTGAAAATCATTTTTTTGTACCAGATAATAGGATCTCAGGTTATTCTCATTGCAGATGAGCTTAAAGGCACTTTGGATAATAATACGTTAAAGAAATAAGATAAATGCCTTCTTGACCTGACTCATTATTTAATAATGGCCAAATTTCATAATCATGACCAGCTTGGAATTGCATACCATTTATGGATAATCATATTACTTAATTTTGAAAACTATATTTAATCATTATGCTTGTGATTATTTATTTTGGAACTTCTCTGATCACTGTTCTTTGCCACTGGTCCTGTAACCCTATAAATCCAGTTCACTTTTAAAATTCTGGAAGTGGCCCTAAACATAGTTTTCAAAATAAAGTAATATGATTATCCATACATGGAAAACAATCCCAAGCTGGTTATGATTGTGAAATTTGGCCATTATTAAATAATGAGTCAGATTCTTTCAAGGTCTCTACCCAGCAGGTTATTGAAGCAGATGTTGAGACTCATAGCCAAACTTTGAGCAGAGTGCAGGGAATCTTATGGAAGAACAGGGAGATAGAAAGACCTGGAGGAAACAGGAGCTCCACAAGGAGACCAGGAGGGCCAAAAACTGTGGGCCCAGGGGTCTTTTCTGAGATGGATACTCCAACCAAGGACCATTCATGGAAATAACCTAGAACCCCTTCTCTTATGTAGCCCATGGGCAGCTCAGTCTCCATGGGGCTAGTAAGGGGAAAAGAAGCAATCACTGCCATGAACTCAGTTGCCTGCTCTTTGATCACCTTCCCCTGGAGAGGTGACCTTACTAGGCTACAGAAAAAGAGAATCCAGACAGTCCTGATGAGACCTGATAGACTAGGGTCAGATAGTAGGGGAGGAAGATCCTCCCCTATCAGTGGACTAGGGGAAGGAAATGGAGGGAGGAAAGTGGAAGGGAATGTGAGACTGGAGGAGATGAGTCAGGGGGCTACTGGATTAAAACAGAAAACATGTAGTTGAAATGAATTATCTCCTAACTTGGAACATAGAAACCTTGTGAGACTTAAGGTCATGTAATATTCCTGTTTGACCTGGTGGCACATTTGATCATCAGACAAAGCCTTCATTCAGTGAGACAATCTGAAGAGCTAAAAATCTGTATGAGAAAGGTGATTACATAGTTCAGTTTTCCATTAATTCAAACATGGGAATCTGTATGACTATATATATGGCAACCACTGATCAAGAATAGGAGTTTCATAAGCATAAGAAAATGATATCCATAAATGTTAATCAGGCTAAATAAAAGTTTTTAACCTATTTCAAATTTTGTCTTGTACCTAAATTAAAAAAAAAAAAAAGGAGAAAGATCGTACCAATAACTTTACCATAGGGAATAGCAATATTTAATTTGCTTTTTGTTGCTCTTAACAAAAGCAACTTGAGGTGGAAAAAGATTATTTCCTTCTGTATCTCCAGGCAAAGTCCATGACTGAGGGAAGTCATGGCAGCCTTTCGAGCAGAAATCTGGAGAAAGGAGCTGAAGCAGAGAGCATGGCGCAGCGCGGCTTCCTGGGTTGCTCTCTGTTATGTTCACTTGGTGTTCTTACTCAGCCCGGACCCACCTGCCTCGAGAGGACTGGCAGTCTCTCACGATGACCATTAATCAAGGCAGACCTGGAAAGATGGGGCAACAAGCCCAAGTTTCCGGGGCAATTATTCAATTAGCGACCATTCCTCACAGGTGATTACTTGTTTCTAATTGATGAGAGCTCCCCAGCTCCCACGGTATTCCAGTATCTGTTCATGCAGTAACCCCTGCCTCTATATTATGACTAAACATAACTGATTTGGCATTTTCATGATATTTAAAATGACAAATACGCATTATAAGTCACTGGAATTAGACTACATTATGCATTTTAAACTGTAACTTCCACACTATGTTCTTTGTATGCACACCCTACACTATTCCTCAGACCTTTCAAGCAAAATCCTACTCTGCAGGCAGAATTCCAGGTATCTGCTCTCATTCCTACAGGGTAGTATCATTCTGTAGGTATTTGTATTCTTATATAAGTTAGAATCTTTTATTTTATTTTAATACCTTTGTAATTAAGTCCTAAGACTATGCTTTTAAAAACAAACAAATAAACCCTATGTGTTACTTTTTGAGTTCACATTTCTTGGTTCATCTTCCTAAACGCACTTGCTATAATAGGTGCTATGACCCTTAAGCATATAAATATCCATGAGCATTTTTTTTTTTGCAGTCTGCATTTACTACTAAATAATTTTTATGGCTTTTTACAGTTGATTTTCCATAAATGTAGAAATTGGAGTTCCTAAATCACACTTTTATTTGGTCTGTATTTGTTTCTACTAGCCCTATAAAATGACATTTTTATTTCTGAAGCCTCTACTATTTCTGATGAGTAAATGGAAATTCATGGCACTGTTTCCTGGTGTACAACATTTTCCCAGAACTTATTTAATATTATCTTTGATTTCCTTTTTTATTTACTTGAATATGTGTTTTGACTCATTTCTCTTATGCTTAGGAAATTACTCTCAATAATTTTCTTCACAGAGTGTTCTAACCTGTCCACAGTTCTTTTTTTTTTTTTTTTTTCGTTTTTATTTTGGACCTCTTGTTCTATATACACTAAACTGGCTTATTCACACAATTGCCAGCTATTTTGTGTATTTTTCTTTCAATGTTATTTTTCTGTATTATTTAGCTAGAATAATTTCTGGGAGCATACAAGTTTTATTTTAGTTATTGTAACTATCATTTTAATAGTTTTCTTCTTTTTGTAGATGCCATTTCCCTGACAATAATATAAATACACATGCATATAAATACTTGTATATATTATCTAATGTGTCATGAAATGTACTAGTAATTTTTAAGTGTTGGGAAGACCCCACATTTACAGGAACTGATAACTAGGCTAAAACTGGCTGTCTGCTTTACCTAAAAGCAAGGTATTGCTTGTTGATTTTCTACTGATTATTTTATTAGCTGATAGTCACAGTGTCCAATTTTCTTGCAAGTCTAGATTTTTAAATTATTTTGTGATAAATATTGCCCATGAGACATTATAGAGACTCATTAATGTGCTGATTCTTGAAGCACATTTTTTTTTCTTTCAGAGGTTAATTACTAGATGGATACTTAATCCTCACAGAGACTTTTTAATGTACTTTGGGATGAATTATGAAAAAAAAAAAAACTAAAGTGGTTTTTGACACACCAAACTTCTTTCCGGTGTCTATACTAGTTATAATGCAAGTAAGATGATATTAATAATATATCTCCACTATTTTACTTCTTGTGTTTCTAAATCAACCCAAAGTCTGCTGCCATTGCTGTATGCTAATCCTGCAATCTTGTATTACATATGTGAATTCTAATCCATAGATTGAGGACTTTGCAGAAACCTCATTTTTGTTTCTGCTCTGAAATTACCCTCATTGGTGGCTTTATCATTAGCCTATAGCTGCTTAAGTAAAAGTAATTCTATCTTTTCCTCCTCATCCCTGTTTCACTGCAGTTCTGCTTAGAGAGCAGCTTATATAAGCAGCAAATTTGTGCTGACAGGGAGATGGGTGATTGTGTACCTCATCCTTTCGATTTTCACAACTATCAAAGTTCACATTATTGTGCTGTTGCACGGTTGGATATGCGGTTATGCAATGATAATATGATTTGTTTCCATTTTTTAATTATTTAGAGTTGGGCATGTAGGCTATTGCTATTTTATCATTTGTAGGAATGAATCGCAGTGTTCAAGTATAATACTGAGTTCTACTGAAGTATAGGGACTCAAATGTGACTACAGAAGAAGACAAGAGCATTTTAACCTCCACAAAAATAAATTAATAATTCACATAGAAACAGAAGATAATGATCATGTATGCCTGTTTTTGTGCTAACAAAAAAACAATCAATACATAATGCTTAAGTTTGTCTAAAACGGATTATGTTAATCAAAAATCAGGTGAGGATTTTAAAATACTATGCTCATTGATTAAAATAAAAATGAATATGAGGACAGTAATACCTTGCTAGCACCTATGTAACAGAGACAACCACAAACTAAAAAAGCAATTCAACCCTGCACACAAATCAAAAGATGGTGAAAAAACAACACAAAGGAAAGTATTTTCTCCTTTTTAACCTGCTTTCTAACCCCGTAGACAAAGTATATAATGTTATACAGTGAACCAGAATTTCCTTTCTATCTTCTACTCATCATATAATAAATGATAGATTTTATCTTACATGATAAAATGTTCTTTACTCTTTATTTGAGGGTTTCATGTAATCTTAAGTCATTTAAATGAATATCTCATTTTTATGTTCAAAATGTTAACAAAATCCATCTAATATTGAACAGAGTAGTTGACTTGGAATTTTTTTTTTTTGACTTGGACTTTTATCTGAGTGGTTTTTGGTAAACATTTGAAAAGAGTGCATGTACAAGGTTCTGGTCCACATCCTATTCTTCATTGAACTGAGGATACTTATAAGTCACTGCCCCAAAATTACAAAAGGCACAAAACCGTCCATTAGTGCTCCGGTCTAAAATTTTCCAACAAAGTTTTCTGCTTTGCCATAGAGTCAATATCGTACCTTAGAATGATATTCAACATGTGTGTAGAACTACCATTTGATTTGGTCTAATGAATCAGTAGTCATTTTAAAAATGAGACCAGTGGTGGTAAGCCAAGAGGTTGGTATAATTTTGAATTTCCTTTTCTCTGTCACCATGAGAGGGGTGTTATACATGCATCTCACTGGTCTCCTCGAGGTACTTAAGTTCTCAACTATCGAATGAGATTGTCTGCATCTGAAAAGGATTAATCTATGCATACTTGGAGAACATGACTTACGGTGTCATTTGGAAGATGGCAAGGTAAAATGTGCATCAGAATAGTGTTGATACACAGCAGTCAATACCCCAGGAAACTTATCCTACAATGTGCTGTACTTATCTTTATATAGTAAGACACTGAGTTTTGCCGTAGATCATTGTGCTGGTTAGTTTGATGTCAACTTGACACAAGCTGGAGGAGTAAATTAAAGGAAGCCTCAATTGAGAAAATTTCCTCTGTATGTTCGAGCTGTAGGCAAACAAGCCTGTTGGGCATTTTTTAAAATAGTGATCAATGTGATAAGGGCCGGTGAGGTGCTGGTGTGGCCACACCTGGGCTGCTAGTCCTGGGTTCTATAAGAAAGCAGCTGAGCAAACCATGGGAATCAAGCCAATGAGCCACACACTCCTATGGTCTCTGCGTTTGCTCCCAGGTCCAGGTTTCTGTACTGCTTGAGTTCCTGACCTTACTAGTTTTGATTGGGACTTGTTATATGCAACTGAGAATATAAATCCTCTTTTGCCCAAGTTGCTTTTCATCATGCTGCTTTTTCACAGCAATAGTAACTCTAAGTAAGACAATCAAACACTCTACTATACAAAATGAGCCAGTATTTTTAACATTCAGCTCTTTGCTATGCATTATGCTTTCTACATACTTTGAAAGTTTTTCTTTGCAGAGTTGCTGACACTTTACATTATTCATAAAGTTTTCACATCAAAATTTAAGTAGAAAGGTTCATTTTTCTAAGATGATTCTTGCTTAGTTTTATTTCGCACCACTCCACATTTTATGGCACAATATAAAATATTATAGGACAGCAGCATCCATGAATCATTTAGTGTCCTAGAATATATGAACATAATTGCCATCTAAGACAATAGGAAATACATTTAAAATCCTCAAAAACTCTCAGAATTCAGTGAGCATATCTTAAATCCGAAAAATATATCCTGCTCACAGAAATCTTCATCATGGTGTAATGAACGAGAGAATGTAGATTGTGTAATTCAATAATATCTACATTAAAAAATATACAGAACTCAGAGCAAAATAGTTATTTAATAGAGGAATAACTTCTATTCTTAATATTCAGAATGCCTGATATATTATGTGAGTTAGCCCAGTGTATTCCTCTGAGGTAAGATACACTTTACTTCAAGATTTCTTTGAGTTCACCTACAAGAAATGGGGAATTAAAACTGAAGATGCAATACTTGTTCCCACCATGAATCATACCTCATTGTAATGTACACTTTTACATACTCATTTAAAATATATCCATCTTCAATTTTTATGTTGTACATGAAAAAGTGGCTCATACAGCAAGTAGGTAATAACTTAACAGATTATGTAGAAATGAATGGCACAAATGTGTTGATATCCATTTATTTTACAAGTACGCAGCAGTTCTATTCATCAAACAATCATCACCTTCGAACTCTTCCTCACCCATTCGTCACTGACTCTTATTAATAAAGAAAGATGATAGGGATGGAGTCTGGCTCCAGTGGGTTCTAGGGCACTAAGGACAGAGATGTGGCATCAATATAATAAAGGCAATGACCACCAGATTGCTGTTAAGGAGATGTCCCTGAATAGCTCAAGCCTCAAAGTATTCATTTCACTTCAAAGCCACAAGGCATACAATTTCAGTTTTATTTCATCAAATATGTTCCAAGAAACTAAGTAATAATTTTCTGGAAATTTGTTTTCAAAAGTTTCCTTCTATAAGCTTTATTTTTCTTAGGCTCATATTTACACTAACAGCCTCATAGTTAAGCACATCTCCATGGTAATTGTGGTTAACACACCTAGCTGGTATCCTATGTAATGAACTTTGCATGTTTTAAATCTGAATCTTGATCATATCTGTATCTCTGTCCTGCACAACCACAGCCAAAATAAGGAAATTTATTTTTGTTGGTTGACTTTGGCCTGGTTGACTCCTATTTTTTGACTGCCTGAGGTTCTGGTACCTTCACAAATGAGCTCTTTGTTCCTGAACTAATATCCTCAGGTTTATGTGTATTTATCAACTTCTCTGATCCATTCTTGAAAGGGCTACTTTTTGAGTCAGAGAATTCTGGGTGCTTTTCTGAGAATAATTATGTTCTTAAGGGACTGTATTGTCCCTATTTTTTCTTGCTTAAAACTTTTCTAGGAGCTCTACAAGGACCAAATATATCTGGGCACAGGGTCTTTTCTGAGACTGACACTCAACCAAGGACCATCTACGGATATAACCTAGAACTTCTGCTCGGATGTGGCCTGTGGTAGCTCAGTAACCAAGTAGTTTTCCAAAGTAAGGGGAACACGGACTATTTCTAACAGGATCTCAAGGGCAGGCTGTTTGACACCACCACCCCCCCAGGGGAGGAGCAGTCTGTTAGGCCACAGAGGAGGACTTTGCAGCCAGCCCTGAAGATACCTGATAAAACAGGGTCAGATGAAAGGGGAGGAGGTCCTCCCCTATCAGGGGACTTGGAAAGGGGCAGGGAGGAGACCAGGGAGGGAGTGTGGGGTTGGGGAGGGAATGAGGGAGCGGGATACAGCTGGGACACAGAGTTAACAAAATGTAACTAAAAAGAAAAATAAAATTAAAAAAAAAACTTTTCTGGATTTTGAGTTGCTTCAGAAACATTATCTCAATGCAGTCATGTAATTTTAATAAATCCACCTTAGAGTTTTTAACTGATTTCTCAGAAAAATGGCAACAAAGGTACAATCATGTGATTGTCAAAGTTAATCCAAAAGATAGGCTTTGCAAACATTCATATTAAGAGCAATTAAAAAGGTAGTGATGGTGGGAGCATTTTGACATGATAAAAATGTTATATACAACAATCCTATATCCAACATCATACTAAACAAAAAATCTCAAATTTATCCCTTCCATGATTAGTAACAAGACAGTGGTATTCACTCTATAAAGTTCCACTCAATATAAAGCTTTATGTCTTATCATTTTTCTTGTTCTCATAATTTTATTGATCAAGAAATATGTACATATATATGTATATATATTTGTGTATATATATATGTATATATATGTATATGTATATATATATATGCATATATACATATATATATATATATATATATATATACATACACACACACACAAACATATAATGTGTTTTGGTAAAGTCCACCCATCATTCTCTCCCCTATGATCCTTTTCTATTACTTCTGCCATAGTTTTCTTCCAGTCTTATGTGTTTTCTTTCCTAGGTATCCATCAACTGATGAATGATTAGTGAATGGTGGTACACATACATAATGGAATATTAATAAGTTGTAAGAAAATAAATTATTAAATTCTCAGGTGATGACAGAACTAGAAACCATCATTCTGAGGTAAACTGAACCATGAAAGGCAAGAACAAAAAAGAATTATGAAGATATTTCTATTGTGCCATTGCCATGCCCATTACCAACAAGTAAAAGAAAAAGCTAACAAAAGCACTCATAGTGTTACACTAGAGAAAAAGATCACCCCATAGCCAGTCCCAGGAAAATCAGCCAAGGCTACAAATTCTGTTAGACCAGTCTTTGCCAGCTATTCAGGACCTTCTCCTCAGGTGCTTTCTACAGGGAGAAGCCATCAGTGAAACACTTGCCTGCTGTTTCCTGGAATAGAGCCATAGTTTCAACCAGGTGGAAAAAAATATAAAGATTATGCAGTTTCCAACATGATTTTTAAAATATAGAGAAAATTCTTATCTGGTTTTTGTAACAAACAGAACTTGTGTTTTTGGTTTTTGTTTGTTTGTTTGTTTGTTTTTCCTTTTCTAGTGTCTCAGAATATGAGTATAATTAGTCAGGAATAAGGTCCCCATTGAGGGATAGCTAAGGGAATTGGAAGTAAAGTCTGGAGTATTAAGCAATATTGTGGGTGAGATTAAATGCCACTGTTCATCATGCATGTGTTCATAAACTGATGATTCCTTCCTTCAGGTATATTTTCATGCAGGAGCTCAAAATGTGTGTTATTAGCTTTGGGTGAGGCATGAATGGTTTCTTTGCTATTTCAGACTTCATATCTCAGGCTCCGCATCCTCTGATTACTATCTTTACAACACAGGGTCCAATACTTGCATTTAAGAAGTGGTGAAAGAGCAACTTGAAATTGAATGTGATGACACATTGTAACAAAGTAAGGTTGACCAATACTTGTTGAGAAAAATCATGAGCATTGCTTCATTTACATGCCTTAATTTAGCTATGTATCACTTGTATTACGGCAATAGGAAGGCTTTTTTGTGGTTATAATAAAATTTTAATGAGGAATTAATTTTAAGTGTCTTTGATTGTTTCTTAAAAATAAGAAAAAAAAAACTCAAAAAAAAGTTAGTTCTCTTTCTCTTAGATTCACTGACATAGGTGAATGATTCCTGATCTCAGAATGGGGAATTCCAAACAATGAGAGACACACCGGAAATTACACAGACAGAAAAAGATTTTTAGAAAGCACTCTCTTACCACAATATGCTGGTTTTTACTGAGAATACCTACGCCTCACAAGCTCATATATTTAAGTGTTTCATTCCCAGTTGGAAGGATGAGGAGAAGGGGCATTGTTGGGAGAGATGTATCGCTGGGGAGACTCTGAGGCTTCCAAACCCCACACTACACCCAGCTTGGTCTCTCTGTGCCTCTTGCTTGTAGAGGAGATATAAACTTTCAGCTACTGCTACAGCGCCACATTGCCTGCTTGCTGTTGTTCTTTCAACAGTGATAGTGATGGACTCTAATCCAGTGAAACTGTAATCCCCAAACTGTTTAATTCTATGATTTGCGGTGGTCATATTGTCTCTTCACTTCATTAGAAAATTAACTAATTCAGAATAGCATTAAAAGAAGTTTGAAAATTATGAAAAAGGTATTGGATATCTTACTTGGAGAAGTAGTAAAAATACCAGGAAGAACTAAAACCTTTCCTAATATGTCTATGCTTCCAGTATGTGTACTTCTGAATAACTGGAATTAACAAAAATGAAACAGTATGATAAGGTTAAATACAAGACTGTAGTAAAGAACAAAAAGAGCCTCCCTGAAATGTATCTGATATGTATGATTTGATACCTTGATCTGATAGCTAAATTAATATGTTTATAATGTATTATGGACTCAGACAAATCCTCTCTTAAAAATTATTTTATGTTCTCTTTACCAGACTTCATCCTTCTTCACATAGTATACTTAAAGGATGTATTCTTCTGATTTCACTCAATGGACACCAACAAGAGTGATCTGCAATGACACACAAAAACAACAGAATTACAAATGTTCATCAGATTTTGGGGTCACTCATATGTACAACCACATCATCTGCAAATAGTAATACGTCGACTTCTTCTTTTTTGGCTTGCATCCCCTTCGTCTTCTTTAGTTGTCTATTGCTCTAGCTACAAGTTCAAGCAATAGGAAGAGATACTAAGAGTAGGCAGCCTTGCTTTGATTTCAGTGGGACTGATTTACGTTTCTCTCCGTTTATTCTGATGTTGGCTATAGGCTTGCTGTGTATTTCCTTTACTATGTTTAGGTATGTACCTTGTATCGCTGATCTCTCCAAGACTTCAAACAGGAAAGGATGTTGGAATTTGTCAAATGCTTTATCAGCATGTAAAGAGATGATCATGTGGAAGATCATCCCGAGTGAAGTAACCCAGAACTAGAGAGACACTCATCATGTATACCGATTTATAAGCACATATGAGCCATATAATATATAGGATAAACATTCTAAAATCTACAAACATAAAGAAGTTAATTAACAAGGAGGACCCTTGGGAAGATGCTTAATTCTCCTTCAGAAAACATAGAAACTCTGCTCAAACATACCCCATGGCAGCTCAGTTTCCAAGTGGGTTCCCTAGTAAGGGGAACAGGGACTGTCTCTGACATGAACTCAGTGGATGGCTCTTTGATCCCTCACCCCCACGAGGGAGGAGCAGCCTTGCTAGGTCACAGAGAGGACATTGCAGCCAGTCCTGATGAGATCTGATAAGCTTGGGTCAGATGGAAGGGGAGGAGGACCTCCCCTGTCAGTGGACTTAGAGAGGAGTGAGGAGGATATGAGGAAGGAAGGAATTGGGAGGGAATGAGGGAGGAGGCTACAGATAGGATACAAAGTAAATAAACTGTAATTAGTCTAAAAATTAATTTAAAAAAAGAAAAACAGGATAGGCATTGGAAGTGGCTAAAGAGAGGGATGCCTACTGTAGACATTCTTTGAAAAACTCCACCCAGCAGGGGACTGAAGCATATGCAAAGACTCATGGCCAAACTTTGGGCAAAGTAGGGAGTCTTACAGAAGAAGAGGAGGAAATAGAAGGACCAGAGGGGACAGGAACTACACAAGGAGACAAACAAAGCCAAAATTCCTGGGCCCAGGGGGACATGCAGAGACTGGTGCATCAACAGAAGAACCATTCATGGAAAGGACCTAGACCTCCTGCTCAGATGTATCCCATGGGCAGCTCAGTCTCCATGTGGTGTCCCTAGTAAGGGGAGCAGGACTCTCTCTAACATGAACTCAGTTGGGTTGTCTGCTCTTTGATCACTTTCTACTGGCAGGGCAACCCTGATAGCCAACAGAGGAAGAGGATCCAGGCAGTCCTGAAAAGACTTTATGGACTAGAGTCAGATAATACAGAAGGAAGCCTCCTTCTTGCAGTGAAATAAGGGAGGAGGATGGTGGGGCAGGGAGGAGATAAGGGAAGGGGCCATTTTCGGGATATGAAGTAAATAAATTGTAAAAACTAAATTAAATAAAATAAATAAAATAAAATAAAAACATTCATAAATAAAACAGTAAAATGCTCAAAAAACAACATTGGAAGAAAAATAAACTTCTAAGAAAAACAAATATTTCAGAATTACATGTAATATAATCATGATTATGTTGTACATTGACTCTCATTTAACCAATCATTAATCAAAGCAGTCACTACGTATGCAAAATCACATCTCCAAGCAAATAAGCCTTCTCTCCCTTTTTTAAATTAAATTTTTATTTTTTATATTAATTATTGTTTATTTACCTTGTATCCCAGCTGTAGCTCTCTCTCTCATCCCCTCCCAATCTCACCCTCTCTCCCTCATCTCCTCCTATGACCCTCTCCAAGTCCACGGATAGGGATAGGGGAGGTTCTACTCCCCTTCTATCTGAACCTAGCTTATCTGGTCTCATCCAAACTGGCTGCATTGTCCTCCTCTGTTTTAACTGTTCTGTTTTCCTTCTGTCTTAAGGGATTCTGGATTTTTTTACCTCAGTGTGTTCACTGAAAATTTTCAGGGTGGAATTCTGACTCTGAGGATTACTTTTCTACATTTTTCCTATGCAATATTAGTAATATACATCCAAGAGCCTCTACTAGATATTACAAACTAGGTTAATAGAAAATCTTAGAAAATTTAACATCTCTGAAGTAGGAAAAAAAAAGAAAATCAGAGATGAACCTAAGATTTTAGAAGGAAAGCAGATTAATTATGAGTACATTAAGCAGAGTTTAGAAAACAATTGGGATACTTTAGGGAATCACGAAGACAAAAGAAAATAAAGCAACAGAGTAAAAAAAAATAAAGTAAGTGTATGACCCAATTCTGCCATGAACTCTGACTATTATCATCTCTATGTAGCAAAGATGGGTTTCATATTTCCCACAGTTCAGAAAAAAAAAAAAAAATATATATATATATAACCTAATCCTAATTATGGATGCCTGATCTCTTTTTCTCTAAAGAGCACTTACTTTTAAAAGCTTGCTCATAAATTATTTGTATGCTCTTTGATATGTATGAGCTTCATTTTTTTTTCAAGATTTACAGTCTAGGCATGTGTTTCTCAAGGACTTGAAAACCTTACTTTTAGTAGGAAACATGTTATGTAAAGGGCTATAAACCTAATTGTTTTTTACTTCTAAGAATTTCATGGAATTTTGTTTTGGGTAGTGGAAATGTGCATAAAATAAATTTAAAATACATTTCCATTCTATATGTGTATTCTACCTTGTAACTTTAATATCCTGAGTTGTGTTGATTTGGGGGTATGCTTAATTTTGGTATACTATGTTTTTATTAATTAAAAGTTTTTATTAATAGTATTTATAAAATCTAAAAGAAAGTAGATGCAATGTCCAAATTTAGCTGTCTACATCATTACAAGATTCTCCAATCAAGTGCCTGTCAATTGTACATGAATTGCTTTCCTTGGAAATTTCATTATATGATACAATTATATGATACAACTAAAAAATAAATAAATAAAATCAGTAGCCCTCCTTTATACAAGCAATTAAAGAGTTGAGAAAGAAATTAGGGAAACAACAACACCCTTCACAATACCCACAAATAGTATAAAATATCTAGGGGTAACTCTTAAAAAGCAAGTGAAAGAATTGTATGACAAGTTCAAGTCTTTGAAGAATATATCAAAAGATGGAAAAATTTCCCATGCTCATGGGTCAGTAGGATTAACATAGTCAAAATGGCCATCTTACCAAAAGCAATCTACAGATTCAACACAATACCCATCAAAATTTCAGCATAATTCTTTACAGACTTAAAAGAATAATAGTCAATTTCATATGGAAAAATAAAAAGCCAAAGAGAGTTAAACAATCCTGTATAATAAAAGAACTTTCTGTAATATCACTATCTCTGATTTTAACCTTTACTACAGAGTAATAATAATAATAATAATAATAATAAATTAATAATAATAATAATAATAATAAACTCTGTGGTTTAGTGTAAAAACAGAAACTTGGATCAATGGATTTAAACCTAAGATCTAATAGTTAATCCATACTCCTATGAATACTTGATTTTTGACAAAGAAGCCAAAATTATACAATAAAAAAAAATCTTCAACAAATGATGTTCATTTAACTGGATATTTGCATGCAGAAGAATGCAAATAGTTCAATATCTATCACCCTGAATAATACTCAAGTCCAAGTTGATCAAAGAACTCAATATAAAACAAGAAAAACTGAATCTGAGAAAAGAAATTGGGGAATAACCTTGAACTCATTGACATAGGAGACCACTTCCTGAACAGAGCAACAATAATTTAGGCACTAAGATCAACAATTAATAAATGAGACCTCAACAAATTTAAAAGCTTCTGCTAGGCAGAGAACACCATCAGTAGGATAAAATCAAAAGCATCCTAAAGATATTCACCAACTCCACATTCAACAGAGGGCTAATTTCCAAAACACATAAAAAAAATCAAGAAACAAGACATAAACAAACAAAATGATCTATTTTAAATATGAGGTACAGATCTAAACATTGAATTCTCACCAGAGGAATCTCAAATGGCCAAGAGGCACTTAAGGAAATCTTCAACAACAAGTGTTAGCCATCAGGGAATACAAATGAAAACAATTTTGAGATACATGTTACACCTGCCAGAATAGCTAAGATCAGAACACAATTGACAGCTCATGCTGTTGAGGATGTAGAGTAAGGGGAACACTCCTCCATTGTTGGTGGGAGTGCAAACTTCTACAGCCCCTTTGGAAATCAATATGGTCTTTTCCAAGACCTATCTCTACCATTTCTGGGTGTATTGCCAAAGAACAATTTATCCTACTATAAGGACAATTTATAGCAACTTTGTTCATAAACCCAGAAACTCAAAACAACATCAATGTCCCTAAACTGAATAACAAATAAAGAAAATGTGATACATTTACACAATGGAGTATTACTTAACTGTTAAAAAAAATAACATCATGAAATTTGTAGGTAAACTGATGGAAGTAGCAATAATCATGCTGAGTTATGTAATTCAGACCAAGAAAGACAAACATGATATGTCTATCCACTTATAAGTAAATATTAGCTTTAAATACAAAGTAATCATTCTATAATTCACAGATGCAGAGAAGCTAACTGACAAGGAGAGCTCAAGGAAGAAGGCACAGATTTTATGTGTACACTGGGGGAGGATGGGGATGGAAGCAGAAGGGTTTAGGTAGAGATGCATGGAGGAAGAGAATTATGGTTAGAGTCAACTGGAATTGGGCCCTTTGGGACACAAGTTAAAAACCTAGTGCAATGGGCGATGCAAGCAAAGGCTTCTAGTAATGAGGCATGTGGAACAAACTGTCTTCTGTAACCAGGCAAGGCTTCCAGTGGTAGGAGTGAAATTATCTGTGGAGCCACAACAAAACCTTCGACCTACAATTTGCCCTCCTTAAAAGATGTGCTGGGATAAATCTGGCAAAAACAAAACAAAACAAAACAAAACAACAACAACAAACAAACAAACAAAAAGCTGTGGGGATGACCACCCTATGGCTGGTCCAGCTTTGTAACCATGCCATAAGAGGAGCCCACCCCTGACACTACTTGTGGAACCTGGGCCCCAAGGTTGTAGTGTAGATATCTAGAACAGCTAAACACAAGTGGCAAAAATGAAAATTTAAAAAATATTCCTAACAATATTTTGCTATACTCATAGACTGTTGTCTAGCCCAATTGTCATCAGAGAGGATTCATCAAGATGCGCAGACCCACAGCCAAACTAGGCAGAGCTCAGGGAATCATGAGAGTGAGGATAAAGGAGGGGTCAAGGACATCACAAGAGAACCCACAGAGTCAACTAACCTGGGTTCATAGCGGATCACGGAGACTCAACTGCCAACCAGAGAACCTGCATAGGACTGACCTAGGCCCTCTGCACACATGTGACAGTTGTGCAGCTTTGTGTTCTTATGGCAATTCTAACAGTGGGAGAAGGGGCTGTCTCTGACCCTTTTGCAAGCTTTTGGGACCCATTTCCTTACACTGGTTTGCTTCATCTAGCCTTATTATGAAGGCAGGTGCCTAGTCTTACTTCAAGTTGATGTGACAATGTTTGGTTGATACCCATGGGAAGTCTGCCCTTTTCTGAAGAGAAACAGAGAAGCAGTTTGTAAGAGGGGCAGAGGGGAAGCAGGAAGGGGAGAGGAGAGAGACTGGGAGTAGATGAGGGAGCATAAACGACAGTCAGGATGTAAAAAATACTAATAAATTTTTTAAATAAGGTAACTCAGTCAGGCTTCACCCTAAAGCCAAGAAATGGCAGTCTTCAAATAATTCTATATTTGAAAAGAAACAAGAAAACAATTTGAGAATGAAAACTAACATAAGTTTAGGAGTTATTTAAAATATACTACATGTGAAATTTTCCATATTTGCTTTTGATCAAGACAAATGATTCATGAGCAAACTCTATAGAATATATTTTATAAGTATTTGCTCACATGGAAGGACTGATACATTATGGATAATCATATGCACTTCAGTAATGCAAAATACTAGACCTTTATATTTCTGAGTCATCTATCATGCTAAGCAAGACACCTGTAGGCATTGTATGGCTGTATTCAAAAGATATTTCTCTATGGCTGTGACTGTTGAATCTAGCTAACATATCCACCAAAGCATAAAACTCATTGAGAGATTTTTGTTTTATATTTTCACCAATTTCCTTCAGAGTCTAGGAGTATATTTTATTATCAGAAATATGTTACACATTTGTCTGTATACTATGATATACTAGAGACTTCAGAAGGTTGCTTATCTAATACACAATTGTCAAAAACAGTCAAGTTTCAGTCTACCTGGAGATTATTTCAATCTTTGTGATGATATATGTTTTGTTTTTTTAATTATTTATTATTTTATAAATTATAATTTATTCACTTTGTATCCCAGCTGTAGACCTCTCCCTCATTCCCTCCCACTCCTACCCTCCCTCCCTCCCTCATCTCCTTTTATGCCCCTCTCCAAGTCCACTGATAGGGGAGGTCCTGCTCCTCTTCCCTCTGACCCTTGCCTATCAGGTCTCATCAGGACTGGATGCATTGGCTTCTTCTGTGGCTTGGTAAGGCTGCTCATCCCTCAGGAGGTGATCAAAAAGCTAGTCATTGAGTTCATGTTAGAGACTGTCCCTGTTCCCATTACTACTGTGCCCACTTGAAGACTGACCTGCCATGGGCTACATCTGTGCAGGGGTTCTAGATTTTCTCCATGTATGGTCCTTGGTTGGAGTATAAGTCTTCAAAAAGATGCCTGGGCCCAGATTTTTTTGGTTCTGTTGCACTCCTTGTGGAGTTCCTGTCCCCTCCAGGTCTTTCTATCTCCCTCTTCTTATATAAGATTCCCTGTACTCTGCCCAAAGTTTGCTATGAGTCTCAGCATCTGCATTGATACCTTGCTGTTTAGTTTTTCAGAGGTCCTCTGTGTAGGCTTCTGTCCTGTTCCCTGTTTCTCCCTTTTTTGATGTCTGTCCCATTTGCCTTACTGAGTTAGGATTGATCATCTTACACAGGGTCCTCCTTTTTTTTAATAATTTTTATTTTTTTACATTAATCACAGGTTATTTACATTGTATCCCAGCTGTAGCCCCTTCCTCATTCCCTCCCAATACCAGTATCCCTCCCTCATCTCCTCCCTGCCCCTATCCAAGTCCACTTATAGGGGAGGTCCTCCTCCCCTTCCATTTGACACTAGCTTATCAGGTATCATCAGAACTGGCTGCCATATCCTCTTCTGTGACCTAGCAAGGCTGCTCTTGCTTAGCTTCTTTAGTTGTACAAAGTTTAGTGACAATACATGCTGTAGAGGAAGTGGAAAAAGTGAACCCTTCCTCCATTGCTGGTGGGAATGTAAACTTATACAGCCACTTTGGCACTTTCTTAGACAATTAGGAATAGTGCTTCCTCAGGATCGGCTATAACACTCCTTGGCATATATCCAAAATATGCTCAAGTACACAACAAGAACCTTTGGTCAACCATGTTCCTAGCAACTTTATTTGTAATAGTCAGCATCTGGGAACAACCCAGATGTCCCTCAGTTGAGGAATAGATGCAGAAATTGTGGTACATTTACACTAGGGAATACTACTCAGCAATTAAAAACAAGAAAATCATGAAATTTGCAGGCAAATGGACAGAACTAGAAAAGATCATCCTGAGTGAGGTATTCCAAAAGCAGAAAGTCACACATGGTATATACTCACTTTTAAGTTGATATCAGACATATAATATAGGATAAACATACTAAAATCTGTACACCTAAAGAAGATATGTGTTTTAAACAATTCCTCTGAAGGCAAAGACAGCATAATCTCAATTAAACTGTCTGTGTAATAATGTTAATATAAAACTCTATTTCTGTCCATTATCTTATATGTATCATATATTTAACCTCAATACTTTACATTTAATTCAAACAATTTAATTTACCAGGGTAAATAAAAAGGAACAATGCAAGTGTTGAAAAAAGAGCGGGTTACAATAACATTTGGTTAGAATGCCAATTTGCATAGTTTGCCTGGAAAATTCTATCAAAATGAGCCAACACACATCTAACAGTGCCCATAATAAAAACAGTTAAGTGACCAGAAAAGAATACTGGGAAGAATAATTAATCCCCTGAAGAAGCATCTTTTTGCTTTCATCATTGTATCTATTCACATCTGTTTTGACATAAGTAAATATGCCTTTTACATAATGTTAAGAAAATAGAACTTGTTGTTTACTCTGGAGAGTCCCTCAGCTTGTCAATAATTTTCTTCTTAGAACTTAATGAGAAGCTTTAAATTTCAGGAAGAATGTTTTTCCTTTGGGGATTTTATGAAGACTTTACAGCAATTTACTCCCAGACAGTATTTCAGAGCACCACTGTGACAGAATTGCCACTAAGTAATTTTACCAAAGTAATCTGTAATGACATACTGCTGTAAAATTTATACTGATCTTAACAATATGAACTGACAAATATCAATCTTCAGAAATATTAGCACAATATTACTATGTTGTTGAATCTCAGATCCTAGTTTTACTAATTTTTCTTTATCAATAATTCAGTCAAAATTAATTTTGCTAAGGATCTAACTGATTTTATTGTAAACTATATTGTGATATACACTTTTATATCCACGAAAACTCTTTGTTTTTACTACTTAACTCACTTGTATTCAGGTAAACATTGAAGGTATAAGATGAACTATTAAGGACCAATTTTTGAGTTCTTACATCAAAATAATTGAATCATATTATCAAAGCTAATAACTTAAATGCCGTAATATGATTTAATCAGATCATTCATTGCTTTCACTCTTTTATGCATTTAAATGATTTGTGTTACTTATGTATTTCCTTTGTATGCACCAAATAATGCTAAAATAATACAAGAGAAAGACTGACTTGAGTCTCAGAACTTTTCTTATAATAATAAGTATACCTCATAATACAGTTCAAAGGCTACTTGGAGAAGTTATTTTGATACTAAATTCGAGCATATGAAATGCAAGTAAGCACACATTCAGCACAGCACTTATGAACATGGATTCTGGAAGAAGTTTATGAACTTCTACTCTGAGATATAATGGATAGTGTCTACATGACTTGACTCACCTCGTAACTACTATTCAGGGCACACTTATTCTCTGTATGTCTTTTCTATTTTGTGAGAAAAAAAATAATAGTATTTTAATTAGAAAGAAACCTTATATTATATGCATGACCATAATTACGTAGACATTTATTTTCTAGAAACCAGCTCCTATGTATTCCAGGCTAGACTTGAAGATATGTAAACTGGAATGATTACCAATCTTTCTGTATCTTCCACCTACTAAGATTATATTTGTGTAGCTCTGTTAATCGCCTGAAGGCCCTGTGCATGATAGAAAAGCACTCTACCCACTTAGTTATACTCCTAGCCTGTTTATATAAACTTTAGAAATAAAGAAAACAAACCCAGGGTAGACTCAGAATAGAAAGCTCTAATGATAGGGACTAACTGGGAATAAAGAGTAAAAGTTTTCAGTGGTAAATAAACATGTATTGGATCATGATACAGCAGTGAGCGATACAAAGGTCCTCATTAGTCAAAAGTCATCACTTATTTTTCATGATGCATCTTAATTCTTTATATGTCCATTTTCTTTAAGTTTTCTACATGTGATAAAACATGCATTCATCTTTTTAAGCATAGAATAAATACATCAGAAAACTGAAGCAATCGATGAGTGCACTGCATAGGAAGAACTTGACTGGTAAATAGAACTTACCTCTTGGTAGTTTATTGTTTAATGATATGAAAACATGAAACAATATTCCCCTAAACATTTGTTTGAGAAGATGTATGTAATCAAACTAAACAGTCAACAGCTATAACACTATTGATCCAAAATACTTACTTGTTTGCAGTTGTCAAAGGGAAAGATGACCAGTTAAAACTACAGTGACTAAGCACAACATCTTACAAATGTCAGACATTGTATTTTAGCTAAAACTTGCCAGATATGAGGAGCTATCAGGGTTTTCAACTTGAGATCTCAGTGGAGTCATTTTCATTCCACTGTGAAACGTGATTACTTATCCAGACAATTTGAAAATCTAGAGACCAGTAAAATAATTTCTCTTTGGTCTCTTTATAGAGTTGCATATAAATACAGAGCCTCTGTGATATTTTGTTTTATGTTGTATTAGCTGTGGATCAAACAGGTACATCCCACTGAGCTCTTCGATTACATCTTGATAAAAACTAAGAGTTCTTCACCACTATACTTCAGGCTACAGGTAATTTCCTTTGAATCCTCACAGAGTCCAGCAATTTTACACTCTTCACTTGAGGGAGCCGCTTCTGATGTTAAAACAAAACAAAAATAAAGTGTTAGAAGAGGGTTCAGTGTGGATGGAAAGTTACTTCCCTCCTCAGCCTGTGCTGATCGACTTTACAGCTGTGAAGTCTAAAGGAAAGGTAGCAATCAAATGTTTTCTAAAGCCTGTTTTCAATAGCTCTGTTCAGTCACTGAAGTTTGCCTTATGTCATTAAGTATGAAGAAAATAAGCAAACAAAAATTCCAATTAGATTGACTGCATTACTGAACCAATAAAATATGCTGTTAATTGACAAGGAACACGGAAAAATGTTTCTATTTGCCTCTAGATGCATGCCAAAGAAACAAGCATGATGGGGTGGTGATAACAGAGGCAGCACACACCTTTAATCCCAGTACTCTGTGGCCATAGGCAGGCTGAGCACTATGAGTTCAAGGTCAGAGGTCAGCCTGGTCTACAGAGCAAGTTGGGCAGATAAAGCTACACTAAAGAAACCTTTCTCAAAAAACAAACAAACAAAAACAAAACTCAGCAATAACAAAAAAGAAAACAAGCATTCATTTGCATTTATCTGTGAATGAATGTAAAACATGTACAACACTAACCATATTCTATACGATTGTGGTTCACTACAGTATGAAGCATGACGGATACACATATTTATTGTGAAATACTGCTTGCTATATGGCTTTCCTTTTTTTTTTTTTTTGAAACATAGCATTTTTCTTGATTTTCTGGGATTTCATATCATGCACCCCAAACACACTCACTTCCCAGTCCTTCCATGTCTGCCTCTCACCCCTAAAATTTCCACAAAAAGTAAAATAACGAACAATAAAATAGAAAAAACAAAGTTTATTTCATGTTATCCATATACTCAATGGCGCAAGGTCAAACTCTCAGTGGCCTGCCCCTTGCATAGAACTGATTCTTTCCCTCCCATATGCCCACCAGAAGTCAGAAGTTGTGGAGAGCTATACTTCAACAAAACCACCACACTCTATAAAGAGTCCTCTTCGGTGGCATCCTGTCTGAGCTATTACTTTTGGTGGGAGGAGTCGGGGGAATAGGAGGCATCAGAGAAACCTTCTATGACCCTCCCTCTCTACTGCACAACTGCAGTCATCTGTATCAGAGAAAAAGTTGCCTCCTTGCTCTCCAGTCAGTGGCAGCACAGATCATAGGCCTCCATGTAGTTTCTGGAAACAGCAGACTGTGGACATGGCCCCCACTCAGTACAACCACGGACCCAGACAAGGTCCTTGAAGACAGCAGAAACCAGAGACATCAATGTGGCTTCAGGCTGCAGCACAGACCAGAGACCGGTGGCTCTGGGTGGTAACAGGGGCACAGACATCAATGTCCCACCTGTGCGGGCAAGTGCTGCATATGGCTGGCTTCCACCAAGCTGAGTATGATGGTCACGCCCTGGGGGCTATGTGGATTTCTTATGATAAGGAAACAATAGCTGGCATATTGTTGAAAACTGTTCCTTCTTGTCCTTCAGAGAACCTTGCAAATTTGTCTGTTTTTAGGGTCAAGGTCTTTCTCATTCAGCAATTAACTTATGACCACTTAAGATGCAAAGCAAACCTAAGTACTTGTTTTTATACAGAAGAAATAACTGGTGTTCAGTGTTTTCCTTTGAATCTCCATTTCTCTGTGTTTACATACCAGGGTAGTGATTAAGAAAATGTTCATTCACCCACATAATAATTCTCTGTTGTTTGTTCTTTTTGAAAAAATAGTGAAAGATTAATTCCGTTCCAACCAGATGAAGAGAGTCGCTTTCTTTTTTCTTGAAAACAAACTTAATTAAAAGAAAACCAAGTAAAATAATTGGTGTTTTCTAAATATTTATCAGACAACAAATATAGGACTGTAAATATCTGTGGAAGGTTCACGCAGATGCATGTTGGAGTCAGACAGAGCTTAGACTGGCTCTAATCTGTATGAGGACCTTAGAGAAACACTCTGCATTGAACAATTTGTCTGGCTTTTGGTAATTTCTGTAATAGTTAAATTAACAGGCAAATCAGTAAAATACCTGCTGTCATGTCACCATTATTTTGTTTACTTTTCTTAAAAAGCTTAAACTATTCAGCCATGGGAAACATAGTAGTTATCCAGGAAAACAAAGCAAAACATAACAAAACAAGAAAGACAAACAAAACAAACCTTCCATGTAGGTGATCATGGGACAGAAAACTAGAGGCCCACATTTGCAGGGCTTCAGTCTTACAGATAAAGGAATTTTAAAATAGACTCAGAAGAAAGCTTGTTTTAGAGTTTGAGAGAAAAACAACGGAACTATAAAGCTGTAATTACAACTGCTACCATGAGGAGGTATGTGAACAAGAAGGTAAGGAAAGCCAGGCATTTGGGATTTGAGATGATAAAAATAGGCAAGCTCAGCGTTGGAAGTCTGTAAGCACATGCCCAGAACGTGGTGAACGACTGTGGACACCAAGAATGTCAGAGTAAGCAAGCTTAGAGTTTGGACCACTACATAGAAAAGGGAGAAAAAAAGTTTGATAATGGAAAAGTTATAGTTTTTTGAGTTACAGCTCAGAAATAATGGACAATTATAGCAGCTTTGTCAACAATGAGAGTGAGCAGGGCCTCCTGGGATATTATTCACACAAAAATAAAGTTGTTATCTCAAACTATAAGAAAGAGTTTATTTTGGAGCCAAATATGAGTGACCACGACATGGGAACATATATTTAAATTACCTAAATACTATCTTCTTAGGTGAATTCATTTTCATTAACATTTCATAGAGAAAGAACTAAAAGGAATCACAAAACAAGACTGTGTGTATGTGTGTGTGTGTGTGTGTGTGTGTGTGTGTGTGTGTGTGTGTGTGTAGATATCAGGTTAAAAAGTTACAGAAAATCTAGAAAATCTTTGCTATAGGCCTCAGAGTTTATCTGATTATATTTATAGTGTTTAAGTTCATAGAAATTAGGAGCTTGTTTATACATTCAGAAGATAACTTAACGAAAAGTTACAAAGAACTCAGGAGAAACATGAGTTGAACAATGGAAGGCAATTGAATGGAATTAGATAGTTTAAATAATTTGTCTCCTAGGTTCTGGCTATTACAAATTAAAGTGCTATGAACATACGTGAGCAAATGTCCCTGGAGAATGGTAGAGCATCTTTCAAATGTATGCCCAGGAGTGATATACCTGGTTCATGAGGTAGCACTATTCTCAGTTTTCTGAGAAAGCACCAAATTGATTTCCAAAGTGGTTGTACAAGGTTTCATTCCCACCAGCAATGGAGAAGGAGTCCCCTTTCTCCACATCCTCTCCAGCATGTGTGGTCACTTGAATCATTGATCTTAGCCATACTGATAGGTGTGGATGGAATCTCAGAATTGCTTTGATTTTCATTTCCCTGATGACTAAGGACATTAAGAATTTGGGAGGAGAAGAGAGATGGAAAGGAGAATTTGGAGGGGAGAATTTGGAGGGGGTGAAGGAAGGAGCTACAGCTGGAATACAAAATGAAAAAATAGTAATAAATAAAATATTTTTTAAAAAAGAAGAAAATAATAAATTAATTAAAAAAGAAAAAGATCAAAGTGAGGAAATAAAGGATGGATAAAATGAAAAAAAAACTGTGTTTCTCTGTAATTTGATATTCCTCTGTTGAGAATTCTATATTTAGCTCTGTACCCGATTTTTTAAACTAAACAAACAATGGGGATCTAGGAAATATGCTTAATTCTCATTCAGAAAGAAAAACAGGATAGACACTGGAAGCAGAAAAAGAGAGGAAACAGGACTGGAGCCTACTACAGATGTTCTCTAAAAGACTCCAACCAGCAGGGGATGGAGGCAGCTGCAGAGACTCACAGCCAAACTTTGGAGAAAGTGTAGAGAGTCTTATGGAAGAAAAGGGACATAAAAAGACCTGGATGGGACAGAAGGACTTACCAATCAGTGGACTGGGGAAGAGAGATGGGGATGGAGAAGGATGGAGGGCTGGACCATTAGGAGATGAGGGAGAGGGTTCCAACTGGGATACAAAATGAATAAATTGTAAATAAGAAGAAGAAAAAGAAGAAGAAACAATAAAAAAAAATAACTTGACATCCAACCTGTAACATTCTCTTTCATTAAAATCAGAGAAGTTCTGTTAAATTAACTATCTATTTTTTTTTAACACAGATGAATTCAATTCAAATTGTACAAGCATACATCTCATTAAGGGGTTAATTTTTCCATGTTTTTTTCAGCATTTCTTTAGGTAAACCAGTTTTTATAAATAATTTGTGTTATCTAGGTGATAGAAAGACATATTTGCATTAGTATTTTTCTTTGTTTGAAACTGGATCTCACTCTGTGTCCCAGGGTGTCCTAAATCTTACTGTTTTTACCAGAGTAGACTCCAACTTGCAGTGATTCTCCTGGCTCAGCCTCCAGAACTACAGGATTAGAAGCTTGAATCCTTGCTACGTTAGTTGCTATGCTTTCATCTGAAGTAAGTCAGAGAAGATGGATAATAGTTTGCAGTTTTTAAGCTATTGGGCAGGGTAGAATGCCATGTTTCCATGCTGAGCCTGAGATATAATTCAGGTATTATTTTTTTGACCCCAAATCAAGTAACAGTGAAGACTGAAGAGAATTAAAGAAGAATTTCTATTTTCCTAGAGGAAAAGTTTTGCTTAAATGGGCTTCAGCAACACCCTATTTACTTTGTTTTCCTTGAATTCACATCATTTAAGTCCTAAAGAGAGATTACTGTGATGCTGCCTCTATTCCTTAAGTCTGTATTTCAAATTATTAGAAGAAGCATTATGATAGTTTTAATTTCATAAAACTATTCAGTTATTAGGAAATTACGGAGTAGGAACTACCACCAATTTTGAGGGCTGGAGATAAGCGTGAAATTCATCCCCCAAATTATTCAATTCTATTAATTGTCTAACTAACCACCTGTTTCACTACTACTTCAGTCTTTTAAGTCTGTGAAAATGTATTGGTGATCCTACATCAACTCCCTGGAAGGAAAAAAAAAAGTTATTCAAAAGAGAGATATTATGCAACTCTTCTATCAGATCATTGGTTTTCACTTGCAACATTGATGTGTTTATCAGTCATGCAGGACAAGGGAGCCTGAAGCTGACCCTCAAATAAAAAGTACAGCAGGTTTCTATTTTATCCCTGAGTCAGAAAACAAAGAGAGCATGGGTAGTTATACATAGGCTGAAGTATTATACCTGGCAACTTGTAAAACACACATTATCAAGTAGCCTAAGTTCCTGACTTACAACCCAAGGCCTGATGGGTTCATGTAGAGCCTACCAAGAGCCTGACATCAGCAGGTAGTAAGGCAGCTTCTCCCTTGTACCTTTCTCTTTGGTATCATCTTATGAACTCCTGTACAGTGATGCTTGAGCAGCATCTTCCCTTGGTCTTACTCCTGACCCTAGAGAGTTCCTCGTTAACTCTTGAAACTAGCTGATTGTGTGTAACCTCATGAAACTTCTGCCTCCACTCTTTGTCATCCAGGGTGAAACAATGCAGGGTATGGCAGTGCGTTAGCATCCCTGGTTCTTCCAGGATTTGACAAATGACCACAAAGAATGAGTACCTGTACCAACCATCTCTCCACTGCCCTGTTGGACAGTGGGTCATGGATCTCGCTCTCTCATCTTGGATATTCAGTTGCCATTAAGAGCATCTAATGTGGCAGCATATAATAAGACTCACATAAGCTGGCTGTGGCTGGTCTTAGTCCGTTCATCTCCTCTTCGGGAGTGGAAAGGAATATTGGTTAGCCACCAATTTGGTAATCTGTCAGAGTGCTTTCCACATTCAGTGGATAACTGAAGTATTGTGTGTGGCCAAGGTCATCCAAAGAAAAAGGGAAGGTCTTTTAGCAGACTCAGACTGAACTCCTAAGAATGTGAATCTGGAAGAATGTCTCTGTTTCTCTACACCCTGACCCCTTTCTTCTGGAACAGGGATTCCTCTGAGACTCACTCAGCAATCACATCTTTCACTACTCTTCTGTGGGATGCCTCTTCTAATGGATGCTCTGAGGTTTCCCTATTTACAATGAAACAATACACTCTCACCAGGAAGAGATATCTTCCCTATCCTTTTCCAACTCCTGATAGAGAATCATGGTATCAACTTCTACACCTGCAAAATCTAGTATTTCTTTACACCTACCTGGTAAAAGAAACAGGACACGTGTCAGGTTCCCACCTGTATAAGGGTTTACTCTGGGTCTCATAACCCTACACCAGATAAACTGCAGGAAGAGAAGGACCATCCTTCACCCTGAGACTGAATCAGAAGATGAATTTTTCATGTCCACTTAATACATTGACAATGAGTGTCAGAAATATTGCCACGAGTCATTCTTCTGTGTAAGAAGTTGATTTGGACCAGGTAAGACTACTTACCTGTGCCATAAGAAACTTCCATTTGTATATATTTGCTTCCTTATGCAATGACTCCCTCCCTTTCCCCTTGGTACTAAAATCTGATTAACAGTCCACCTATTGTTATATACTACTGCATATATATTTTACTCCTGCTGGCAACTTAAGAATTTTCTGGCAGTGTACCTTTGTTCTTTGCTAGAAAAACTGTAACAGACAACGTATTATGGATAAAGTAGAAAGTTTGAATGTAAAGCTCAAGAGTCCTTTCCCTGCATGGCTTGTTGGTACTAGAGTGCAATTGTGCTGGAATTCCTCAAGCCAATCAATTCCCAAGGACATCATTAATTAAACAGTGGATCCTTTCATGGCTTACACTTAGCAGGGAGTCAGAGGATGCCTCGACTCCAATTGCTAGAACAGGATAAAAGAACATCTTTTCCCCTTTGGTGTTTTACAGCCAGGAAACTGAATCAAAGTCCAAATCTGTTTCTCCTGCCTTGATATGCATACTTAGATACTAGGACAATCCATACCCTTTATCCAGAACAAAATGTAAATGATGTTTTACTTTGTTAAGTATTGGTCTAAATTCAAATTAGGAGATGGAGAAAATGACCCTTCCAGAGGGATAATGTTATGACTGTGAAAGAATAAGACATTTCAGAATATGCTGCCTATACCAAAAGTGCCTGGACCTTGTCCTAACGTTCAGCAGAACCAATGGATATTGGACCATCCCTAAGGATGAAGCCCCAGAGGGAGAAGAAGCAAGCTCATTCTGGTCAAGAAAGAATGGAACTTAAGGGGCACAAGAACATCCTAAAATTCTTCTATGAATATCTTTACATGAACCCAGTTAATCCTGTCAATGGAGAAATTAGCTTTAACTATTTTGCTAGGTATAGGCACCTTCCTAACTCTTCAACACTTGAACTTTGCTGTTCTTCCTGATAGTAAAATCCTGGTAATGGTCCCAGAAAAACTAATGACTTACTACCTCAATGAGGAAGTCTGAAAGAAAATCGTCCCCCAAATGCTCATGTACTTGGAAACTTGGTCCCTAGTTGGTGATTCTGTTTGGGATTGTTATAGAAATGTTTGGAGGTATAGTCTGATTTGCTTTAGGAAGTAAGTAACTGAAGGCAAGCTTTGGGGTTTTATGACCTGGATCCATTTTTATGTTCTCTCCAGGAATAGAATTTCCTTTTTGGTGGTGAAATGTTATCAGCCATCCTCTGCATTTTGATGCCATGTTTTCTCTGCTATTATAGTCTCTATTTATTTAAAATATATGATTTTGTTCTTTTTTAGAGTGTTTCATCAAAGCAATATAAGACTAAACAATACATAAGTTGGTACTTCGAATAGTTTTCAAGTGGTAAACCTGACTATCTTGAAGCTCTGTCTTTGTTTTCTAGGAAAAATGTGGATGCCTGTGGAACTTTAAACTACAAAATCCACCAATGAGCAATTCTGGTAGATGCATAGAAGATAGAATTACAGAAGGATATATACAAGGTAAAGGACTAGATCATGAGGTGTCAGAGATGAGTCTAATTGTATAAAAGGTAGAGAGTGCTTATTTGATATTTTGGCAGATAATCTAGATGCATTCTGCACATTTCCTGAGAATTTGCCTGAGGCAGAATTAGAAAGTGATTGACTAGGAGATTCAAGATGACAGCACTCAGCTCACTGTATCTGAATAGCAGAGGATCAGAGACTGTGGACCAAGTGAGTGACTGGCTGCTGGTGCCAAAATGGCAATGCCTGAGTTTCCCAGAGGCACAGTTCCAAGACCCTCATGGACAGCTCCAGGCTCTAAGAGACACATCATCCTTGTCTCCCAGGACTCAGCTCCTTCTGCCTACTGACTCCTGAGTTCCAGAAATTCATATCTTTAGCATCCAGACCCCCAGACTCCTCCTGCCTCCCCAAGGACAGCTCCTGGGTACAAAGGACAGGGTCCCAACCTTACTGGTCCACAGTATTATCTGTCCACTCGTGGAGATGGTCAGAACAATAAAAGCAGACAGAGTCCTGTTCTAAGATGATGGAGCCCAGGGGAGTATGAGTGCCAGGAATGCAGTGTCTGCAGGGCCAGCAACTTGCGATGCTTCAAAAAAAACTAGTATCAGTTCATATTTTGAGAGAGGAGAAGATCCTGAGCATCAGACAAGCACTATACCACCCTCAGATCAAGGACCTCAACAGAAAACCAGGCACACTAAATTGGTTAGAAGAAAAAGTGGGGAAGAGCCTAGAACTCATTGGCACAGGAGATACTTCCTGAGCAGAACACCAACAGCACAGGCTCTAAGATCAATAATCAATAAATGGGACCTTGTGAAGCTGAAAATCTTCTGTAAAGTAAAGAACACCGTCGTCAGAACAAAACAACAGCCTACAGACTGGGAAAGGATCTTCACCAACCCTATATCTGACAGAGGGCTAATATCCATATTAGCAACTTAACAGCACACCCCAAAGGTTTAGGAAAAGAGAAGCAACCACTTGCAATAGGAGTAGACAGCAGGAGATAAACTCAGGGTTGAAATCAATAAATGAGAATAATACAAAGAATTAAGCAAAGCAAGAGTTGAATTTCTGTGAAAATCAACAAGACAAAGTAACTAAAAGTATTAATTTATAAAAATCAGAAATTAAAAGGGGGACATAGCAACAGATACTGAAGAAATTCAAAGAATCATTAAGTACTCAACAAAATTGGAAAATATAAATGACATGGAAAATTTCTATATAGATTCCACTTATCAAAGTTAAATTAAATCAGGTAAGCAAGTTAAATAGTCCTATAACCCATAAGGAAAGAAAAGTAGTCATTGAATATCTCCTATCTTCCAAAAAATAAACAAAAACAAAACAAGAAAAATGGCCAGAGATAGATGGTTTCAGTGCAGAATCCAGCCAAACTTTCAAAGATGTGGTAAGACTCCTCAAACTATTCCATAAAATAGAAACAGAAGATTGCCAAACAAATTCTGTGGGTCACCTTGATACATAAATGACACAAAAACTCAACAAAGAAAGAAAATTTCAGGCCAATTTCCCTTATGAACATTGATGCAATAATGTGCAAGAAAATACTCACAAGCAGAATCCAAGAACATATCAAAAATTTCATCCACCATGATCAAGTAAGATTCATTCCAGTCGTGCAGCAGTGTTTCAATTTATGCAAAGGCATCAACATTATTATCTTGAATGCTTCTGAACAGTGAGAAAATTTGTGCAGGAATTTAATAAATTATATTCACCATTGATATCTCAGGAGGAGTCACAGGATTTTTTTAACTGAATTTTTTAAATTTTTTTTAAATTTTTATTATTAGTTAAATTTTATTAACTCTGTATCCCAGCTATATCCCCCTTCCTCATTCCCTCCCAATCTCACCCTCCCTCCCTCAACTTCTCCCTGTCCCTTTTGTGGTCCACTGCTTGGAGAGGACCTCCTCCCCTTTTATCTGATCCTGTTTTATCAGGTATCTTGAGGACTGGCTGCAAAGTCCTCCTCTGTGGCCTAGCAGGACTGCTCCCCTTGGAGAGACACAGAGAGTAAAACTTTAGAACGAATAATGAGAACATTATTGATACTATCCTAGATTACATGATTCTGAATTCTTCTGTACCTGGTTTCATATTTAGACATTACATCCTAAGATAAAAACAAAACATAAAGTATTAGAATTTGTGAATTAAGAATATATTAGTTCTTCAAGCCATTAAATATTGTAAGATGCTAAAAGAAAAGGCATCAACATAATCTACTATATAAACAAAAACTGAAAGAAAAAAAATAACACATAATCATCTCATTAGATGCCAAAAAAGCATTCAACAAAATCCAACACCCTCCATGTCAAAAGTCTTGGAAAAATCGGGGATATAAGGCACATACCTAAACATAATAAAGTCAACATACAACTAGGCAACATAAAATTAAATGGAGAGAAAATTAAAGCAAGCCCACTGAAATCAGGTACAAGGTAAGGCTGCCTACTCTTACCCTATCTCTTGTACTTGAAATTATAGCCAGGACAATAAGACAACTAATGGAGATCAAGGGGACAGAAACTGAAAAAGAAGAAGTCAAACTATTACTATTCTCAGATGACTTGAAAGTACATATAAGTGACCTGAAAAATTCTACCAGAAAACTTCTGCAGCTGATAAACAACTTCAGCAAAGTAGCTGGATACAAAATTAATCAAAAAAAAAAAAAATCAGCAGCCCACCTGTATACAAATGATAAACAGGCTGAGAAAAAAATTAGGAAAACTACACCCTTCACAATAGCTACAAGTAATATAAAGTATTTTGGTGAAACTCTAATCAAGAAAGACAAAGACCTGTATGACAAGATCCTCATGTCTCTGAAGTAAGCAATTAAAGAAGATATCAGAAGATGGAAAGATAGCCCATGCTTGTGGAGTGGTGGGATTAACATCTTACCAAAAGCAGTTACAGATTCAATGAAATCCACATGAAAATATCAACACAATTATTTACAGAGCTTGAAAGAACAGTTATAAACTTCACATAGAAAACAAACAAAAATAGACTGGCAAAAGCAATCCTAAATAATTAAAGGACTTCTGGAAGTATATCCACTCTTGACTTCAAGCTTTACTACAGAGCAGTAATAAAAAATAATGCATGGTACTTCCATAGTAATAGACTGGTTGATCAATGGAATCAGATTAAAGACCCAAAAATAAACCCAAACACCTACAGTCACTTGATACTTGACAGTGGAGCCAAAACCACACAGTGGAAAAAAGGAAGCATCTTCAACAAATAGCGCTAGTCTAACTGGATGTCTACATGTTAGAAAAATGCAAATAGATCTATATTTGTCACTGTTCACAAGGCTTAAGTCTAAGTGGATCAAAAACTTCAACATAAAACCAGAAACACTCAATCTATTACAAGAGAAAGTGGGGAAGATCCTTGAACTCATTGGCACAGGAGACCACTTCCGGAACAGAACACCAACAGCACAGCCTCTAAGATTAACAGTTAATAAATGGGACTGCTTGAAACCGAAAAGCTTCTACAAGTACACTGTTAACAGACTGAAATGACTATCTACAGTTTGGCAGGTGTGTGTGGGAGGAACTCTTCACCAATCTTACATCTGACAGAGAACTACAAGTAAAAATATATATAAAGAAATCAAGAAATTGGACACCACAAAATGAAATAACCCAATTAAAAATTGGGGTACAGTGCTAAACACAGAATATTCAACAGAGGAATATCGAATAGCTGAAAAGCACTTAAAGAAATACTCCAAAATACACTCCACTGTACAATAAAGACACTTGCTCAACTATGTTCATAGTAGTTTTATTCATAGTAGCTGTAATCTGTAAACAACCTTGATTTCCTTTAACTGAAGAATGGATAAAGAAACTGTGGCACATTTACATGATGGAATATACAAGCTGGCGAGGATTTGGAGAAAGGGTACACTCTTCCATTGCTATTGGGAACGCAAACTCGTAACACCACTTTGGAAATCAATCAGGTAATTTCTCAGAAAATTAGGAATAGCTCTACACAAGACCCAGATATGTCTCTTCTGGAAATATACCCAAAAGATGCTCTACCATTCAATAAGGACTCTTATATTTAACTATGTTCACAGCAGCTTTATTTGCAATAGCCAGAATCTGGAAACAACTCAGATGTCCCTCAACTGAGGAATGGATACAGAAATTGTGGTATATTTACGAAATGGAATACTACTCAGCTATTAAAAACAAAGAAATCATGAAATTTGCAGGCAAGTGGATAGAAATAGAAAAGATCATCCTGAGTGAGGTAACCCAGACTCAGAAACACACACATGGTATGTATGTTCTCACTCATAAGTAGGTTTTAGCCGTACAGTACAGGTTAAGCATACTACGAGGTACAGACCCCAAACAAGTAACATTGCGGATCCAAAGGAGGATGCATAAATCTCCCTTGGGAGGAGAGATAGAATAGTCAGAGGTAGTGGCTGAAGATAGGGAACAAGGTAGGAGAGGGGACAGCGTTAGTTAAGAGGGTGAAGAACAGACTTGAGGGATGTAATAGCGAGAGGACAGAAGGCCTGTAGAAAAAAGAGAAACTGAGGGGGAAAAGCGCCTGAGAGGAGATGAGGAAGAATCAAGCAGAGGCTCCTAGTAGCAAGGTTCATGAAGACGGAGACCCTCTAACTAAACAGGACTCCTAGTGGCTGCGGAGGGGAGGTGAACACCTACCCACCCACAAAAACTTTGATCCAAAATGTACCCTGCCTACAAGATGTACAGGGATAAAGATAGAGCAGAGATTGAGGAAATATCCAATCAATGCCTGGCCCAACATGAGACCCACAGTATGGGTGAGAGCCAAACTATGACAGTATTAATGTTACTTTGCTATGCTTGCTGAGAGCAGCCTAGCATGGCTGTTCTCTGAGAACCTCTACCCAGCAGTGGATTGAAACAGATTGTGAAACTCACAGCCAAACTTTAGATGAAACTTAGGGAATATTGTGGAAAAATGGGGGGAATAATTGGAGGACCTAGGGGAAACAGGAGCTCCAAAAGAAAGCCAACAGAGTCCACTAACCAGGACCCAGAGGGGCTTGCAGAGACTGAAGCACCAACCAAGGACCTTGCTTGGACTGGACCTAAGCCCACCTACACAGATGTAGCCAATGGGCTGCTCGGGCTTCCTGTGGGTATCCTAGTAATGGAAGGCAGACTGACTCTGACATGGATTCTGCTGCCTGCTTTTTGATCACTTCCCCCTGGCAGGGCCGCCTTCCCAGATCACAGGGGAGCTGCTGAATACAAGGTGTAAAACCACCTTAAATAGAGACTGAAACCAGACCAACAAAACCTTATAAAGCAAACAAACGAATAAAACACAAAACAAGAAACAATCCAGGCCTGAAACAGGTGTGGTAAAGATTGGATCTCCCACAAAATTCATGATTCTTTTCTTTCAAAAACGAGCTGAACTGTCTGGCCATTAAATTTACACATTTGTGCCTTTGGCTCATGACATTTATAAATTATGAGAATTAAGGAAAAATCAGACTTTTAAGTTCTGTAATTCCAATTTGGCTAAACAAAAAGAAATTTATTTTCTATAATGATTTCTACTTTCTAAATTCCTTGAAATGCAAGAAAGTTGAGGTTTTGATTTTATGAACAGACCACACAGGTATGGATCATTAAGTACACAACAGTGTTTTTGATAAAATCAGCTAGTATTTAGAACATAACAGAGGATGTATTCATACAGTTCTGCACTTTCCTGATCAAGAAGAGCAATGTACACTATTTTACGATTACCACCGTGCATGGTTTTGGATAAATCCAGAGTGACTATTACCATGAATATCATTTATGATTTTCAAACAATAACAACTTTCCAGAAATGTACTTATTTTCAAATGATGTCTACTTGTTCACTGCAATACTCAGGATAACAAAGAGAATTATAAAATTATTAGAAATAAAATAATATGCCTAAAATATTCATGTAATTAAAATAATTTGAACTCAATTTTGTAAATCAAATTTTGCTTTATTGGGGCAATACTCTTAAGCTACTCATTTTCTGAAGTCTACTACGTAGCAATTGTTCTTTTCCTACTATGCATTTTATTTCATATACAATATAGACTTTAATTCTCTATCATAATAAAATTCTCATTTAATCGTTACTACTACTTGCTGGGTAGAGAATATAAATGAAAAATTATTCCAATTAGTTTTCAGAAAATCTATAAATGTCATTAATACTACACTTTATGTTATAGTAAGGAATTCACAGAGGTTATAGGCTTTACCACGATCCTGCAACCAATGTGAGGAAGATTCGTCATTCAAAACCGAGTCTAACTTATAGTAAAGCATTTGTTGTTTTTTTTTTTTTTAAATAACAAACTCCTTTTATTTTAATTCCTTTACAAAATGTCACACCCACTTAGAAGAAACTACTTGATTTCTCTCAGTGTGCTGGGGATTAATGAGGCTGGAAGGTAAAGGAAGGAAGTGCCAATGTGCATGGCACTTCAGATCGCTGAGATTCCCAAACAATACAAAAGCATTTCAAGTTACACATGGGATGTGAAGTGAAAATGTGCTTAGAGGGAATAGTCTCTAATAATACTTTCCTACTTCAGAGAGTGCTGCGAAGTTCTATTAACACCAGCAGACCACTTTGAGATCTTCAAATAAAATCATGATATAAATGCATATTATTACTTTAGCTAGGAAATAATTTCACACCTAGGGATGAGAAAACCCCAGGCCAAATTTTACCACTTCTCTTCTTGCCTGATAAACAAGAAGTACCAAGTATGGAGGTGGTGACAGGCAGAACAAAGACATCAGGGCTCCTCTGTCACTGAAGCTATGTATTCTCCTCCATGTCATTTTAGGGAACTTTCAGGGGAAAGTGAGTCCTTTAAAGGGAAGGGTTAAAATGGGGATTAAATTTTCCTTGTTTTTTTTTTTTTTTTTGATATAATCACCACGTAATACAGCATCCCAATCTGGATCCAAAAATGTAAATCTTGTGTCTTTAAGAAATGCTTCTTACACAGAGTTGTCCTTCTTGCTTAGCTTGTTTAGGTGTACAATTTTTAATATGTTTATACTATATTATATGTCTAATATCCACTTACAAGTGAGTATATACCCTATGTGTCTTTCTGCTTCTGGGATACCTCACTCAGGATGATCTTTTCTAGTTCCCACCATTTGCCTACAAATTTCATGATTTCCTTCTTTTTTTTTTTCTTTCTTTTTTTTAATTTTATTTTTTTCTTATCAGTTACATTTTATTAACTCTGTATCCCAGCCGTGTCCCGATCCCTCATTCCCTCCCAGTTCCTCCCTCCCTCCCTCCTCTCCACCGTGCCCCTTGCCAAGTCCACTGATAGGGTGGACCTCCTCCCCATTCATCTGATCCTGTTTTATCAGGTATCTTCAGAACTGGCTGCAAAGCTCTCCTCTCTGGCCTAACAGGACTGCTCCTCCCAGAAGGAGAAAGACAAACACGGTATATACTCACTTATATAGACCTATAAGATATGATAAACATAATGAAATCTATACACCTAAAAAAGATAATCAAGACAGTGGACATGGGGTAAGATTATCAATCCTCATTTTGAAAGACAAATGGGATGCACATTGAACATTGACAGGAGTCTACTGAGCGCATTTGAAAGACTCTAACTAGCAGTGTTTTCAAAGCAAAGACTCATGACCAAACCTTTGGCAGAGTACAGGGAATCATAAGAAAGAAGGGGAGTTAGTCTGATAAGGAAAGAATAAGAGCTCCACAAGGACCAAATATATCTGGGCCCAGGGTCTTTTCTGAGATTTCCTTCTTTTTAATTGCTGAGTAGTATTTGGTTGTGTAAATGTACTACAAATTTTGTATCCATTCATCTGTTGAGGGACAACTGGCTTGCTTCCAGATTCTGGCTATTACAAATAAAGCTGCTACAAACATGGTTGAGCAAATGTCTTTGTTGTATACTTAAGCATCTTTTGGATTTATGCCTAGAAAGGCAAACAGAATGGGCATCAGAATAGGGAGAAAACAGGGAACAGGACAGGAGCCTACCACAGAGGGACTCTGAAAGACTACCCTGAAGGGTTTTAAAGAAGATGCTGAGACTCATAGCCAAAGTTTGGGCAGAATACAGGGAATCTTTTGAAACAAGGGAGAGATAGGAATATCTGGAGGGGAAAGGAGCTCCACAAGGAGATCAATAGAACCAAAAAATCTGGGCACAGGTGTCTTTTCTGAGACTGATCCTCCAACCAAGGACAATGCATGAAGATAACCTAGAACCCCTGCTCAGATGTAGTCCATGGCAACTCAGTGTTCAAGTGGATTCCCTGGTAGGGGAACAGGGACTGTCTCTGACATGAATTTACTGGCTGGCTCTTTGGTCACCTCCCTCTGAGGGGTGAGCAGCCTTGCCAGGCTACAGAGAAAGACAATGCAGCCAATTCTGATGAGACCTGATAGGCTAGGGTCAGAAGAAAGGAGAGGAGGACTCCCCTATCAGTGGACTAGGAGAGGGGCATGGGAGGAGATGAAGGAGGGAGGGTGGGATTGGAGAGGGATGAGAGAGGGAGCTACAGCTGGGATACAAAGTAAATATACTTAATTAATAAAACAATAAAATTTTAAAAAAGAAAAAAGAAATGCTTCTGCAACATAGAAGAGTGCACACACCTTTAGTTCTAGCAATTGGGGAGCCAGAGAGAGGCAAATCTCTGTGAGTTTGAGGCCAGCTTGTCCTAAAAGCAAGTCCAGGATAGCCAAGGCTACCCGGAGAAACCGTGTTTTGAAAAACAAAAACAAAAACAAAAACAAAAAAAAAAAACAGCCAACCAACCAACCAACCAAACAAACAAAATAATAATTCAAGCAAGAAAGAAAACAAGAAATACTTCTGCAGCGTGAGCTGGCACTTACCTCTACTCTCGCAGACAATTTATTAGTTATACAACAAACAATTGTGATTTCTAGCTTTTATGGCTCCATTAGAAATATTTGAGAAGTGAGAAGCCGAAAAGGCAAGCCATCCCTTTCTCTGTTGCTTCTTTAGAATAATCTAGGCTGTTAAAATAGTCTCATTTGCTGATAACTTTAAAATAAACTAATCTGAAGATTTTTTAGGCAAGCAACATGGATTTCTGGACATTTAAACTTTGAATAATGCAAATAAAAAATCGGCTCATATTTGAAAGTGTAAATGATTTCTTAATTAGGCCATCAGCTCTGTTGTTTTATAACAATAGTGTAAATCTAATATTTCATGCTAAGTAACTATGGAAATTTCATGATGAAAGATATGTTGGAGCATTCAATAAGACATGACAAGGAAAGGTAAAATGTTTATTTCAATTACCCACGATGGGGTTCTGACTTTATTTATGTCCATTATTGTAAAAAGACATCACAAACAAAAATTGTTAACAGAAAATTAAAGTTAAATCGAGTATGTAGGGAATGATGTAGCATGATTAAATATTTTCAAACTTAACTACGTTATACAATTAAAAATGTATATATTTGTGCCACGTTTCTTACATCTTGACAGTAATTGTCCAACCATAAACAAAGCTAGCAAACAGTTATACATGTCCAAACATAATTATAAGGAGAGAGTTCACATTTTCATTGCCATTCTTAAAAATAATCCCTTTGATGCTTATATTATACAGAGCATTAACTGCACCTAACATCACATTCACATGTGATTCACTGCAATTTTGTCAGGACTGTAGTGATACATATCCTTGTGCTACTTCTAAACCCAAATCTCAAGTCATGACCTAAAAGTTAGACGTTTCTCTTTCCAGTGTGGTCACATTGAACTTTCTTCTGCTTTTCCCTATTACTTATTTGCCTAGTTGGGATACTGAAAAACAAGCCTCCTCATTAATTCCTGTTTTGCAAAGCTATTGTAATACACTCAATAATGGTACATAAAGTACCACAATGTTTTGCTGCAGCTTCTGTATGTGTTGTGTGACAATCTAGTTAAATCAGTATACCAATCTCCTTGAATTTTTACCTTTTTTTGTGTGTGTGTGTTTTCGGATTTCTTTTTATTTTTTTTAATTTTTTATTAATTACACTTTATTCATTTTGTATCCCCCCATAAGCCCCTCCCTTCTCCCCTCCTGATCCCACCCTCCCTCCCCTTTCTGCATGCATGCCACTCCCCAAGTCCACTGATAGGGGAGGTTCTCCTCTCCTTTCTGATCTTAGTCTATCAGTTCTCATCAAAATTGGCTGCATTGTTCTCTACGTGGCCTGGTAAGGCTGCTCCCCCCTCAGGGGGAGGTGATCAAAGAGCAGGCCAATCAGATTATGTCAGAGGCAGTCCCTCTTCCCATTACTATATTTTTGTATTTTTGTAGTTCAGTCCTCTTACTGGCTTCACAGATTTTGTTCTGTTTTATTTTATTTTTACAAGTTATACATTTTATATCTTGATTGTAGCCCCCTCCCTCATCACCTCCTGGTTCCACTCTTGCTCCCTTTTCCCCCTATCTCCTTCCCCTAGTCTGCTGAACAGTGGAGTCCTCCACCTCTACCATCTGACCCTAGCTTATAAAGTCTCATCAGGACTCCCTGGATCCTCTTTTTCTTTGGCCTAGAAAGGCCACACCACCAGGGGGAAATGATCAAAGATCAGACGAAGGAGTTATTAGAGAACTCCTGCTCCCCTTACTCGGGAATCCACATTTAGACTGGGCTGTCGATGGGCTACGTCTGAGCAGGGCATCTAGGTCCTCTCCATGCATGGTCCTTGGTTGGTGCATCCGTCTCTGCCAGTCACCCTGGACCCAGAGTTTTTGGTTTTGTTGGTGTCTATGTGGAGCTCCTGGCTCCTCCAGGTCCTTCTATCCTCCACATCTCCCTCCTTCTTCCATAAGACTCAAGTTTCAATTGATATGGAAGGCGAATTCTACAGAATAGATAGCACAGAGCACACTGTATGTAGGTCCCTCCTCCAGGTGGTGGTCTTTTCATATTTGTACTTCTGATCACTTACCTGTGGCTTGTGTTTAAATGCGTCAGGAAAATTTTAAACAAAAAGACAAAATTAACGTTATGTTTCTAGTTTCAATTGGAAAGATCCATTTCGGAGACTACGAGTGGCCATGGATGTGTGATGCCAACAAAGCAAGAAAATTGAATAGAAAATTGAAAACAGAGCTGGATGTTTTGGATGTTTTGGAAGGATGGGACAGGAAACCAGAATGTAGTCCTGTAGCTAAGAATTTCTCCTCTGATCCAAACTGTTAACTGTCTTTGTTTCACAGAAACATACAGACAGGTTGGCAACTGTTTTATTTTCTCTGTAGGAAAATGCCAAGACATCAGTGAGAAACATTTTCTGTGTTCACTTCCAAAGAGTCACTATTTCACAGTATAATTATATTAATGCCCTCTAAGGACAGAAAATGAATGTTCAAGTTATCAGCCTTGACTGAATTAAAAGCCTAGAACTTTTGGAAAGAACCTTGATCAAGAGAGCCACCTGCTTTGAATCATTGCTGGGGTTTACAGAGCCCTTTGATTTTCTCTAAATGACTCCGGAGTGTCTGGGCTGCTGATGCTACACCCAAAGACTGACTGCATTGTAACTTGTGACCTTCACTCATTCTTAAATCCATTATATAAGTTGGCTTTTACTTAATGGAAAAGCTGCAGCTTTTCTCATGCTCTCATGTACACACTCAAGCTCAGGTGAAGCTGCCTTTCTTATCTATTATAATAGGCTCTCATTGCTCATATTTAAATGTATATTTATTTAACTATATATGTATATAAATATATGTATGTATTTATTTAACCATATGCATATATAAATATGTATTTGAAAGATTTGTTGTGATTTGTTAATCTCCTGTCTAAACTCCATGAATGAGTTATTTAATTACACCTGCAAATACTTAACTCTCTTTCAGTTGTTTTACTCTGGTGAATTGTTCTAGTCACAGCTTGTGTAAAATATAAGAAATAAACAAAGAAAAATACCTACTCCTTCAGATTTTTTCTCCTGTATTATTCTGAAACCTCTGAAAGTGAGTCTAGTAAATATTTTTTCTTCATATTCTGTGTTATTATGTTCTTCTGGGAATAAATGATGTCAAAATGCCCCTTCTGTATTTTTTCTTTTGTTTTTCTACTGCTTTAATTTCCTTGCATTTAAAATAAGTTTTAAAACTTCAGTCCGTCCTCTATTTGTCACTTTCAAGAGGATTTAGCTAAATCATTTATTTCAATTGACAAATAATTATGTCTACTTACAGAATAAAACACAGAGATGTTTGCTTTGTTACAGGTGCACATTGAACAATGGCTGAATCATGTAATTAACTTCACCTGTTACTTAATATACTATTTGTTTCATGGTAAACACATTCCAAATTTATTCTCTTAGCTGTTTTTGAGGACATTAAAATATCCATAATCACTATGCTGTACACATAGTTTTCAGAACGTACTTGTTCTCTCTTAACCCCATTTACCAGCACTTCTTCACAGTCCAGCCTTCCTTGGGGATGCTAGTTACAACTCTGATCTCAGCTTCAGTAAGTTTCACTATTTTATATTCAACCATTAAATACCTAGCATATCTGCCTGGAACAATGCTTTTCTGGCCCCCTCACACTTTTGCAAGTGGAATTTCTTCATCTTTTTTGTCACTGCTCCAGATGTGGTAGGTCCAATGAGAATAAAGCCAAAAATGAGTCAGACTAAAGTCTCATGCAATAGCTAACCCTATCAGAGCCTCAGACAAGTCATATTCTGAGGACTAAGAAAAGTCACATGAGAAAAGTTCTCAAGAGTTCAAGCTGTATATATAATGAAGAGAAAAGCTACACATTTTTTTTTCCACAAAGGCCTATAAAGGATAGTTTAAATATTTAAGTAAATAACAGCAGCATGCAATGATGAGTTAGGCTGAGTTAACTCACTCCTATCTGCCACACCTGGGAGAACAGAGACACATTCCAAGAACAATTGTTTGCTTTGAAGAAACTAGGGTCACAAGACTCTTGTTTTCTAGGAGTGTTCTTACAAGCACGTAGGTTTTGGCTCACAAAATTCTGTTGCCTAACAATGTTCTGACAACAGGGACAATTTTAGCTGACTCTGTCTCTGGGCTGTCATATCTAACCTTACAAGAAACTTCAGCATGCAGCAACTTCCTTGAGATACTGCAAAAATTTTCTTAAACATACTTAAGCACAGGATTCCTGAATACAGTGAAGCCCTCTTAGGGGACTCACTGGACATTTTCTGAGTAATTCTTTATAGTCTGAATTCTTTTACCTGAAACAGAGCTTTCCCTCTTTTGGACAAAAAAAAAAAAAAAAAAAAAAAAGAAAAACATGATTCAGTTGCATGGTCACCTCAGTTGGAATTAAACAAGATATCCTAACTAAAAACACTTGACAGTGGAGTGATTAAAGTCTCCCTTATGAGACTTTGTCAGTCTTTAGAGTGTGGGAATTAGATTTCGCTTTCCACATTTGCAAAGCGTCTTACCATGAGGACTGGTGGTGGAGGCACCATGGTGAGTCAGCTCTTTCTTTTATTATATCCTCTACCTTCCAGTGCTGGAAGTGGAGGCATCTAAATCCTTCCTCTTGTTTATTTGGGCTTCATGCAGGCTAGACAATCACTCTACCAGCTAAGCTATATTCTCATCGCAAAATACATGTTTTGAGAAATTATTACAATCAGAGAACATTACTTGTAAATGTACAAACACATTATAGTAAAAAAGATTAATATCTGAATACACAGTACATCAAATAAAGCTACAAAGGTCTCTATGAATCCTTTAATAAAATAAAAAATAAATCACATAAAGCCAAGAAAGTGTGAAAGAGGTGTCTGTGTGATTTTCTCTCTCTTAATGTACACCTGCTACTTACAACCACATTGACAAGCAATGTTTTATACATTTAATTTTTATTTCTGGGAATAAGCACAATCCAAATAAAATTTTAAAAAAAAGAAAAATGTTATAAAACTAAATATAAATTTTTATTAGTTGAAAATAATAGCAAAAGATGTGTTAAAAGCAGCAATGAAGAGATGTTCTAGAATTATTTTTAGTAGAAAATAATTTCCTGGGCTTTACATTTTTGTGGGTTTTAATATGTCTTATTTACACTTTGCTGTGGCAATTGTATTAGGCATGCTTAATAATGGCTGACATTTTGAAAAATAAAGATGTACAAAGTCATATTATGGAATTTATATATATATATATATATATATGTATATATATATATATATATATATATATATATATATATATCTTGAAATCTAAGAATTATAGTAGTAAGACCAGTTTCTTTGCACTTAATTTCAATTTAATTTGAGGAAGTAAATGCTAGCATTTTCTAGTGTAAGCAATGTCTTTTTTTAAATTTTCAATATAAGTATGTTATATTTCATTGAACTTATTCATTATATGATAATTTTATTTAAAATGTCACTATTATACAAATATTGACTCTCACAGATTAGATGTTTGTATTGTTTACTAAAATATTATTTACTCTGGAGCTTTAGGAGTGAAAAGCTACATATACACATTCCAGTGAATTATCTTATGTTGCAGATGCATTTTAAACATGTGATTCAAAAAGAATCCTAGCAGAGAAGCATTTAAAAGGCTAATAAATGTATTTTTAATAATGTTTGTGGATTATTATTCAATATATTTTGCAAATAAAGCGTTACATTTTTCATAGGGAGAGAAGTTTGCATATCCTATTGGTATATAATAATTTCAAAGTTTAATGTCTTGAGACAGATAAATGTCATTAGTTTCTTGTTGAAAATCTTCAGAAGAAACTTGATGTATGCTAACTTTCAACTTTAAAAAAAAAGAAAAAGAGAATCTACTGTTTGTTCAGAATTGTTGAAAAAGAGATAAATAAGGCGCTAAGGGGATATTGGAGTTCCAGCATCCACTTTTGGATGAGAACATAAACTCAATCCATCATTGTGTCAGGCATTCAAATTATGCTTCTAATATGTCTGACATAATCACTTATTAATTATTGCTCATGTTTTATCAACTGCATCTTAAACTTTTACTATCATATACTTAAACCAAGACCAGATCAACTATCTGATCTTATACAAATACAAACCCATTCTCTTAATTTTTTATTTTAATTTTATTTTTTTATATTAATTACAGTTTATTCACTTTGTATCCTGGCTGTAGCCCCCTTCTTCATTCCCTCCCAATTCCACCCTCCCTCTCTTACCTCCTCCCATGATAGGGGAGATCCTCTTTCCCTTCCACCTGACCCTAGTCTATCAGGTCTCATCAGGTCTGGCATATTGGGGTAAGGCTGCTCCCTGCTCAGAGGGAGGTGATCAAAGAGCCAGAAAAGCTAAGATGAAAAACTCAAATAACATTCTCTTCATTTTTATGTTAATACTTTATGTATATAAGAAAGATATTTGTTGTTTAAAACATTGTGATGGTACATACTCACTTATAACTGGATAATAGTCATATAATATAGGATAAGCATACTAAAATCCATAGTCCTAAAGAAGTTAAGCAACAAGGAGAACTCTTGGGAAGATTCTTAACCCTCATTCAGAAGGGCAGACAGGATAGACATTAGAAGAGGGAGAAGACAAAAAATAGGACAGGGCCAACCTCAGAGAGCCTCTGGAAGACTTTTTAACCAGCAGGGTATTGAAGCAGATGCTGAGACTCAAAGTTAACCTTTGGGCAGAGTGCAGGGAATCTTATGGAAGAAGGGGGAGATAGAAAGTCCTAGAGGGAACAGGAGCGTCACAAGGAGGCCAACAGAACAAAAAAATCTGGCCCAGGGGGCTCCTGTAGAGACTGATGAATTAGCCAAGGACCAGGCATGGAGAGGATATAGACCCCCTGCTAAGATGTTGCCCATAGGCAGCTCAATCTCCACATGGGTTCCTTAGTAAGGGGAGCAGGAACAGTCTCTGGCATGAACTTGGTTGCCTGTTCTTTTGATCACCTCACCCTGGCAGGTTTTCCTTACTAGGCCACAGAGAAAGAGGATACAGACAGTCCAGTTGAGACCTGACAGGCTAGGGTCAGATAGTAGGGAAGGAGGAACTCCCCTATCAGTGAGCTAAAGGTAGGAAATAGAGGGGAAGGGAGGATAGTTCTGGGAGGAGAAGAGGGATGGGGCTACAGCAGGGATACAAAGTGAATAAATTGTAATTAATAATAATAATAATATTAAAAAACATTGTGATTGCAACTTAGAAATCTTTCACCATAATACAACTTCTCAGCCTATTTGATTTGTATTGTCTGACTCAATCTATGATTAGAATTTGAGAGAAAACTCTGTTAGAAATCACATGCTTTGTCTGGCCTCAGTGGAAGAGGATGCACTTGGTCCTGATGTGACTGGATGTCTCTGGATGGGTTGGTAAGAGGCAGAGTTCCCCTTTTCTCAGGAGAGGAGACAGGGAAGGGTAAGAGGTTGGGACTGAAAGTAGAGGAGGGAAGGGGTGCGTTTAGGATGTAAAGTGAATAAGTTTTTAAAAATCATGAAATTCATGCCATGCGACAAGGGCTTATTCACTTTACATCCAGCCTGCTTTCATACCTGCCATCTCAACTTCAGATATCTCTTCCACACACCTCTAGCTTGTTTATGTAACACACACTGTCATTTTCTCAAGTTAACTATGCCTCTCCCATTCATGCTCTATATTACTTTCTTTCTTTTAAAATGTGCATGCCTCTGAAAGCCAGAAGAAAACAGGAAACAACCTTGGAACCTGCCACAGAGGGCCTCTGAAAGCCTCTGCAGTGCAGACTGTCAAAGCAGATGCTGAGCCTGATGGCCAACTGATGGGCAGAGTGAATGGAATTTTATGTAAGAAGTGGGAAATAGCAAGAGCTGGAAGGGACGGGAACTCCACAAGCAGAGCAACAGAACAAGAAAATTTGAACACAGGGAACTTCCCAGAGACTCATACTCCAACCAAGGACTATTCGTGGAGATGACCTGGAACCCCTGCACAGGTGTAGCCCATGGCAGTTCAGTGTCCAAGTGGGTTACATAGTAATGGGAAGAGGGACTGCCTCTGACATAATCTGATTGGCCTGCTCATGATCACCTCCTCCTGAGGGGGGAGCAGTCTTACCAGGCCACAGTAGAAGACAATGCAGCCACTTTTGATGAGAACTGATAGACTAAGATCAGAAAGAAGAGGAGAACCTCCCCTATCAGTGGACTTGGGGAGTGGCTTGCATGCAGAAAGGGGAGGGAGGGTGGGATCGGGAGGGGAGGAGGGAGGGGCTTATGGGGGGATACAAAATGAATAAAGTCTAATTAATAAAAATTTTAAAAAATGTGCATGTTGAAGAGGCAAGGTAGATGGATTGCAGGTCACATGACCTAACCATGGCCTGCAATTGCAGCATCAGCTGATCCAAAATACTGTATCTCCATACAGGAGTCCATAGAATCAACATCAGCAAACTGGCACTTCTTTTTTCACCAGAAACATTTAAAAACCAGAAGGCTAATAATTTTATTGATATATTACAAGTTCTGAAAGACCACAGCTGTAAAAACAGAATACTATACCTAGCAAAACTGACATATTTAGTCAAGAAAGATGAATGGATATTTATAATAAATGTGAACACTTAACTAGCTCTACAGATGATTTAGAGGACTTAAAGGATTTTTTTTCAAACTAAGGAGAATAATAAACATAATGGAAAGTCTTCAGAAAAAATCAGATGAAAAATGTTAGAACATTAGTCAAACAAATGTGGTTTAGGAAAAAGTTGAGCCAAAACAGAAAAATCTCAGATATAAGTATCAGAAACCAACTGAAGGAATTCTTAGAATTTTGTTTGGCTAATATAGAAAACCTTAAACATATTACAAAGGATGTTTCTAGTAATAACAGTGCTGTTTCATATGGTACAGAGAAGACCAGTAAATGAGTATTAAGAGGTTAAAAGTGGACCATGATAATCTGGTTCTGTATATCCAACATTCCAAGCTACCTACATCATTTAAGTTATAATCAGTCAATCAGTATTTTACTAACAGCCCCTTTCCAGGTACTCTAACTTTTATACCATGTATATCTCTAGAAATAACTAATTCAAGGGAGAAAGAACCATACACATAGTATGTTTGTGTGTGTGTGTGTGAGAGAGAGAGAGAGAGATAAAAAAATATATATACATACATATAGGTACAGGCAGGCAGGCAGACAGACAGACAAAAGAAACAGAAACAGGGACAGGGACAGAGGGCAGGAAATAGCCTAGGTTGGGCTATAAAACCTCAATGTTCATTCCCAGTTTCATATTTCTCCAACACAGCTCCACCCCCTAAAGGTTTTATAAATTTCCAAAAAAAGTACCACCAAGTAAGTAGTACACAAGTTTATGAGCCTATGGGAGCCATCTTTCAGAAAATCACTAAACATCCCAAATACTTAAGTAATGAATTCACAGCCAATTTTTCAATCGTTTTTATTGCACACTAAAATTGTACATTTTATTTGTCATCTATTTCTTGATAAACATACTTCAAAAGCTTGGGTACATATTGATGAACATGTATGATTTAGGTATGTATTAAGAGGCTATAAGTACATGTGTATAAACTGAGGTAAATTTAATTTTTCAAGACATATTATCATAGCATCTTTTGGTCTATGTGCAGCTACAAAAATCTTAAAATACTATTTGTTAATGTAAAACAACATTGATTGTTCTCATAAGATACAACTTTTATTAACTTAAGTGATTTAACATTAGCTATGTGGAGTTAGGTAATAATTATATTCCAAAACACGTTCTGGAAACAAAATTCTATTTCGTTTTTCATATAGGCATGAGTATAAAGAGCTATAGTAGGTAAAATGGTTTAAGATAATCAAAATTCCTACATGTAGTGTAATTTATATTAAAATTTCTTTTTATAGACAAATATATTTTTCAAAAACATTCTTATTTGTATTGAGGCTGTGATATATTTAAAGTGATAGATATATATGTTTGTAAAAGATCTTTGTGTTAAATTAATTTTCAAAGTGATAAAATTTAAAGTTCATATAAGCTTATTCTCTGTGTAATTAATGTTTTTTATGTTATTATATCTTAAGATACTAATTAACATATACAAATTTTAACAGGTGTATCCTATATTATAGGCCTAATATACATTTATGAGTGAGTATATACCCTGTGTGTCTTTCAGCTTCTAGGACACCTCACTTAGGATGATCTATTCCAATTCTCACCATTTACCTGCAAATTTCATGGTTTTCTTGTTTTTATTACTGAGTAACATTCTCTTGTGTATTTCTGTATCCATTCCTCAGTTGATGGGCATCTGAGTTGCTTCCAGCTTCTGCTTATTACAAAAAAAGCTGCTACAAATATGGTTGAGCAAATGTCCTTATTGTGTACTTGAGCCTCTTTTGGATACATGCCTAGGAGTGGTATAGCTGGATCTTGAGGAAGCGCTATTCCTAATTGTCTGAGAAAGTGCCAGGTTGATTTCCAAAGTGGTTGTACAAGTTTACATTCCCACCAGCAGTGGAGTAGGGTTCCCCTTTCTCCACAACCTCTCCAGCATGTGTTGTCACATGAGCTTTTGATCTTAGCCATTGTGATCGGTGTAAGGTGAAATCTCAGGTTTGGACTCTGGCTAAATGCTCAAACCCCATACAGAAAGCAAAGAGGATGGACATCAAAAGGAGAAAACAGGGAATAGTACAGGAGCCTGCCACAGAGGACCTCTGAAAGGCTCTGCCCTGGAGGGTATCAAAGGAGATGCTGAGACTTATGGCCAACCTTTGGGCAGAGTGCAGGGAATTTCATAAAAGAAGTAGAAAATAATAAGACCTGGAGAGGACAGGAGCTCTAAAAGGAGAGCAACAAAACCGGAAAGTCTGGACACAGGGGTCTTTTCTGAGACTGATAATCCAACTAAGGACAATTGATGGAGATAACTTAGAACCCCTGCACAGAGTTTGCCCATGGCAGTTCAGTGTCCAACTGGGTTCCATAGTAATGGGAACAGGGACTATCTCTCACATGAACTGACTGGCCTGCTCTTTGATCACCCCCCGCTGAGGGGGAGCAGCCTTACCAGGCCACAGAGGAAGACAGTGCAGATACTCCTGATGAGACCTGAAAGACTAGTATCAGAAGGAAGGGGAGGAAGACCTCCCCTATCAGTGGACTTGGGGAGGGGCATGTGTGGAGAGGGAGAGGGAGGGTGAGGTTGTGAAAGGGAAGAGAGAGGGGCCACAGGGGGATACAAAGTGAATAAAGTATAATTAATAAAAATTTAAAAGAATAGTTAATATCTAATATTTGTAAGATAAATTTTAATGTGTTAAATTAATCTGCAAACCTATTGCCCACCTTCTTGCAATCCTCTATTTAAAAAGTAAGTTCATAAAGTTTATTTTCTTCTCTAATTTAAAAAGTAGAGGATGAAATATTTTAAAACCAATTTGTTGCTTGACATTCCTAAAAATATATAGTTAATCAGGTTAGACCCTGGGATTTTGAAATCTATCTTATATTTGGCTGATGTCTAAAGTAATGACTTTGAAAGTAAAGATTTTAGATTAAAAATTGTTTACTTCTATGCAGTAAATATTAGATAAATAATTTAAGTATAAATGACAGTTGATGGATATGAGTAAATCTGTAAAATCTGTAGCATCTGTTTTTTAATCAATTTTGGTAAAGGACTATTTATATGAATACATATGTGAGAATATTCTGCATGTGCTATGTTTCTATATTATTTATCTTGTTCTGATTTTGACTCATAAGTCAAAAATCGCATGTTATTAGATCACATGATTTAATACTGTTAAGTTACCTAATATTCATTTAGAAAATTATAGAAGTAAAACTATAAAAGAGAAAACAAAAATATATATGATCTAATAAGCTTAGAGAAGATATTATTTAGTTTGATGTTATCATAGATGATTCTAAAAGTGGTCTGAAAATAATCTCTATCCCTTTGAAAATTACACTGACTATAATGATTCCTATTTCAGAATAAATTTTTCTCCTCATGTACAATTACTCTAATTGGGGCATGGACCTTTAATTTCTGCTATCCTAGAATCCAAAAACTGTGAAAATGACTTTGTTATATGCTTTCAGCTTTCCTTGAGCAATTAATATGCTTAAAGAACAAAGATTCTGTTTTATCAAGACAACTGCTTATAATTTCTGATGAATGTATTAAGCTTCTAATTAAAGAAAACTGTTTTAAAGAGAATTGGAATTTATTTTAAACTTTGTTTCTATGAAATCTTATCTGTGTTATACAAGAGCTAAATTTTTACTCTGATCTGTTCTTTGGTAATGGAACCATTTATCTTCTGGGTGTTCAATAATCATGCTTGTAGGCCAAAGCCAATGATTGTATGATTGTACCTGGACTAAAATGGTAACATGTCCCATGCCCCCAAGTCAAATAGATCCCAAGGGAAAGGCTACAATAGGACCCCTGTTAGGTGACTCTATAACTCTAGTGACTCATAAGTCCTCTTTATCACAAAAGCCTTGGTGACTAAAAGCTTGTCTGCACACATTTTCTGTAAGTCAGTGCTCATTCTGTAAGAGAAGGGGAAATACAGAGTAAAATGCCCTCACTGACTACGAATTGAATAACTTCGCATTTCTTTAATGCTGGATAAAATTCCACTGTGAATATATACCAGACACTCATTTTCTATTTTTGTTTGTTTGTTTTAATTTATCTTTTATTAATTAAAGTTTTCTATTTGTATACCACCTATAGCCTCTCCCAATCCCCCCTTCCCTCCCTCATCTCCTCTCATGCACCTCACCAAGTCCACTGATAGGGGAGGTCCTCCTCCCTTGACCTCAGACCCTAGCCTATCAGGTCTCACCAGGACTGGCTGCACTGTCTTCCTCCATGCCCAGGTGAGTGCTTCCCTCTCAGGTGGAGGTGATCAAAGAGCCAGCTACTGAGTGTATGTCAGAGACAGTTTCTCTTGCCATTACTAGAGAACTCACTTGGATACTGAGTAGCAATGGGATACATCTGTGTAGGAGTTCTAGGTTTTCTCCATGCATGGTCCTTGTTGGAGTATCTGTCTCATAAAAGACCCCTGAGCCCAGATTTCTTGGTTTTGTTGCTCTCCTTGTGGACCTCCTGTCCCCTCCAAGTCTTTCTATCTACTGCTTCTTTCATAAGATTCCCTGCACTCTGCCCAAAGTTTGGCTAGGAGTCTCAGCATCTGCTTTGATACAATGCTGGGTAGAGTCTTTCAGATTCCATTTGTGGTATGCTCCTCTCCTGTTCCCTGTTAACTCCTTTTTCCAATGTCTGTCCCATTTGCCTTTCTGAGTGAGTATTGATTATCTTACCAAGGGTCCTCCTTCTAGCTCACCTTCTTTAGGTGTACAGATTTTGTATTAGAAAAATAATATTGGATAAACATACTAAAATCTGTACAGGCACTAATTTTCCATTCATCAGTTAATGAACATTCAGGTTGGTTCCATTTCCTCGCTATTGTAAGCAGAGCAAAATAAACACAGATATTTCGTGTGTTTATGGTATGGCGCAATGCCCTTTGATTATAAGAAATTGACTGATTCAATAAGAATGTTCATATATGTAAATAAATTCTGTTGGAAGCAATACAAACTTGTAAGTATGAAATCATGTATTCTGTAGATACATATAATTTAATTTTTTTCTTTCATATACATATCTATACATGTGTATGCACATGAAAGTATGTATATATACAGTTGTTTTTCTTGGTGCCCAAGTCTTCAAATACTACAATATGTGAGTGAAGAAAGGGGACACACTTGCCTTACTCCATATTTTAAAGAAAGTTATTTGAGTTTTTGCACATGTAGTACAAGGTTGCCTATAGAAAGGATCATCCTGAGTGAGTTGTCCCAGAAGCAAAAAGACACATACGGTATATACTCACTCATATAAACATACAACATAGAATAAACCCACTAAAATCTGTACATCTAAACATACTAAGCAAAAGAGAGGACCTTAACTAAAATGTGCAATCCCCATCCTGAAGGGCAAAGGGGATGGACATCAGAAGAAAAAGAAAACAGGAAACAACCTAGGAACCTGCCACAGAGGGCCTCTGAAAGCCTCTGCCATGCAGACTGTGAAAGCAGATGCTGAGCCTGGTGGCCAACTGACGGGAAGAGTGAATGAAATTTTATGTAAGAAGTGGGAAAGAGTAAGAGCTGGAGAGGACAGTAACTCCACAAGGAGAGCAACAGAACAAGAAAATTTGAACACAGGGAACTTCCCAGAGACTCATACTCCAACCAAAGAATATTCATGGAGATAACCTAGAACCTTGACAATGCAGCCACTTCTGATGAGAACTGATAGACTAAGATCAGAAAGAAGAAGAGAGGACCTCCCCAATCAGTGGACATGGGGAGGCGCATGCATGCAGAAAGGAGGGGGGAGGGTGGGACCGGGAGGGGAGGAGGGAGGGCCTTATGGGGGGCTACAAAATGAATAAAGTGTAATTAATAAAAGTTAAATTAAAAAAATCATCTATTATTTAGAGGTATGTTCCATCTTCTCCAAATTTCCTCAGGACTTATATCATGAATTCCCATTGAACTTTCTTAAATGTATTCGCTGAATCTGTAGAGGTAATCCTGTGCTGTTCAACCTTAAATTCATTATGAAAGATATTACATTGATTTATTTGTATATGTAGATCCAATTTTTGCTGTTGTATTTGCTGAGATGAAACTAACTTGGTCATTGTGTATTATCTTCTTACTGGGCTTTAAAATTCAGTTTGTAGTAGGTTATGAACAATTTTATATCTATGTTCATAAGGAAAATTGGTTTATATTTGTATTTTGTTATGTGTTTATCAAAATAACTTATTGGAAAATACTGGCCTTATACAATGAGTTCGTTAGTGCTCCTTCCTTTTCTATTGTGTAGAATAGTGTGAGAAATGTTGACATTACATCTTTCCTAAAATTTACATAGAGTAATAAGATAATATATACACACCTTAGCTTTTCTCTGTTTTAAGCCATAGTTACTACTTCAATATACGTGTTACTTGTCCATTTAAATTTTTATACCTTCTGAGTATATTTTTGGTAGGTTATTAAATGTAAAAATTTAAATCCATATTTATCACCCTGAACAAAACTAAAATCCAAGTGGATCAAAGACCTCAACATATAACCAGATACTCTAAATCGGTTAGAAGAAAAAGTGGGTAAGACATTGGAACTCATTGGCACAGGAGACAACTTCCTGAACAGAACACCAACAGCACAGAATCTAAGAGCAACAATCAATAAATGGGACCTCATGAAACTGAAAAGCTTCTGTAAAGCAAAAGACACTGTCATGAGAACAAAATGACAGCCTACAGACTGGAAAAGGATCTTCACCAACCCTATATCTGACAGAGGGCTAATATCCAGAATATGTAAAAAACGAAAGAAGTTAAAAAGCAATAAATCAAGTAATTAAATTAAAAAATGGAGTATGGAGCTAAACAGAGAATTCTCTGTAGAGGAATATAAAATATCAGAGAAACACTTAAAGAGATGCTCAACATCCTTAGCCATCAGAGAGATGCAAATCAAAACGACCCTGTGATTTCACCTTACACCCATCAGAATGGCTAAAATAAAAAACTCATGTGACAACACATGCTGGAGAGGTTGTGGAGAAAGGGGAACCCTCCTCCATTGCTGGTGGGAATGTAAACTGGTACAACCACTTTGGAAGTCAGTCTGGTGCTTTCTCAGACAATTAGGAATAGTGCTTCCTCAAGACCCAGCTATATCACTGCTAGGTAGATACCCAAAATTTTCTCAATTACACAACAAGGACATTTGTTAAACCATATTTGTAGTGGCTTTATTTGTAATAACCAGAACCTGGAAACAACCCAGATGTCCATCAATGGAGGAATGGATACAGAAATTGTGGTATTTTTACACAATGGAATACTACTCAGCAATCAAAAAGAAGGAAATCATGAAATTTTCAGGCAAATGGTGGGATCTAGAAAAGATCATTCCGAGTGAAGTATCCCAGAAAGAGAAAGACACACATGGTATATACTCGCTTATATAGACCTACAAGATATGATAAACATAATGAAATCTACACACCTAAAGAAGATAAACAAGAAAGAGGACTCAGGGTAAGATGATCAACCCTCACTTAGAAAGATAAATGGGATGTGCATTGGACAGAGGAGAAAACAAGTAACAGGGCAGGAGCCTACCACAGAGGGCCCCTGAGAGACTCTACCTAGCAGAGTATCAAAGCAGATACTAAGACTCATAACCAAACCTTCAGCAGAGTGCAGGGAACCATATGAAAGAAGGCAGAATTAGTATGACGTGAAAAGGATAGGAGCTCCACAAGGACCAAATATATCTGGGCACAGGGTTATTTTCTGAGACTGTTTCTCCAACCAAGGACCATGTATGGATATACCCTAGAACCCCTGCTCGGATGTAGCCTGTGGTAGCTCAGTAACCAATTGGTTTCCCATGGTAATGGGAACAGGGACTATTTCTGCCAGGAACTCAATGGCAGGCTCTTTGACCTCCCCATACCCCAAGGGAGGAGCAGTCCTGCTAGGCCACAGAGGAGGACTTTGTAGCCAGTACCAAAGATACCCGATAAAACATGTTCAGATGAAAGGGGAAGAGGTCCTCCCCAATCAGTGGACTTGGAAAGGGGCAGGGAGGAGATGAGGGAGGGTGGGGTTGGGAAGGATTAAGGAAGTGGGATATAGCTGGGATACTAGCTCAGTAACCAAGTAGTTTTCCAAAGCAAGGGGAACAAGGACTATTTCTAACAGGATCTCAAGGGCAGGCTCTTTGTCCTCCCCTCCCCCCCCCAGGGGAGGAGCAGTCCTGTTAGGCCACAGAGGAGGACTTTGCAGCCATCCTTGAAGATACCTGATAAAACAGGGTCAAATGAAAGGGGAGGATGTCCTCCCCTATCAGTGGTCTTGGAAAGGGGCAGGGAGGAGACCAGGGAGGAAGTTGGGGAGGGGGAGGGAATGAGGGAGCAGGATACAGCTGGGACACAGAGTTAACAAATTGTAACTAAAAGTAAAAATAAAATAAAAAAAAAAGTTAAAAAAATAAAATAGTATTTGAACACTGGATTAATTATTTAAAAAAAAAAAAGAAAAGAAAAAAATGTAAAAAATTATAAATGCCTTGAGGATTTTCTAAATTTTTGGAATGTTTTTCTCAATGTAGTTCCTGGATATTTGGCTTTAAGTTGAGTTGTTTTCTTTTTTTTTTTTAATTTTATTTTTTTCTTATCAGTTACATTTTATTAACTCTGTATCCCAGCCGTGTCCCAATCCCTCATTCCCTCCCAGTCCCTCCCTCCCTCCCTCATCTCCACTGTGCCCCTTTCCAAGTCCGCTGATAGGGGGGACCTCCTCCCCATTCATCTGATCCTGTTTTATCAGGTATCTTCAGGACTGGCTGCAAAGCTCTCCTCATCATGAAATTTGCAGGCAAATGGTGAGTTATTTTCTTAACATCTCCACTTTCACCTCTATTTTTCTTGAGAGATAAAACAGTTTTGCCCTTCTTATGATGGTGACAGAGCAGAGAGAGAGAGAGAGAGAGAGAGGCACACACACACACACACACACACAGAGAATAGATGCTAGGGACGGGATATAATCATCAAATCATTTATGGATTTATAGATTCAATCCTCATGTTGCAATTACTTCCCCAAAGCTCAACTATCATGTAAACACTAAGCACATAGTTTGAAAGACAGTTTAAATAAACCAAAGTAGATTTATTTTACATTATTTTTCTGTTGTTGCAAGACTAAATATGTTACTTTTATCTATGAAGTTATCAGTTTATAACTCAGGGACAGATGTTAAATTCCAAGAAAATACTTGATAGTTGGCTTATATTTTCCTACAATTTTGTTTGAAGGAATGTTCTGTGTCTTACCCAGGGCCACTGGATAATGAACTAGTTGAAGCATAAAAAGGACATGAGAATTTTCCTCCTGACAGCAAGACTTTTGTACTTGTGGAAAAGAAGATTACACAGTAATGCTCTGGTAACCAGGTAGAAGATTTCTATCTACATCCAGCTGCTCCTTTGCTTTTTCTTCTGATTCAAAAAATACTCAAGTTTATTAGCCACCATGAGCACTAAAAATAAAAGAATGTGTTTCCTGCCATCATGCATGTTATCATATGTAGCTTGAGGACAGTAGCATAAGAGCTGAGATTTTTATTTTATTTTATTGCAATTTCAAAGCCATTCTATTTTATTAATTTATTTTTTATTAATTACAATTTATTAATGTCATATCCCATCTGTTGCCTCCCCTCAAAGGCATTCTTTTACTTCCTTTTCACATCTCTTTATAATATGAAGAGAAGAACCTATACACCTAGTTTAGTTAAGTCACCAGAGTGAAAGTGTAACGATTACTCACACTGCTTTTTTTAAATTATTTTTATTAATTACAGTTTATTCACTTTGTATTCTAGCTGTAGCCCCCTCTCTTATCCCCTCCCAATCCCATCTCCCTCCCTCATCTCCTTCCATGCCCCTCTTCAAGTCTATTGATAGGGGAGGTCCTCCTCCCCTTCTATCTGACCCTAGCCTATCAGATCTTGTCAGGACTGGCTGCACTGTCTTCCTCTGTAGCCTGGTAAGGTTGCCCCACCCCCTCAGGGGGAGGTGATCAAAGAGCAGGCCATGGAGTTCATATCAGAGACAGTCCCTGTTCTCCTTACTAGGGTACCCACTTGGACACTGAGCTGCCATGGGCTACATCTGAGCAGGGGTTCTAGGTTATCTCCATTCATGTTCCTTGGTTGTAGTATCAGTCTCAGGAAAGACCCCTGGGCCCAAACATTTTGGTTCTGTTGTTCTCCTTGTGTAGCTCCAGACCCTTCCCCCTTCTTTCATAAGATTCCCAGCACTCTGCCCAAAGTTTGGCTATGAGTCTCAGCATCTGCTTTGATACTTCCCTTTGATATTTAGATAATGGGGATTACTTGTAGGATTTCTAACTCACTGAACTGAATGGGAAGCACACCTACAAAACTACTGAATTTAAATGAAGGAAATTAATTAGTATAACGATATCTAACTAAGTAAACACACAAAACAAACAAGTAACAACAAAATAAAACCCTGGGAAGCAGTGCCAATGATCTGAAGTTACCTAATATTAAGTTGCTTTCTTCACAGCATCTACTAAGTCCACACTGTACATAACTTTAGAAATTCCTGATCTTTTTAAACATATTTCTTTTGTTCCACAAAGATGTAATCTTTGTGTTGAGGTTACTTTGTATACTCACAGAATATTAGGGTTTTGATCAATCAGAGATGTCAGAAAAAAAAGTCTTTGTAAAATATATTTTCTTTATATGTGTTTGAATAGGTTCAGACTTAGTTCTGACTCAGTTTGCTTATATAAATATTTTATATTGCTTTAAAGTATGTTTTATAGTTATAATCTTATACATTAATAATATTTTGTATAAAATTATTTTTCTGTTACTAAATAATCTACTGATAAAAAATATCTATTGTATTTCATAAAATCTAGTATAAAGTATTCCAGAAAATAATTCATACTCTTTTCATGTGTTGAAATAAACAATGATTGTGTTATATTTTAAAAATTAATGAAATTAGAGAATATTAGCTACTGATACATAACCATTCTAAATCTGTAGTGAGAGAAAAATTGTACCTAAATGAATATATTTAAGCCTGTATCACCACATAATACATCAGCCAGATTGTGGTTTTAGAACATTTCTAAATGATTAAAGATGCATTATTCATACATATGACAAAGAATACAAATATAATATGAAATATAACCTGCACAGCTTCACATCATTTTTAAAAGAACATAGAAAGTAAAACCACTTTTTTTTTAACTGAGAAAAATCCTAAAATCTCAGATGACACAGAATTTACTGTATAGCTGTTAGATTCAGAAATTAAACAATGAAAAATGAAAACCTTCTTATCTGTCAAAATAATTATGCTCATAATGAAGATAGAATATGAAAGCAAGGATGTTTATAGCATCACTCTTGATTCAATGAGTGCACAAAAGCTTTAAATAACCATTATCATCATGCTTTACACAGTTAATGATTTAGCCTAACATCATAGCACTGTAAAACAGCACATACCTGAATGCCAGTGTCAATTACAACACTGCATTTGAAGACTGAGTTCAGAACAAAGGATTTGTCCCATTTTTATTAGAACATTAAATCCAAAGGAAAAACAATCAACAGCAAGATGATTTTAAGGATGTGTGAATTTTATAGGTTTTTGTTACATGTTTACAGTGCTTAAAAAAAAAACAAGACGTAACATATGCAACATTAAATATAAAATACCTTTTGTTTTGTTTTGTTTTTTTTTAAATTTTGGTTGTTTGTTTTCAACATGTGCGTGTCTGCGGGGCTTTTTCTTCCTTCTTATTTATTTATTTATCTATCTATCTATCGATTTATTTATTTATTTATTTTTACAATTTATTCTCTTTGTATCCCACTTGTAGCCTCCTCCCTTATTTCCTCCCAGTCCTACCCTCCCTACCTCTTCTTTCCTTTTCCCTATCCCTTAGCCAGTGAGGGAGGAAATCCTCCTCCTCTTACTGTTTCACTCTAGCCTATGAGGTCCCATCAGGACTGCCTGGATCCTCTTCCTCTGTGGGCTGGCTAGGTCTCCCCACCAGGGAGAAGTGATAAAGGAGCAAGCAATGGAGTTCATGTCAGAGATGTCTCCTTGCTGCTTACTAGGGAACCCACATCGAGACTGAGCTGTCCATAGTCTACATCTGGGCAAGGGAGCCTGTGCACTCTCTAGGCAGGTCTTTCATTGATGTATCCCCTTTGGATCCAGCTTTTTTTGCCTCTGTTGGTCTCCTCCTAAGGCTCCTGTCCTCTCCAGGTCCTTCTTTCTCCCCATTATTCCACGAGACTCTGTAGACTCTGTCCAAAGTTTCTCAACGGGCCATGGTACCAAGGTTTGGCTGTTAGTTTCTGCATCTGCTTTGATCCCCTGCTGGGTGGAGTCTTAGAGGAGATGTGTGGTAGGTTCCTGTCCTATTCTCTCCAATCGCTTCCAGAGTCTATCCTGCTTGCCCTTCTGAATGAGAATTAATCCTCTTCCCTAGGGTCCTCTTGTTGTTTAACTTCTTTAGGTCTGTAAACCTGACCTAATATATTTTAATGCAAAAAAAAAAAAACTAAGTAAAATAACATGATTTTTTTGTTTGTTTTTGGTTTTATTGTTTGTTTGTTTTTGAAAAGTCAAATGTGTAAGTATTTCGATGTCAGTTTTAATTGTTCATATGGTTGTAAATCTTATTTTTTTCATGGCAGTTCTGTAACTTTCTCATTCAGCATTTACTTCTCATTCACTTTGACTATCTATAGATATTTCTATGTGTTAACTGGGACAAAAGCTACCAAGCATAGCCCTTGTTTGGTTCAATCACATCCTCATTACATTTCCTGATAAGAGTGCCTGTTTATTATGTATAATATCCCTTATTCATTTGCCTCAGAAGGCTTTATAAATGCACACATCTGTATTACTGACTTCTGTCATGGCAAAGTTTTGGTTTTCCTTGGATGTCTGAAGGGCATGCTTCTTAACGCCCGCTCCCAGCTGTGACTGTGTGTGACAAACAGGCCTTATTTCTTCTAGATGCTGCTCTTCATGCAAGCCATTCTGCTTGGCCATAGTTGGGAAAGCTGGTCATATAGTTTTAATGCTTTGTTTTTAGGTGTAAAAAATATCATTTAAAAGAATCACCCCACAAAAAATTAATTTATTAAATTATCCAATTATTTTCAAAGAGATGTTGAATGCACTGTTGGCTTCTCTGTGACACTTTTTTTTTTCATTTATACTCCAACTTATAAGACAATTATAAATAATATCTAGCATTTGTTTTAAGGCCCTTATTTTCTGCCATATGTTATGCTATTCTAGATACAAATTTGTTGAAGACAGATTTGGCTGTAAGGAGACAGACAAATGCATCAACGTGCACAAAATAACGGAGGGTCCTGCCATTTCAGTCTTCTGTGTGGTCAGGAAGGGAACCAAATGAAGACCATGAGTCTGTGTCAATGTGAGTCATTGTAATGGAATGCTTATACTCTTCATGAGAAAGAAATGCAGATTTTAGATGATGAAGGAAAAGAGCATGCACTTAACAGAGAAGAGACTTGTAATGCCAGGATGCACAAGATGAACAGGTACATTTTGTAATGAAAAAGGTAAGAGAGAATTAAGAAATGAGGCATGGCATAAAATGGGTTGCACCATTCTGCATCATAGCCCTAAAGAAGCTGTGTTAGAAGGCTCATGAATTCATTGATATCTTGGACTTCAAAAGTAAAGAGAAATAAAAGAAGAAAGTGGATATATGTCAAATAGAATTGCACTGGCAGTATAAATACCTGTATGATTTAAGGTAAGCTTTTTAACATTACTTTTTAGAAAAAAAATGTTTGCTTATCTGGGTAAAGTAGATGAAGATGCAAGAAGTATAAAATATGAATCAAATCTCGCTGTTTAAGCTAAAATAGTAAGAGGGGATAAAAATAAATAAATGAGCCAACCAAGGATATGGAGATTACAGTGTCACAATAAATAAAACGTGAAATTTGAAGGTAAATATGCAGGAGAAATACAAAAAGGGAACAATATTTCTAAGTGTCCAGGATGGTCAGTGGGAAGAAGTGCGACATTCTTGAACATGACAAATTCGTGGTCAGTGTGTGTTTGAGAGACATCATTTTGCGATTGAAATACATTCTATCTTAGCTGCCAAAGTGATGTTTCAGTGGAAATGTCAGGTGAACTCTGAGACAAAAGATAGACATGGAATTAGGTTTATAGTTATCAGTACTGATCCTACGTCCCAATTAATTCACTAAAAAGAAAACTAGAAATATACTAGAAATAACTAAGAAAAAATGTGAGGTGATTCTTTTTTTTTAATTTTATTTTTCTTATTAGTTACATTTTGCTAACTCTGTGTCCCAACTGTATCCCGCTCCCTCATTCCCTCCCCAACCTCACCCTCCCTCCCTGGTCTCCTCCCTGCCCCTTTTCAAGTCCACTAATAGGGGAGGACCTCTTCCCCTTTCATTTGACCCTGTTTTAACAGGAATCTTCAGGGCAGACTGCAAAGTCCTCTTCTGTGGCCTAACAGAATATGCACTGAATGTATGACAGGAGTCTACCAGAAAAGGCATCTGAAAGACTCTACCTAGCAGTGTTTCAAAGCAGACACTAAGACTCATAGCCAAACCCTCGGCAGAATGCAGGGAATCGTATGAAAGAAGGGGAGTTAGTATGACATGGAAAGGATAGGAGCTCTACAAGGACTAAATATATCTGGGCACAGGGTCTTTTCTGAGACTGACACTCAACCAAAGACCATCTATGGATATAACCTAGAACTTCTGCTTGGATGTGGCCCGTGAGGTGATTCTTAATGAAGGAAAATGTTTTAATTTATCATTTTAAAAGTTTTGATTCATAATTGGTTGGTAGGTCTTGTTTTTTTTTTTGTTTTTTTTTTTGTTTGTTTTTTTTTGGTTTTTTTTTTTTTTTTTTTTTTTTTTGGACTGTGTTGGAACAAAAGTGCCTACTTCACCCTAAGGGAGCAAAGGAGAAGAAAAGCCTGGGGTTCCACTGCCACCTGGGATGGCACATGCAGTTTCCTAATGACCTCCTGCTTGGCCTTTTGAGTCTCTTAACAATTATTTGGAGCAATAACACCAGCTTAGAGGCTGAGATGTAATATTTCTTTCCTGAACATCAAAGGTCTAAAATATATCAATACTTTCAACAACCACATACATCTCAGCAATTGATTCTCACTATATTTCAGTGCTAGTCCCTGAGTATTTGGGACAATGTTATTCTCTGAGAAAATAGAAAGAAAGAAAGGCTGTAGGAGCAATGATGGAAAGGAAACAGATGGAAATAACCACACAGGATGTCTATGATAATTAATGAAAAGGGGTTTTATCTGGCTCCAAATGTTACAAATGTCCATTATTTGTCTAGGTAAAACTAAGATACAGTTATGTATAACATAGTATATGTTTATAATATATAGGAATAAATATATAATGTGTATATAGGTATATATGTATGCATTTATATATACCTTAACTAGATTCGTACAAGTGTATACAATAACTATATAGGAGATCCATAGAATAATCACAAACTTGTGTCTATGTATACATCATAACTATAAAAGTTTGTTATAAAAACTTAAAACATACATTTCATAAGTGATAGAAAATAACCTTCAAATATCTTGAAAACATATTTGAATAAATCTGATGGGACTTTTATTTATTCAGCTCATTTTAAATATTACTCTCTCCTGTTGCTCCAACATACAGACTAAATTGGCACACTCTCCTTTTAGTCAAATTCTTCTTTATCCTGTCCACTTTTTACCTAATCCAGACAACTTTGAAATATACACCGGCATAAAATTTCAATCCACTGACACAAGTTTCAAACCTGTTGTGAGTTCTTTTTTTTTCTTCAGAATAAAGATGTCTCTTGCATAAAAAGAAGTCAACATAATCTTAGTTTGCATCTGACTTACTTTAGAAAAAGAAAATTGTGCTTCTGCAGTATTATACAATGATTTTTCATAATGTATGCAGAATGAATAGAATAAGAGCAATCTATACCACTGCATAAGAGCCTTTTATGTGTCCTGAATGAAGATTTGCTCTCTCATAAACAACAGATGATTATTTTATGATCTAATAGCTGTAGCCATCTGAGCGCACAGCTTCAATAGCTGATGACATGAGGCTGCTTGAAGTCTTCAATCAAGAAAAACCCCAGAGTCCTCAGGTCATAAAAAGTGCAATGCAATTAGGGTTTCCACTGGAGAAAATAGCTTAATCTAATTCCATTTATAAATAACAAAGGGAACAGTGACAGCAATTTATCATCACTCAGTGCCAAAGAAATGCACAGGAGAGAATGAGCAGAAATACAAACTCCTGAAGGCTGTGTGCCAGCTCTCACTGTTGGTTTAGATCTCCAAATCTGCTTGCATTCCATTTGCAATTGAAAAAAAAAAAAAACTGAAATATCCTAGCTTTATTTGGGTGTAACTGAGAAAAGTAGACACATTCAAGATGTGCAATTTTTTGACATTGTGTACATTTTGGAGTGATTATCAATACCAAGCAGGTTAGCATGGACACTGCTTCACCTGTTTGCCTATGGGCATGTGTTTCTGCCATGAGTCTTAGGGTGTCTAAATCTGAAGCTCAATGGCAACCCACCTGGAACTTGCTTGTTTCCTTTCTCCTAAGCACTAGTCTATGACCACATAATAAAAACCCTGTCTAAAAACTCACCCTCTTGGTGCCCCTAAATTTTATTCTTGGAATTTGCAAGATCAATCTAGAAGACCAATCTAGAACCGCAGAGTGACTTTGGTGATTTTTGTTTTTCAGAGAGAGCCTAGGCCCCCAAATTATGGCTCACCTGAGACATACACACACACAAAAAAAATATTTCACTTACATGGCCCCTCTTTTCTCCTTTATCAGTAGATAGTTAGGGTCTTAGTTAGAGGGCTGGGTTTTCAAACTCTGAAGTACAGGCTGCTTTGAAAGTAACTATGCAGATCAAATCAGAATTGCTCAGATCCTCCTGTCGCAGTGTCCTTGATATTATGTTTATTACAGACACGAACTATCAATCTAGGCACTAGCTTCTTATTTTTAACAAATTTAACACCCACTGCAAAATTCCTTATAGCTACATTCTAATATATGTAAGATGAATAACTATGAAAGAAATTAAATATTGTTCTTTAATTAAGATATGCATGGGGTACTTCAAAATTGTATTATAATTTTCTGCTTATGTTTTAAGATACAAAAACACATTTAAGCTATTGAAATGTTACCTAATTTTCTTTACTTGTACATGTAGTAATTTTGTTTTTTATTTTATTTGCTTATTTAAAGCCACTTTGACACTCCTCAGGCAATTCTGCACACCACTTCTTTTGGAACTGTCAAAGTTGCTCAGCAAAAATCACTTGAAGTACAGACAAGTCTACTAGTCCATTGAAGTGCTCGTCATGTGCATCTTCACACAGACATAGGACGTGTTCGCAGCAGTGCAGCCTCGTCGTGGTGCATAAGCCTGGGGATGCTAGCTTTTAATGTGAGGCATTTCCAAACATCCCCTCAAAGAGTGTATCTAGTTGTTTATTTATTGATCGGTCCACACATGTTTTCATCTGGCACAAGAGCAAAGCTGAAGTACATTCACTCTCAGAGGGCGGGACATACCCATTTAATCTCTTTCAGCGAAGAAATTACAATTGAATGGAGAAATTTTTTCACTTTTTAAGACTAAACCCAAATGTCATCGCCCACCCCATACCATATATATGCTTCCAGACCCTGGTGCTGTAGAGCCCATCTGGATAACGCTTAGTATTTGGGCCTGTGTGACCACACAGGGCTAATCAGCACAGTGGGGAGAAATTCCTGAAAAAAGGGGAGTCAGCCACATAGGGAATCCTTGAGACCTTTCTAGTGAATCAAAAGAAAAATAACATCTTGAAGTAAGTATTCTGGCAGGTTGTATTTAAAATAATATTTCAGTGAAATACACAAAACAGAAGTATATAAAAAATTTCCTAGTACCCTTTCTAGACTTTGCAAGAAACTAGTGAAAACAAGCCTTTTGAGGAGTTTGCTTTTACTTCAAATCAAGTGTTCTATATCATTTGTATCATTGGGTCAGTAATTCACTAACTGAAGGGTGAAATTCCAAATGATACCTATAATCTTAAGAATTTCCATAGTTGTCTTTCTGTAGTTGGTAGTGAATTTACTGAGGGTTAAAAAAAAAGTTATATTTTCCAATAGTCCACTGCAGAGCAAATAAGGTTCCTATACCATTATTGGAATTCTTTTTTTTTTCCCATAAATTAGTAAAACTGCATTTATGGTGTTTTCTTATATGTTTGGTTTAGAAAGTTCTGAAAAGAAACATGGATGCTATGAAAACAAAATATTTAAAATAAAACATTCAATGAAATATGCCAAATTAAAAAAAAACATTTTATTTTATAGCACCTTTAACAACTCCCCAAAAGGCATGAAATCACTTTGTCTGGCATCTGATTTTCTATATGAATATTGAGAGTCTATTCAGGTGTGAGAGGTAGCACAGTGGCAGAGTAGTTGTTTAGCGATTATGAGGCCAAGTGTCTAATTCCTATTAACCACACCTTACAGCTTTCCACATCCCAGACAGGGAGAAAGGACAGAAGCACTACTGGACCAGAGAGATAGTTTAGCAGGTAATTACACTTTTCACTGAACTTTAGGTCCCACGTAGTGAAAGAGTAAACAGACTTTTATAATTTGTCTTTTGTCTCCCTCTACCTATACATGTTCCTTTGAGCCATGTCCCATCCTCTCTGGTAAGAAAATAACTAACTAAACCATTCAATAAATAATTGTTTTTAAAGTAAAAATGTATTATCCTTATCAAATCTTTACAATCCATGTCTTCCATATCTCCTTACCTTTTTATTGTAAGAATCCTGTTTGTTTTCCCATCATCCAGGACTTTGTTGTTCTGGAATGTTCCACTCCTTTTTTCAGAATAATTCCTACCTTCATTAACTAACCCTTTAACAGCACATTTTTGATGTCTTACTCTTTCCATTTCTCCTTCTAATGGCAAGGAATTTATGCCCTAAAAATTAGGTCCACTACAGTACTACTGCAAACTCATAAAGGTAAAGGCTTGTACGTTCACTCTTGTACCAATAATCTATCTTCCCAGTGACATGAAAAAATGTTTAGACTATGACTATTTAATCAACAAACAAGAACTATACACATTAATAGAAACAACATAGTTAATTATAACTTTTACCCTCTGTAAATAATTTCTGGGCTACCTCTGCTCTACAAAACAGACTTTCTTCTCTTTTTCTTTCAATTTCTCTAATTAAGTAAGCCTAGCTTATACATTTGAAAATCATTTTTTTCTTTAATAAAAGAAAGGTAAATTCACTATAAATATACTAAGTGTTCACACACATTTGTTTTAACATTGTTTTCTGGTTTAATCTCCATATACTGACCTAGTTATGTTGAGTCGGTATTAAATAATCTTTAAAATACACCTCATTCATAGTAGTTACATTATAGAACATGAATGGAAATGCCTGCCTGTCTCATAAATTGTCAAAAACTGTAGGTGATAGCAGGTTTAATGAAACAACATGACAGAGGCTGCAAGGAGGCTAAATGAGGACCTGACAGCTTCAGAATTCAGTGACAGGTGGCAGAAAACTGGGATGTGAAGAAGACAGCACTCCCTGTTTAAAAAAAAAAACAAACTATCCTTTGTTTAATGAGCTGGTAGCTTAGTCGATAGCTTGACATGAGCATTGTTGGAGAACTGCACCATGAGGGAAAAGCTGAGAAGGCCAGAATGAAGAAAAAGTCATAGAAAGTCCTGCATTTCTGGCAAACTATGTGTTGGTAAGCATGGTTACAGAGAATATTATGAGCATCCCTGTATCTTCAAATACCTAGCAAGAGTGAATAAGAGTTGACACCTTAGTCTAAAATGTCAGAGTCTCTGACTCCATTTGTGAGTTTTCTCCAAGCAGTTTCTAACTTACAGATGCTACATTAAGGTGTCAGATTCACATGGAGTTATTTATACACAGATAATACTAAATCATTTTTTTAACATATGGCTAGTCTGGGTTTCTTGGATTCAATTTATTGAAGAAACTATATTTTTTTAATCCAATATTTGTTTTTGGCACTTTTGTCAAAATGGTGATTGTAGCTGTGTAGCTTTATTTTTGGGGGTCTCCATCCTATGTTATCCATCTACATGTTTGATTTTTGTTTGATTGTTGTTGTTTTTTTTATCTACAAGTACTATACAATTCATATTACTATGGCTCTATAGTATAATCTGAGATCAGACATTGTACTATTTCTGGTGTTTTTATTTTAGTCTATTTGTTTTGGATGATTGAGGCCTTCTGTGCTCTTACGTGAATTTTAGCTTTTTTTGTTTGTTTTGTTTTGGCTGCTTTTACCAGAGCATAATTGAAATTTTGATGCATCTAATTTTTATGTCACTTCCAATAACACAGTCATTTTTAAAATAGAAACTCTTCTGATCAATAATCAAGAATACCTTTTCATCTTCTAATATAGTCTTCAGATTCTGTGTTGTTATAATGTTTTGAGAAAGAGGTCTTACACCTAATTTGTAGGTACATCTCTACATAGATGTTTGTTTCAAAATTTATGTTAGAAGTCTAATATCCATTTATAAGTGAGTATATACCATGTGTGTCTTTCTGCTTCTGAGATACCTCACTCACGGTGGTCTTTTCTTGTTACCACCATTTGCCTGCAAATTTCATGATTTCCTAGTTTTTGATTGCTGTAAAAATATCATTTTTCTGTATCCGTTCCTCCACTGAGAGACATCTGAGTTGTTTTTAGGTTCTGGCTATTACAAATAAAGCTGCTACAAACATGGTTGAGCAAATGTCCTTGCTGTGTACCTGAGCAAATTTTGGGTATATGCCTAGGAGTATACAGTTGGATCTTGTGGTAGGACAATTCCTAATTGACTGAGAAAGTGCCAGACTGATTTCCAAAGCTGTTGTTCAAGTTTACATTCCCAGTAGCAATAGAGGAGAGTTCTCCTTTCATATAATATAGGATAATCATACTAAAATCTGTACACCTAAAGACACTAGCCAAGAAGGAAGACCCTTAGTAAGTAAGATGTTCAATCCTCAATCAGAAAGGAAAACAGGATGGACATCAGGAGAGGGTGAAAACAAAGAACAAGACAGGAGTCTGAAACAGAGGGCTTCTGGAAGACTACTCAGCTGGGTATTGAAGCAGATGCTGAGACTCAGCCAAAATTTGGGCAGAGTGCAGGGAATCTTATGAAACAAGGGAGAGATAGAAAGATCTGGAGGGGACAGAAGCTCCACAAGAAGAACAACAGAACCAAAAAATCTGGTCCCAGGGATCTTTCCAGAGACTGATACTCCAACCAAGGACCATGCATAGAGATAACCTAGAACCCCTGCACAGATGTAGCCAATGGCAGCTCAGCCTCCAAGAGGTTACCACAGTAAGGGAAATAGGGACTGTCTCTGATATGAACTCAGTGTCTGTCTCTTTGATCACCTCCCCTGGGGAGAGTACAGGCTTTCTAGGCCATAAAGGAAGATAATGCAGGCAGTCCTGATGAGACCTGATAAGCTAGGGTCAAATGGAAGGAGAGGAGGTCCTCCCCTATCAGTGGACTTGGGGAAGGGCATGGGAGAAGAAGGAGGAAGGGTGGAATTGGGAGTGAAGGAAGAAGGGGTCATAAGGAGATGCAAAGTGAATAAGTTGTAATAAATAAATAAATTAATTAATTAAAAATAATGTTAATGAAATGTTTCTCAGTTTATTGGTTAATAAATAGGTTACTGGTATTAAAGAAACTTTTTTTCTTTTTTTAAGTTTTTATTTTATCATGTTTTACAATTTATTCATGTGTATCTCAATTGTACCCACTAGCTTTTCTCATTTTGGTCCCATCCTCCCAACCTCTTTCTCCTTATCCTCCTTCCCTAGTCCACTGAAAGGGGGAGTTCTCCTCCCCTACTATCTGACCAGAGCCTATTAAGTCTCATCAGGACTGTCTGGATCCTCTTCTGTGTTCTGATATGGTCATGACACTACGGGGAAGTGATCAAAGAGCAGGCAACTGAGTTCATGTTACAGACTGCCCCTGGTTCCCTAGACTGAGTTATGGGCTACATCTGAGCAGGGTGTCTATGTCCTCTCCATTGCATGGTACTTGGTTGATGCATCAGTCTCTGTGTGGATGGCATATCCTTCTCAATTATTGCTACACTGTTTGAAATAGCTAGGAAACAGAACCTAGATTCTCATCAACAGAAGAGTAAGTGGAGTAATGTGGTACACATATAAAATGGAATTTAATTCATCAATAATGGAAAATTTAATCATGGAAATTTCAGGAAAATGAATGGAACTAGAAATTATTGTGTTAAACACAATAATCCAAAATTAGAAAGAAAAACACTTCATGACTTTTCTTTTGAATGAAAGTTCCCAGAAAGAAACTACAGCTTCAGCTCGACCTTCTGCAAGGCTAATTACTGATTGGAACGTCAATGCCTTATTGGGAGATTTGAAAGTCGAAGATCTGTAGCCTAATTACAATTCATTGTGGGCTAAGTTTAGCCTTTTACATAGCCATTGCTTGCTTACCTCTTTGTGGGACCTAATATTCTCTGACTCACCAATAAAATCTATTTAGAATGAATTAAACAAGGTCACATTTTCCACCAACCGAAAGTCTAACGATGCCACTAGGTAACATTTGAGGCCACAAGCAGAGGTTTCCTGACTTTTCTTCAATCTCTATATTTAATGTTTCCATCACTGTATTTTAAAAGTGCCTGGATTTATGATTTTCTGCTAGGTTACTACAAAAAACATCAAACTGTTACCACACTAGGACATGAAATACGAGGTTACCAAAATCTATATTCCCTGGCTATATTCACACATGTTTAGGACTTGAATAACTAATTTTTAAACCTCTTTAAGATAAAAGTTGTGATTTTTTGTGAGGACAGTCTGTCAGTTGCCTCTCAATAAGATGTTCTATTTTGTGAGAGTGAGCGTGTATGTGCTTGTGTGTGTCTGTGTGTGTGTGTCTGTGTGTGTGTGTGTGTGTGTGTGTGTGTGTGTGTAATTAGAAGGGGACCATGAGAGAACAATAAGCTATCTTGAAAGAAGGGAATCAATGAGAGAATAATGGAGTATATAAAATTTGTAGACAGAAATAACGTATAACAAATGATACCATATAAAAAGGACTGGGAGATCATGGAGGTGAATGGCAGAGGGGAACAATCAAGAAATATGTAGATATAGATATAAATGAGATGAATATATATATTATATGATACAGTATATATGATGAAAATATCAGAATTAAGCTTATTATTTTGTCACTAGCTTAAATATGTAACTAAGAAAGAAAAAGGTGATTGTTATTTGGAGCAGTGGAAGTGAAAGCATAAGAGATCCATTCACAATAAATTTTTTTCCTGAGAAGCAGTCCAGTCATGGAACAATTAGAAATGTTACATGTAAAACTTAATATTTAGAGATTAAATAGAAAATAGTTTTACACAGATTACCAAATATTAACATGTGTATAGTTTCAGCCATGTTACAGCTGACAGTCCATAGACAAATTATATTTCATTCAATCACCCAAGCATGCTCTGAAAACATCCTGCATGGGGCAGAACTCTTGGTGTCCTGTGGAACTGTTTGGGGGAACAATGGAGTTCCTGTCCTGGAGAGGACAGGAACCCCACTAGAAGACCAACAGAGACAACTCCATGGGGGCTAACAAAGACTGAGACATCAACTAAAGAGCATGCCTGACCTAGACCAGGTAGCCCTGCCCACAGGTAGCCAACAGGCAGCATAGTCTTCATATGGGGTGCCTGACAAGTGTGAGTGTGTGTGTGTGGTGGTGATGGGAGGGGGTTCTAATGTGGATTCTATTGCCTGCTTTTGGTTCATTTCTCCCTGGCAGCACTACCTTTCCTGGCTGTAGGGGATAAAGATATGCTCAGTCCTGGTGTGACATGTGCTGGAGAAGGTTATTGTGGTTGAGAGGAGAGCTGCCATTTTCTGAGGGAAAGGAGAGAGGGGAAGGGGACAGGAGGGCAAGTAGGGAGGGATTACATGTGGGGATAGAGGGGATACCCTTGGGATCAAAGTAAATAAACGAATATAAAATTAAAAAATGAGAAACTGAGAAAGGTACAAAATGTGTTCATGATCATAAAAAGTCACAAAAAAACTCACCATAGCACTTACCCCTCTTTCTTTCTTGGAGGCTGGCCACAGGCAAGTAATGACAACACCAGGCTCCTCCTTTTGTCCCCAAGAACAAAGTATCTCTATTCCTCTAACAATCCTTGTGTCTGTAGCATTCCCTCTAACAGACAGAAGAACATGGTAACTTCAGTTTCTGCCTTCTAGGCTCAGTTCCATGCCAGTTACATAATGAAAAACAAGATCCAATCACTTTTGAAATGTTGGAAATGCAGTCACTGAGAAGAGAACCTATATCAACAGGTTGGCAGTTGAGGGATGACAGATTGAACCTACAGGTTCTTGGACAGATCTAAATGAAACTAAAGCTCAGCCTGGAAATATTTATCCAGCACAAACAATAGTACTGTTTGCTGACTCCAGTTTGTTGACTCCAGCCTTGTGTACAGTGTGTGTGTAGAAGTCTCTGTTCCTGTTTGTGTGCCTCTGTACATCTTTTAATGCTTTCTAATTGAAGAGCTCTGGGGAATTTAGTGGGCATGAAAACACATAAAGAACTCCTTGAATTGGGATAAAAATTGCCATTTAATGATACTATTTGGAAAAACCCGATCACAAATGTGAGCAGTCTCTAATACAGTTACTTAAAAAAAATAGGAATCTGGAATCTCCATCAAAAATGGATTTTTGAATAGTCTGTTTTTTTCCAAAGTGTGTGCAGTATGACATATTTTACATGATCATTCAGGGATTAAAACTCAATTGAATGAGTTGCATGCATGTTATATTTCTTGTGCTTTGCTTCCATGGCCTGTCAAAAGAGGGCCTGGTATTTGCAACGTATCAAAGAAAATCCCGGCTCTTTGCAACTAACTGAAATAATAATCATTAAATTTGCAGGCAAATGGTGGGAACTGGAAAGGATCATCCTGAGTGAGCTGTCCCAAAGCAGAAAGACACACACAGTATCTACTCACTCATATAGACATATAGGATAAACCTACTAAAATCTGTAAACCTAAAGAAACTTATCAAGAGGGAGGACCCTGACTAAAATGCTCAATCGCTATCCCAAAAGGCAAAGAGGATGGACATCAGAAGAAGGAGAAAATAGGAAACAAGTTAGGAACCTGCCACAAAGGGCCTCTGAAAGGCTCTGCCCTGCAGACTATCAAAGCAGATACTGAGACTTATTACCAACTATTGGGCAGAGTGCATGGAATCTTTTGAAAGAAGTGGGAAATAGTAAGATCTGGAGAGAACAGGAACTCCACAAGGAAAGCAACAGAACCAGAAAATTTGAACACAGGGGTCTTTCCTCAGACTGATACTCCATCCAAGCACCATGCATGGAGATAACCTAGAACCCCTGCACAGATATAGCCCATAGCGGTTCAGTGTCCAAATAGGTTCCATAGTAATGGGAACAGGAACTGCCTCTGACATAAACTGATTGGCCTGCTCTTTGATCACCTTCCCCTGAGGTGGGAGCACCCTTACCAGGCCACAGAAGAGGACAATGCAGCCACTCCTGATGAGACCTAATAGACTAGGATCAAAGGGAAGGGGTTGAAGACTTCCCCTATCAGTGGACTTGGGGAGGGGCATGCATGAAGAAGGGAGAGGAAAGGTGGGATTAGGAGGCGAGGAGGGAAGGGCTTATGGGGGGATACAAAGTGAATAAAGTATAATTAATAAAAGTTAAAAAAAGAAAAAAATGCAAAAAAAAAAGAAATAAGAAGAATGTCTAGGGAACTATTTTGCGAGGCTAACAGGAACTTCTGACAATGGGGTTTAAAATCTCTCATTCCTCGTGCACTAGCTTTAAGTTATGTGATTATTAAGAGTTCCTCAGACTGCAAGGCGACCACCATCGGTTGCCTGATTCACTAACCTTATCCTGCTACCATTGTAGTCACTTATGAATGTCACTTGATAGTTTGCTTCTGTCTATTCTCATCAAGTTTATTACATGAAATTATGAATTTTAATGTGAGTGTTTCCTAGCTGGAAGATAATTTGCATAGCAGTAACATTTTCCTATTTCTTTCTTCCCATTTCTGGGCCCCTTTTAATTTTATTTTCCCTTTTTATTAAAAATAAGATTATTTTCTTAAAAAACATATCCTAATTACAATTTTCTGTCATCCCTCTGCTCCTCCAAGTTGATCAAGCCTCCTCTTCCATTCAAATTCAATCTCTTTCTGTCTCTCATTAGAAAAGAGCGGGCTTCTGTGTCCCCTACAACATGCTAGTGCCACAAGATTGTGTGTTTTGTATGTGTCTAAGTGAAGAGTCTGCACTTTCTCACTGCTTTTACTGGAACAGCTCGAATCTTTTCAAGGTGCAGTTAAACCTACACACTCCAGTTTCATCACCTTTTTCAACATTCTTCTTGCGTTCATGTTGTTTTCATTTCTCTATTGAATCTTTTAAACTATATTAGAATCATCCTGCTATCATTTTTACCGACATGACATAAATTCAATAGATTAATAATGGCATGGCTTCATATTCAGACTCTGAAGAAAAGCCCAGGACTCAGGTATAAAGAGCCTTCATACACTCCTAGAGGAAGGGTAAACTAATGTAGTCTCCATGGAAACCAATTCAGTTAGCATATGATTCAGCTGTACCTTGTTCTCCTGGGGTTCCTCATCCCCTCAGGCTCTTACTCTCTTTCTGCCACCTCTCCTACAGTGTTTTCTAAGCTCTGGGGATGGATTTTATGGAGACATCTAATGCATTGATCTATGAGTAAGTGTATCATTAGGAAAGGAATCATTTTATCAATACCATTTTTTTTTTTATTTGTGGGCTTCAAGACCAACCAAACATTAATTGGTTACTCCAATCAGCTTTGTGACACAGCTGTGCTGGTGTATGTTTCAGGCAGGACAGCATTGTAGATCAAAGGTCTTGTGGCTGGGTTGATGTATAAGGTTTCTCTTTTGGAAGCCTGCAGAGTACTTTCCCTTACCAAAGACACTAGAACACAGGAATGAAAGTTCTCTGTAGGTATCAGCTCTGTCTCCCCACGTATACTGAGTCTTTAAAAACAAGATCTTTGTATTATTTGCCAAGTACTTGCTTAGAATGACTCATTGCTATTTCCACTGGACAGAAGGTGTTGCTCATCTTGAGAGTTAGCCATCAAACCTTCAAATTTAGCTCAAATAAGTGATGCCAGTGCCGAAAGACAATCCAAAATGATGAATGGCCTTAGTACTTTGAACTTTAATCTTCTGAATCTAATCTCTCTTAAAATAGCACGTTTTAGCCCTCTGTCAGATATAGGGTTGGTGAAGATCCTTTCCCAATCTTTAGGCTGTCGTTTTGTTCTGGCGACAGTGTCCTTTATATTCCAGAAGCAGAAAGACACACAGGTCACATACTCACTCCTAAGTGGATATTAGACCTATAATATAGGATAAACATATATCAGGAAGGAGGACTCTGGCTAAGATACTCAATCCCCATTCATAAAGACAAAGAAGATGGACATGAGAAGAGGGGGAAAACAGGGAACAGGACAGGAGCCTACCAAAGAGGGCCTCTGAAAGGCTCTACCCTGCAGGGTATCCAGGTAGATGCTGAGATTCATAGCCAAACTTTGGGAAGAGTGCAGGGAATTTTATGAAAGAAGTGGAAACTATAAGATCTGGAGAGGACAGGAAGTCCACAAGGAGAGCAACAGAACCAAAAAATCTGAGCACAGGGATCTTTCCAGAGACTGCTACTCCAACCAAGGACTATACATGGAAATAACCTAAGACCCCTGCACATATGTAGCCCATGGCAGTTCAGTATCCAAGTGGGTTTCATAGTAATGGGGACAGGGACTGTCTCTGACAGGAACTGATTGGCCTGCTCTTTAATTATCTTTCCCTGAGGGGGGAGAAGCCTTACCAAGCCACAGAAGAAGACAATGCAGCCACTCCTGATGAGACCTGTTAGACTAGGATCAGAATGAAGGGGTGGAGGACCTCCCTTATCAGTGGACTGGGAGAGGGACACGGGTGGGGAATAGAGAGAGTGGGATTGGGAGGGGAGGAGAGAGGGAGGTACAGGGTGGATACAAAGTGAATAAACTCTAATTAATAACAACAAAAATAATTAAATAAAAAAGAAAATAGAAAAAAACACAGGTGTCAAAACAAAAGATATAATTTTGAGTTCTTTACTGAAAAAAGTAGCATGATTTGAAATATGATTATTTTTAATTTTTCTTTAAGTTTCACAACCTGTTTTTCAGTAGATGTATTATGATTTGTGTATGTGATTTAGTTCTGATATTTTTAATTAAACATAAAAACATTACTGGCAGAAATCACTTTTTATTTATTTTTTTATTATAATTTTTTTCTTTTTAGTTACATTTTGTTAACTCTGTGTCCCAGCTGTATCCCGCTCCCTCATTCCCTCCCCAACCCCACACTCCCTCCCTGGTCTCCTCCCTGCCCCTTTCCAAGTCCCCTGATAGGGGAGGACCTCCTCCCCTTTCATCTGACCCTGTTTTATCAGGTATCTTCAGGGCTGGCTGCAAAGTCCTCCTCTGTGGCCTAACAGACTGCTCCTCCCCTGGGGGGGGTCAAACAGCCTGCCCTTGAGATCCTGTTAGAAATAGTCCGTGTTCCCCTTACTTTGGAAAACTACTTGGTTACTGAGCTACCACAGGCCACATCCGAACAGAAGTTCTAGGTTATATCCATAGATGGTCCTTGGTTGAGTGTCAGTCTCAGAAAAGACCCTGTGCCCAGATATGTTTGGTCCTTGTAGAGCTCCTATCCTTTCCATATCATACTAACTTCCCTTCTTTCATATGATTCCCTGCACTCTGCCGAGGGTTTGGTTATGAGTCTTAGTGTCTGCTTTGAAACACTGCTAGGTAGAGTCTTTCAGATGCCTTTTGTGGTAGACTCCTGTCATAAGTTCAATGCACATCCCATTTGTCTTTCTAAATGAGGATTAATCACCTTCGCCTGTGTCCACTTTCTTGATTATCTTCTTTAGGTGTGTAGATTTCATTATGTTTATCATATCTTGTAGGTCTATATAAGCGAGTATATACCAAGTTTGTCTTTCTCCTTCTGGGATACTTCACTCAGAATGATCTTTTCTAGATCCCACCACTTGCCTGCAAATTTCATGATTTCCTCCTTTTTGATTGCTGAGTAGTATTCTATTGTGTAAAAATACCACAATTTCTGTATCCATTCCTCCGTTGATGGACATGTGGGTTGTTTCCAAGTTCTGGCTATTACAAGTAAAGCTGCTATGAACATGGTTGAACAAATGTCCTTGTGTACTTGAGCAAATTTTGGGTATATACCTAGGAGTGGTATAGCTGGGTCTTGAGGTAGCACTACTCCTAGTTGTCTGAGAAAGTGCCAGATTGACTTCCAAAGTGGTTGAACCAGTTTACATTCCCACCAGCAATGGAGGAGGGTTCCCTTTTCTCCACGACCTCTCCAGCATGTGCTATCACTTGAGTTTTTCATCTTGGCCATTCTGATGGGTGTAAGGTGAAATCTCAGGGTCGTTATGATTTGCATTTCCCTAATGGCTAATGAGGTTGAGCATTTCTTTAATTGTTTCTCTGCCATTCGATGTTCCTCTTTCGCGAATTCTCTGTTTAGCTCTGTTCCCCATTTTTTAAGTGGATTACTTGGTTTGTTGCTTTTCTGCTTCTTTAGTTCTTTATATATACTGGATATTAGCCCTCTGTCAGATAAAGGGTTGGTGAAGATTCTTTCCCAATCTGTAGGCTGTCTATGTGTTTTGATGACAGTGTATTTTGATTTACAGAAGCTTTTCAGTTTCATGAGGTCCCATTTATTGATTGTTGCTCTTAGAGCCTGTGCTGTTGGTGTTCTGTTCAGGAAGTTGTCTCCTGTGCCAATGAGTTCTAGGCTGTTTCCCACTTTTTTTTTCCAACTGATTTAGAGTATCTGGTTTTATGTTGAGGTCCTTGATCCACTTGGACTTTAGTTTTGTGCAAGGTGATAAATATGGATCTATTTTCATTTTTCTGCATGTAGACATCCAGTTGGTCCAGCACCATTTGTTGAAGATGCTGTCTTTTTTCCATTGAATGGATTTGGCTTCTTTGTCAAATATTGAGTATTCATAGGTGTGTGGGTTTATTTCTGGGTCTTCTATGCGATTCCATTGATCCTCCTTTCTGTTTCTATGCCAATACCATGCAGTTTTTATTACTATTGCTTTGTAGTACAACTTGAGATCGAGGATGGAGATACCTCCAGATGATCTGTTGTTGTACAGCATTGTTTTGGAGATTCTGGGTTTTTTGTTTCTCCATATGAAGCTGAGAATCTTTTTTTCAAGGTCTGTAAAGAATTGAGTTGGTATTTTGATGGGAATTGCATTGAATTTGTAGATTGCTTTTAGCAGGATGGCCATTTTCACAATGTTAATCCTACCAATCCATGAGCACGGGAGATCTTTCCATCTTCTGAGATCTTCTTCAATTTCTTTCTTCAAAGACTTGTAGTTTTTCTCAAACAGGTCTCTCACTTGCTTGGTTAGAGTGACACCAAGGTACTTTATGTTATTAGTGGCTATTGTGAAGGGTGTTGTTTCCCTAATTTCTTTCTCAGCCTTTTTGTCTTTGGTATACAAGAGGGCTTCTGATTTTTTTGAGTTGATTTTGTATCCTGCCACTTTGCTGAAGGTGTTTATCAGCTGAAGAAGTTCTCTGGTTGAATCTTTAGGGTCGCTCATGTATACTATCATATCATCTGCAAATAGTGACACTTTGACCTCTTCCTTTCCGATTTGTATCCCCTTGATCTCCTTTAGTTGTCTTATTGCTCTGGCTAGGACTTCAAGTACAATGTTAAAGAGATATGGAGAGAGTGGGCAGCCTTGTCTTGTCCCTGATTTCAGTGGGATTGATTTAAGTTTCTCTCCATTGAGTTTGATGTTGGCTATAGGCTTGCTGTATATTGCCTTTACTATCTTTAGGTATGTGCCTTGTATCCCTGATCTCTCCAAGACTTTAAACATAAATGGGTGTTGGACTTTGTCAAATGCTTTTTCAGCATCTAAGGAGATGATCATGTGGTTTTTCTCCTTCATTTTGTTTATGTGGTGGATTACATTGATGGATTTCTGTATGTTGAACCACCCTTGCATTCCTGGGATGAAGCCTACTTGGTCATGGTGGATGATATCTTTGATGTGTTCTTGGATTCAGTATGCAAGTATTTTATTGAGTATTTTTGCATCAATGTTCATAAGAGAGACAGGTCTGAAGTTCTCTTTTTTGTTGGATCTTTGTGTGGTTTAGGTATCAAAGTGACTATGGCTTCATAGAATGAGTTTGGTAGTGTTCCTTCTATTTCTATTTTGTGGAATAGTTTGAGGAGAATTGGTGTTAGTACTTCTTTGAAGGTCTTGTAGAATTCTGCGCTGAAGCCATCTGGTCCAGGGCTTTTTTTGGAGGGGAGACTGTTAATGACTGCTTCAATTTCCTTGGGAGATATAGGGCTATTCAGTCTTTCTACCTGATCTTGACTTAATTTTGGTAGATGGAATCTGTCAAGAAAGTTATCCATTTCATTTACATTTTCAAATTTTTGCCATATAGGCTTTTGTAGTACGACCTAATAATCGTTTGGATTTCCTCAGTGTCTGTAGTTATGTCCCCATTTTCCTTTCTGATTTTGCTGATTTGTATGGTTTCTCTCTGCTTTTTAGTTAGTTTGGCTAAGGGTTTGTCTATCTTGTTGATTTTCTCAAAGAACCAGCTTTTTGTTTCATTGATTCTTTGGATAATTTTATTTGTTTCTAATTGATTGATTTCTGCCCTTACTTTGATTATTTCCAGCCTTCTGCTCCTCTTACGTGTATCTGCTTCTTTTTTTTCTAGGTTTTTCAGTTGGGCCATTAAGTTGTTTGTATGTGATGTTACGGATTTCTTCTTGTAGGCACTTAGTGCTATAAATTTTCCTCTGAGCACTGCTTTCAATGTGTCCCATAAATTTGGGTATGTTGTGCCTTCATTTTCATTGAATTCTAGAAAGTCTTTAATTTCTTTCTTTATTTCTTCCTTGACCCAGCTGTCATTGAGTAGTAAGTTGTTCAGTTTCCATGTGCGTGTCGGCTTTTTGTTGTTTCTGTTGTTGTTGATGTCCAGCTTTAGTCCATGGTGGTCAGATAGTATACAAGGGATTATTTCAATCCTTTTGTATCTGTTGAGGCTTGCTTTGTGACCAACTATATGGTCTATTTTGGAGAAGGTTCCATGTGGTGCTGAAAAGAAGGTGTACTCTTTTGAGTTTGGGTGAAAAGATCTGTAGACATCTATTAGGTCCTTTTGATTTAGGGATTCTGTGAGTGCTTTTATTTCCCTATTTGGTGTCTGTCTGGTTGATCTGTCCCTTGATGAGAGTGGGGTGTTGAAGTCTCCCACTATTAAGGTATTAGGATCAATGTATGATTTAAGCTTTAATATTGTTTCATTTACGAATGTAGGTGCTCTTGTATTTGGGGCATAGATATTCAAAATTGTGATGTCCTCTTGGTGGATTTTTCCTTTGATGAGAATATAGTGGCCCTCCTTATCTTTTTTGATTAACTTCTGATGAAAGTCTATTTTATTAGATATTAGGATGGCTACTCCAGCTTGTTTTCTGGAACCATTTGCTTGAAAGACATTTTTCCAGCCCTTTACTCTGAGGTAGTGTTTATCTTTGTTGCATAGGTGTGTTTCTTGGATGCAACAGAATGTTGGGCCTTGTTTCCGTAACCATTCTGTTAGCCTGTGTCTTTTTATTGGTGAGTTGAGTTCATTAATATTGATAGATAATATTGACCAATGCATGTTAGTTCCTTTTGTAATGGAGTCGATGATCTTACCTTGCTTCATTGCTTGTTTTCTTTTCATTTTTGTTGGGATATTATCTGTATGCCCTGTTTTCTTGGGTGAATTCATTTTCATTGGATTGAAGTTTTCCTTCTAGTACCTTCTGTAGGGTTGGTTTGCTGTATAGATATTGTGTAAATTTAGTTTTGTCATGGAATATTTTGTTTTCTCCATCTATGTTGATTGAAAGCTTTGCAGGGTGTAGTAGTCTGGGTTGACATTTGTGATCTCTTAGAGTCTCCATGATGCTTGCCCAGGCCCTTCTGGCTTTCATAGTTTCTGATGAGAAGTCTGGTGTGATTCTGATAGGTCTACCTTCATATGTTACTTGGCCTTTTTCCCTTGCTGCTTTTAATATCTTTTCTTTGTTCTGTAGATTTAGTGTTTTGACTATGATGTGACGTGATGTGTTTCTTTTCTGGTCTAGTCTATTTGGTGTTCTGTAGGCCTCTTGTATATTTATGGACATCTCTTTCTTTAAGTTGGGAAATTTTTCTTCTATGATTTTCTTGAAAATATTTTCTGGACCTTGGAGCCTGGAGTCTTCTTTTTCATCAATTCCTATTATTCTTAGATTTTGTCTTTTCATAGCGTCCTTGATTTCTTGGATATTTTGTGATTGGAACTTTTCTGATTTTACTTTTTCTTTGAGAGAAGTATCAATTTCTGCAAGTGTGTCTTCAGCTCCAGAGATTCTCTCTTCCATCTCTTGTATTCTGTTGGTGATGCTTACTTTTGTGGTTCCTGATCTTTTCTCCAAGTTCTCCAGCTCAAGAGTTTTCTCATTTTGTGTTTTCTTTATTGATTCTAATTCTGTTTTCATGCCTTGCACCATTTCTTTTGTCTGTTTGAATTTGGATTCCTGTCTCTCTATGATGGACTCTATTTCTTTGTTCATTTCCTTTTTGTATGCCACTAATTTTTTCTCTACTTGTGCCTCTATTTGTTTGGCTATGTTTGCCTGTGTTTCTTTAAGGGTTTTGTCTATTTCTTCTTTCTTTATCTCCAATTGACTGGCCAACTCTTTGAAAGATTTGTTCATTTCCTCCATATGAGCCTCAAATAATTGAGCAAGCATGGCTTTAAGGTCATTTTCCTGTGCTTCCTGTGATGAATTGGAGTATCCATCGATTTTGGGGTTTGCTGGTGAAGTCATGATGTCCTGATTTATGTTGGAAGTGTTCTTTCACCTACCCCTGGCCATTGGCTTATCTGAGAACTTCCCTGTTTGTTTTTGGATTGTGCCGATCAGACTGGTACTGTCTCTCTCTTGAGTCTGGAGAATTCTTCAGGAAGTTGAGAGAGGTCCCGTGTCCTTAGTGTGTGCTGAGGACTAGCTGTACCTGTGGGACGAAAGTACGCAGGCGCAAACAGAGGCAAATGCAAGCGTGCGTGCGTGTGTATATGTGTGTGTGTGTGTGTGTAAGTGGGCGTGGGCATGTGTCTCAAGGGACAGAGTGATGGCTAATGTTGAACCCTTGAGTGTGTGGGAGGGGCTCTGCAATGTATATGTCGCAGGCGCTAGTGATGATCGCAGCGCAATTTCTGGCATTAACTGCCTTAACTCCTCAATTAGACCCACAGAGCAGGAACTTCAATGTTCCAAGTGCCCCTCTGTTTCCCAAAGTGGGTATATGGGTGGGAGGGGGTTCGATGCCTGGCTTCTGTTTTAGAAGGACCCAGGATCAGTGGAGCTGCAGATTCTCAAGGGTTCACTCACTTACAGGCAGGTCACTTGGCAGAGATCGGGGTATCTGGGCACTCTGCTCTCTGGTTTGGCCCTGCTTCTTTGATGTGCTCCGCCAGTTCCGTGCTGTTGTCACTGCCAGGTTATGAGGTCTTGCTGCAGCTGGAGATTTCAGGGTGGTCACGTCAGTGGGAATCGGGGTAACCAGCCTTTCTGTTCTCTGTTTTGGCCCTGGTTAGTCTTAAACTGGAGGGCTGATGTGCCCTGCCAGCTCAGTGCTGCTCCGCCGCCAGGTTAGAAAGTCCCTCTGTAACTGGAGACTGGGTTGCTAGTCCAGATGCTTTCTGGGAAGTCCTGGGGTCTCTTCACTGTGCTCTCCAAGCTTCGGAGGCCCAGCGCCTGGTGTGTCTAGCTTGTATGGCGTTTCTGTCTGGTTTTGGTGAGTATATAGCGTATTCTCTGTCACTTTGGGATGGGCAGGCCGTACTGTCAGTGATGGCGATCCTGCGGAGCTAGTATGGCGTCTAGCAGACTCGGGCCCTGGGAGGATGGTGCAGCTGCCGCGCGAATCTGGGGCTCCAAGACACAGTACTGCTGGCCTTTGCCGATAAAGGGCTTGGGGCTCCGCCTCAGTGGCTGCAGGCCCCAGGCAGTTAGGTCTGCGCTGAGAAAGGCGAGTCTGAGAAAGGGGAGTCCGCTGTGCTGAGGAGGAGGGAGGTCTGGGGGAGGGGAGTCCCGAGAGATCAAAGGATCTTTTCTCACCTTCCCCAAACAAGTCCCTGGGTGACCCGAGACCAAGGTTTTCACCTCCTGTGATGTTCCCTGTTGTTTAGAAAGTCTCTCCGTTGTTTTCCTGGCTTCAGAAGTTCTTCCACTCATCAACTCAGAACTTTATCTCTTCCACAGCTTGGAAACTGTGTGTGCTAGTCGCCATCTTGGCTCCGCCCCCCAGAAATCACTTTTTAATCATAAATAGGAATTTGTGGTAAGTATTCATTGACCATTACAAATTCCAAAGTTCAATATATACCAGTACAAAGACAAGTCATGCCCAATTCCATGATTTTTATTCTTTCTTTAAATATCAACAAAGCAGAGTTTATGAAGATTGATATGTTGACCCAGTTTTGACCTATGGGCATCTCCACAGATTTTAAACTTAGTGTATAACAAATTCTCTCTCATAAAGGGAAATGTGAATGCCACTACAAAGGGCACTGTGAAAACCAATATTCATAATGCTTGGAACTTCGATTCCATAGGGGGTAAAGATCTTGTGTAGTTGATTATGCCTTCAATTATTTAATGTTAATAAACTGCTAGACATAAACATGAGGTGCTAAACAACATACAATGGATATTAGAGGAACAGTAGGAATCTGTGCATATCCCGTCAAGAAAGATCAAGAGGGGAGAACAGAAGAATGAACAGAGAACATGTATGTAGAGATGGGAGTAATGATGAAAACAGGCTGCAATGAAGGACCGTGCAGCCTCAGGAGAAGTAAAGCAAACCTTTCTAAGAAGCCCATAGTGCTACTGAGCACTCAAACTAATGACTTCAGGCATTAAACTTTTGTCTAGCAAAACTATTCAAACTTTCTTTTGGAATGTTCACTTTTAACTATCATCAAGTATTTATTGGGGTATATGATTCAGTACATGTGCATTATCTTCACAGAACCATAGCTTCCTCAAAACATACCTATTAAGGCTCACAATAATTATAGCCATAGGAAAATAAAAAGACAAGATAAAACAGTTTTCTGTACTTTAAAACCTCTCTCTTAAGGAATGAGTTTATTTGCAAATGAATCTTTTATAGTGGTCTCTAAGGAACTTGAAATACTTCTGCTCTTTGTCTTTCACAGGTGAGAAGCCTCAAGCGCCTCCTACCACAATTTCACTTGAGCTTTTCCTAGTCCTTCAAGCAGGTAAAGCAGAATTGAAGAGCTTTTATATTCATCACTTAGCACAAGTTTAATGTATATAACATTGAAAGAATCATGAAAAATTGGATTGAGATTGCCTTTAAAAAGCACTTACGAAGTCTTTGTTATAGCTCAGCAATTTGCTTAATAGAGGCTATCTTATTGATATTTACATTTATTACAAATTCTTTAATTTCAAGAAAATTTGCTTAAACTCATACTGATTCACATTTAGAAATATTTTATTACTTTTATGAATAAATGGGGAATGTGAAGCTTAAAGTGAAACACTATTTTTTTTTTTAAATTACAAGGAGTCTACTTTGATGGTACAACATAGTCCACAGATTGTGTGGCTTATAAACCACAGGGAATGTAATTCCACATTTGGAAGCTGACGAATCAGCAAAAGTTTCTGGAAGTGTTCCTCTCCTCTCAAGCTCATCTACATGCTATGGTGATAGTTGTCATCCAGCAAAATGCTCACATGGCAAAGGAGAGAAATTGATTTAAGAATTACAGTTCCATTCAGAATCTCAACCATCATAAGTTAACCAGTCTCCTCAAGTCTCATCTCCTGGTCTTATTAACGTGAGTGTTACGATTGCAAGAGGAATTGACATGACAGTGGTGTGCAGGTTACTTTGTGTTAGTTATTATGAGTGTGTAAGAATTTATGTCACTAATGTGACAAAATATTCATTGCCGTTGTTTTCGTACCTTTATGCAATCACTATGAAAATATGAGAGATTGTTTTTAATACATGATTATATTTGTCATGGAATTTTGAAACTTAGTTGAGAGCTGAATGGTCTTACTAAATGACTATGTACTTAATGGACAGTTAGTTTCATGCCCCCCCCCCCTCCTTGGGGAGCTCACAAATAACTATGGTTTGAATAATCCACTGGATTTATATATCAGTCAAATCACAGCCATACTCTTTTAGGAATTGCTTGTCAATTATTAATGTTGCCAAATGCATATGCAATGGAATCAATATACAAGGACACGGACTAATTTGGTAAGCTCTGTATGTGGAGAAAAATCAATCTTTTATTGACCTAACAACATTCTTACTTTTTTTCTGAATTTCAAACAAAAACTTAATTTTTCTTTTTGTTCAGTGGCCAAGGCCTCTTTCCAGTATTTGTGTTTAGGGGATATATTCAGTTAGTCAAATTGTCAGTTGATAATTTTCAGTGACCATTTTGTCTTTATGTGTGCTCCAAAATCTTTGATTAAAAAACATCAGGAAACAGGGTGAAGGCTGAGTCAACAGGGAATAAGAATCTAAGGAGAGTGCTTTGCTTTATAAACATGAATGCTCCTCTACCTCCCATGTGCTTGTACTCTAAGGTGAAGAAGCTATGAAGACCCCTGTCTATTCAAAATATGTATACAGCAGGGTTTATATCTCTACAAGACAAGATGCCTTAATGCATGATCCACTTTATCCATACCCAAGTGTTAGAATTTCCAAATCCCTCTGCTGTGGCCAAGATCCATGCCCCTCACTGCCAGAAGGCCCTGCCAGAGATCTTTTGATTTGATCAAATGATTTTTCTGTCAACTCAGGAAAAATAATTTTGGTTAAAATTGTTATAATCTTTTAATAAATTAATAAATATATGGTCAGATTGAAGAACCCTGAATGTTCCTGACACAATACACCAAATTTTAGTGTCATTTCTCTACCACCCCTGGCATACCATTGTCTTCATGGATCCTCTTGCTGCTGCTATCATTTCGTCAGTGGAAGCATTTAATTTATATATCAATTTTATGGCTTATCAGACTTTGAGAGCACTTGCAGATGTATTGATGGCCATGAGTCTTTCAAAATAATGGACAGTGCTGACCTCATTCAGTGATTGATGATGGTTACCTGGATCCAACTCCCCACCCACTAAACCTGGGTCCTGAGCCTATAGTTTGTAAGTAATTTGCTCATCTACTGAAACCATATTTGAGAATAAAACATTAGTATATTTGAGTTCTACTGTTTTCTTCAAAAGATCAGGTCCAGAATGATCTTGAATATATGTTTTGGATCTCGCCACACTCATATGACTTTTTTCATTGACATGTAGTCCCTACTTCAAACTGAGGAGTTCCTGGCTATGGAGCTTTCTGTAGAGATCAACTCATCTGTTCTGTACCTATAGACCAACCATGCTCAGTACAAAAGACTGGGGTTTATGCACTGGAGCTACTGTAAACCATATCATTTCCCACGTTGCTCAAGGCTGTGCCACAATATGATGAGGCACACAAGTTTAACAGCCCAGTCCAGTTCCTGAAACTTCTTTTTTTTTTTTTCGTTTTTTTTTCTTTTTTTTTAAATCTTTTATTATTATTTTTTTATTAATTACACTTTATTCATTTTGTATCCCCCCATAAGCCCCTCCCTCCTCCCCTGCCGATCCCAATGTTGCCTGTGTGGTCCAATGCTGGATGGCCAGAACTAATTGGTTTTATTATGCTTTTAGGGCACAATTTAAAAACCAATGTTGATACTGTTGGTTTTGAATACAGGTTCATTAATTTTCTATTGCCAAAAAAATTTTATAGCATAAAAATGTATTAAATTAATAGGACAAATCTCATGAAGTATAAATTAGAATAAGAAAGTTAACTTTGTCTTTAGTTAGCCAAACTTAACCAAAATCTCCAGGGTTTTTATCCTTATAAGTGCCATGAGCATTTTACTCCCTAAGTTAACTTATGCAAGCCAGTACCACAAAATTTGAAGCCTTTGATGTATATTGCCAGTAGTACATTCAAGTAAAAAGGATTTTTTTTTCAGACATTCTAGGTGGTTTGTTTATAGTCTCAGTGTGCCAGAGGATGACCTTTCATGCTTTACATCTGAAATTCTAGAAACTCTATAGCAGAACTCTAAGACAGAAATGTTTCCTGCAACGAATTTCCTGGTGTGATGTTCAAATGAGAAATACTTTCCTACTTTATTATGCATAATTAATAAAATTTATGTTGTAGTTCAATTATATATTTCATTTATCTAATTAAACCTTTTCAGAAATATGAACATATTCTTGAACCTAAGACAACAATTACATGGCCACCAATGAAATATAGTAGGGTACTTTGAAAATATTTAAAAACTGTTGACACTTATTTCAGCTAATTTACAAACAAGGTCAATGAATATTTATCATTATTTTCTGAAGTGTTAATTTAAATGTTTTCCCTGAATATATTTAGTTTATAAGCATCAATAACCATTTTAGTAAGAAAGCTTTATCCAATTATAAAAGTTAGTTAGAAAGCAATCTCATGCAAATAATTGCTGTTTTTCCCCTTTGTGTGTCCTTATAGTACAATACTCCTGGGTAGAAAATGAAATGTAAAACATAAAAGTTAATTTACTAATGCAAAAATTTACAAGCTTATTTAGCCTTTTATTCCTGGGTGATTAATATTTGTTTCCTCAGTCTTGAGTTATATAAAGTACATTGAATTTTCTACTAGAATAAAGAAATGTATGAAAGCTTTCAGTAACAGCTGATAGAAACCAATTCCTAGAAATGACAGTTTTAGATTAGGGGGCCTCCATGGATGGCAGATAGAGTGAGAAGGAGAACATTTCAAAATTAAAGGAATTTCATGCAAAAAAAAATGTTTAGGTATAAAGTGTTCAGGTCAGTTTTACATAGTATAATAATAAAATATGAATATTATATTATATTTACACAGTGAAATTAATCTACCAAGATATGCATCCTTGCTACATATTGCATCCAGATCCATGGAATACTTAGTGCTTATTCTACTGTGTAAATATTCCTATTTTTAATATATTCATAATAAAACATGAGAAAATTGGGAGGGAACAACACACTAAATAGTCATATCATTAACATAAATTTTAAAATATATATTCTTCTCTTCTACATTGCTTCCTGACCACAGTTTGCCCTCACTTTAATGCTCCCAGTCCCTCCTCCCGCTTCCCTTGTTCCACAGATCCACTCCTCTTCCATTTCCCTTCAAGAAAAAAAAAAAAAAAAAAAAGCAGGCATCCCAGAGATAGTCACTGAACATGGCCTAACCAGATGTAATAAGTCTGGGCACACACCTACATATTAAGGCTGGACGAGGCAACCCAGCATGAGAATAGCCCCAGTGCTTTCAACAGAGTCAAAGACAACCTACACTCCAAGAAGAACACCAAGCTACACAACCATAAGCTATATACAGAGGACCTAGCTCAGACCCATACAGGATCTGTGTTTGTTGCTTCAGTCTCTGTGTGAGCCTTGCTTATTTGACTCTGTGGACCTTGGTCTTGTGGTGCCCTCAACAGCTCTGTATTCTCTATATATTTTCTCTCTTCCTCTCTTCAATGTCCCTCTGCCTTTGCCTAATATTTGGCTGTGGGTCTCTGCATCTGCTCCCATATGTATTAGATGCTCCTCCCCCTACCCCCAATGGAAACTGTGCAAGACACTGATCTATGAGTATAGCAGAGTAGCATTAGAAATCCTTTAACTGCTGTTTGTTTGTTTGCCCGTCTTGTTTGGTTCTATCCTGGGTCTCTAGGCTATCCTGCTTCTAGCTCCGGACCATCCATGCCATGTCAGGCAGGCCTCCCTCAAGTTTGTATCAGTAATTTGTTGGCCACTTCCACAGGTTCTGTAACCACATCTTGCAGACAAGACAGATTGTACATTGAAGCTTTTGTGGCTGGGTTGATGCTCCTGTCCCACTGCTGGGAGCTTTGCGTGGTGATAGAAGATTGTCCCCTCTACTATGAGACCATGGTAGGGTAGCTCTCATAGACTCTCATAGATTCCAGGGAGTTTCCTCTGCACCAGGTTTCTTTTTCTTTTCTTTTCTTTTTTTTTTTTTACACTTTATTTACTTTGTATCCCTAATAAGCCCCTCCCTCTTCCCCTCCCGGTCCCACCCTCCCTATCCCTTCTTCATGCATGCCTCTCCCCAAGTCCACTGATAGAGGAGGTCATCCTCTCCTTCCTTCTGATCTTAGTCTATCAGATCACATCAGGAGTGGCTGCATTGTCATCTTCTGTGGCCTGGTAAGACTGCTCTCCCCTCAGGGGGAGGTGATCAAAGAGCAGGCCTATCAGATTGTGTCAGAGGCAGTCCCTCTTCCCATTACTATGTAATCCACTTAGACACTAAATTGCCATGGATTATGTCTGCACAGGGGTTCTAGGTTATCTCCATGCCTGGTACTTGGTTGGAGTATGGGTCTCTGGGAAGACCCCTGTGTTCAAATCTTCTAGTTCTGTTGCTCTCCTTGTAGGGTTTCTGTCCTCTCCATAACCTCCTATTTCCCACTTCTTACATAAGATTCCATGCACTCTGCCCAACAGTTGGTCATAAAGTCTCAGCTCTTTGATAGTCTGCAGGGCAGAGCCTTTCAGAGGCCCTCTGTGGCAGGTTCCTAGGTTGTTTCCTGATTTCTTCTTCTTCTGATGTCCATCCTCTTTGCCTTTCGGGATGGGGATTGCTGCACCAGGTTTCTACAGCACCCCCAAATGCCTTCCGGTTTTCTCTCCCAATAACCTCTCTCTCTGCTCCTCACCCTCCAAACCCTCACTCTGTCTAATCCATCTTGTTCCCATTCCACCTACCCTAGCCCACCAGCAAAATCTATTTTATTTTCTCATCCCAAGTATCTATCTTTGAGCCAAAACATTCTTAATTTAGGGATATTTTATGCCATGTAAGAATTTATCCCAGAGACTCATACTCCAACCAAGGACTATTCATGGAGATAACCTAGAACCCTGACAATGCAGCCACTTCTGATGAGAACTGACAGACTAAGACCAGAAAGAAGGAGAGGAGGACCTCCCCTATCAGTGGACTTGGGGAGGGGCATGTAGAAAGGGAGGGGGAGGGTGGGGCCGGGAGGGGAGGAGAAAAGGGCTTATGGGGGGATACAAAATTAATAAAGTGTAATTAATAAAAGTTAAATAAAAAATTAAAAAAAGAATTTATCCCACCTCAGTTTTGAATATAACCTTGTAGTCTGTCTTAATAATGCAGACACAAGACACCCTATGCTAAATTGACAGAGGACACACAGAGATGGCATCAGTTAACCACTACACAGAGGACTTCTGAAAGGCTTTGCCCTGCAGACTATCAAAGCCGATGTTAAGACTTATGGGCAACCTTTGGGCAGAGTGCAGGGAATCTTAGGAAAGAAGTAGGAAACAGTAAGATCTGGAGAAGACAGGAACTCCACAAGGAGAGCAACAGAACAAAAAAATCTGAGCACAGGGGTCTTTCCTGAGACTGATACTCTAACCAAGGCCTATGCATGGAGATACCTTAAGACCCCTGCACAGATGTAGCCCATGGCAGTTCAGTATTCAAGTGGGTTCCATAGTAATAGGAACAGGGACTGTCTCTGACATGAACTGATTGGCCTGCTCTTTAATTATCCCCCCCCCCCCGAGGGGGAAGCAGCCTTCTCAGGCCACAGAAGAAGACAATGCAGCCACTCCTGATGAGACCTAATTGACTAGGATCAGAAGGAAGGAAAAGAAGTCCTCCCCCATCAGTGGACTTGTGCACATGTCTTATCAGGGGCACATGTGCAGAGGGGGAAGGAAGGGAGGGATTGGGATGGGAGGAGGGAGGGAACCACAGGGGGGATACAAAGTGAATAAAGTGTAATTAATAAAGAATAAAAAAAAAGAAATTCATTCCTCTTGCGAAGAAATAGACATCATCATTATATTGGACATAGGGAATTTTAAGACTCCACATGTTTCTCCTCAGGTATTATAACTTTGCTACTGTGTACTATGTACTAATTCCATTTCATCTAAATAAGCTCAGATATTTTTAAGTGATTATGAGAAACAAAGAAAACTGGGCTACAGTTATGAAGATCAGGTCAAATCAAATAGTATATCTATTGTATTCACAAAATTGCATACTAAAATGTATATTGCTGCAAACATAATTACTGCAGTACAAAATATAGAGTGATTATTTTAAGACAAATAGTTATGCAGGATACCACGGATAGCTGAAACACAAAGGAACAATTTTCTTTCTTTGATATGTGGTATGCTAAGATGAGCCATGCTAACATAAACACTATGAACTAATACTGGCTTCCTAAGGCTTTCAGCTATGGAAAAGAGAGCTGACTGGCAGCATAATTATCAACATCTTAAGATGAAATGAGTACACAGAGTTGTGAGCAAAACAGCTAGGTCTTCATTTAACACAGATTGCCTTTTTTTCTGGGGAGCTTTCTCAATAAATGTATTTATATAGAATTATTTTTACCTCACCTAAAACTGATTATAGACTCAGATTTCTGTCCCATGTATTGCTTCTCTACCACCTCAGACATAAATTTTAAAGTACAGTTGCTCTTATGGGCTGTGTTATATTCAAAGAGCTAACACTATAAACTCTTGTTTTAAATTCACATGCAGGTTTGGGTTACTTTTCCTTTTCAACCTGGTTTGACACAAATCTCATTAGTGCTGTGTATTATGCCAAGATTGGCTTGAAAGACAATTGTATTGATCAATTTACAGGTATAAAACTATATTCAATTCGTATAAAGTTTAGTCTCAGAGCTTAAAATTCATGCTATCTTTATGACACAAATGTTATTACTATAAGTGAGAATCTTATATATGATATAAAATCAAATTTTAGTTCCCTACATATTCTCATTTCCTACTTGAAAACAGTTAACAGATTTGTGTTTATTTTTGCAGGTATGCTATTACGTATATGCTCATATAATGATTATGGCTAATAATTCCATTCTGTTATTTAGTATTGTATTATCTTATTTTTATTACATTATGCAGTATTTTAGGTAAAACTTAATGCAATTAATACACTGACCTTTTGTGACGTTTTATCTTGTCTATTAGTGAAACCATCTCATACATATTAAAGCTCACTACCATGACATACATGACAAAGGTCACAGGCATTCATGTGAATGTGCCATAATATTTTGATCAGCTACTGCTGAACTTTCCCATCTAGTTTTGCCACATAATTTTACACTTGGTGCTTGGCTTACCCATTATACCTGCAATAGCAATGAATACTCTTACTCTAAGTAAGAGACATGAGAACGTTTTCATGTCAAGTGTTGCCTCCTGCTGTCCAGAGTTAGGAGAATTTATACTAACTTGACTCACAAATCCCCAACATGAAAAACTCTAAATACACTTTTATAAACATGAGCTTATCAGTAGACATTCTGTCAGGAACTTCTTTCTATCACATCTCCTCTCACGGAAGCATAATACAGAGAGCCGGAAAGGAGGAGTAATGTGGACGGAAATGTAGGACCCGCAATCACTTGAAGTAAAGGAAGAGAACAGGATTCAGTGTAGCGCTTGTACCGGTAGGACTTACCAGAAAACCATTCTTCTTGCCTCTCTTTCTTGTCACAAAGGCCTGTGCTGTAAGGGGGGGAGGGCTGCCCCAGTCATTCTCTCAACACTACTCTGGAAAACTCAAAGCAAATGCCATGGGACTGCGGTGGGACTCGTCCTGAAGTAAGCCCAGCAGTACCAATGAGAGAGAAGACAGATGTCACCAGTAGACTGATAGCTCCTGAAAGCCTCCTGTCCTTGGTCTGGTTTATATTCTTTTATACACTAAAGGCATTAGGTGAGATGAAAATATTTAAGCAAGACTGTACAAAGGTAAAGGTGGCTTCCATCGGCAAGTTGCTAAGGGCAACAAACCCTTGTTTCAGCTATTCCTCCATGCGGCTGTGTTCCTCATACTAAGTGAAATCATGCTCAGCACGTAGGCAGCACAAGCAGTGCCTAAAGTAAATAGCTGAAGGCATCAGTATCTTATAATTGGTCTTTTCTGTCTTATTCTACTTCAGGAAACTTCCTGAAACTTGGCCAGCAGGAAATGCTAGACTATGGACAATGTGTAATCAGTGCTCCAAAGACCAGTAAGGTAGAACCCCAGTGAGAGGCAAAGAACACAGCAGAGCTTGCGTACATGGGAAGTGCACGATGGGACTGAGCCAGCAGTGGCAGCTGGAGTCCTCAGAATGCCCCTGAATAGGACAGAGACTTGGCATCTTCTCTCAAGGAACAGGCTGGCTTGGCTTCTAGTATCTCTCTGTCTCAGTTTTATGAGGGCTGGAAATGTGCTTCGTTTTATAGTTATATAATATGAACATTTATTTCCATCTCTAATTTTTTTACCTATATTTTTGCCTTCTATTTTGTTTCCCTCTTTTACTTTTTCTCTGTAATCACTACTAATCACTACTGTTCTCCTCCATTTTGCCTTTTCCACTTATGACCACAATAACAAATGTATGAGTACACACAGTACAATCTTCCTCTATGCTTCCTAAAATGATCGACACTTGATGATGAACCTTTGCTTCACATCAAGCCTTTACTGCACCTTCACTGTATGCCTACTTACCATAGAAAATGATTGCTGTTGAAAACAATACTTAGGGCCCTTAAACACCAGTCCAGCAGGGATGTAAGGCTCATGGTTCTTATGTTACACCCAGTAAATGTTCAATAAATGGCAGCTATTTTTACTGCTATTATCACTACTTACTTGATGGTGTTAAGATAAAAGAGCACAGGATCAGAGGAATGCAGTGGAGATATCGTAAGCTGCTTCAATTGTCTGTGTTACCAGAGTGTTCCTGCATCCCTCTTTAGAGCACCATGAATTCATAAGATTAGAAAGCATCAAATAGTACAAAGGAGTGCGTTTGGTTGGAAAAAAGAAAAGAAGCAAATACAATGAAAATTCCAGGAGAGCATCACTGAACTGATGAAGAATACTAAATAACTGCGAAATGTCTGGGGGTTTCAGCACTTACTGGTGCTGTTTCAGCACATTTCAACAACTTACCAAAGAAGGACCTCGTTCTAATAATGATTTTCCTAAGGTTAAGTATTATTTATCAAAATATTTAACTTGGCACTCAAAAAATCTTTGATGTCATTGTTTTAGATCATGTTAAGTCAGTTTGAAATATCTTCAAAATAATATATTTGCTATTTTCACTTTTTAAATTCTCATATCTTTGCAGTAAAAAAATATATATTTCTGTTTTGTTTTTCAATATCCAAAATTGATAATGATAGCCATCAAAAATCTGATATAACTGGTGAAGAACAGAGGCTTCCAGATTCATGCAAAATTCTCCGGTGTCTGTGAGAGCTGTCTGCTTTTCTCTGTGGAAGGAAGGGCGTGCACAGCTGATCCCACTCAGAGATAATACCACTACAGTTTATACACCCGATTCCTCTTCATGCTTGCAGAGAACTCTCTGCCAAGGTGAAGTGAAGGGAAAATAGGACGGAAGAAAGGCTAGCAAAGACCCATTTTTCATGGCATTCCTTTAACAAAATACAAAGATTCAGAATCTGTACTCAGCAGACAGTAAATCACTTGGGAGCTACCTTTATCCTCGCAGACAACAGTGGAAGACTAAAGTTCCAAAAGCGCTTTTACTGCACATGTATAGACTCAAGATAAGCACACAATTTCCTCCAAATCCTCACTAAAAAATTAATGAACAGCCTGATAATGAGACTCTTTCTTCTGCAAGCCAAGTCAGGAACTTAGTTCTTTTCACAGCAACAGTGCGAAGTGAGCTGGGCAACTGAACACTCAGACTTCAGATAGAGGCTTTAAATGCCAATCAGGGTTGTCTTTCTTCATTGACATTTTAAGAGAAACAAAACAACTGAGAACACCTTCCTCCCATGATGGCTGGACAGACGCACTAAATGACATACTTCCATTTCAACTTTGAGACTGGCTTTTTTTTTCTTTATATGGAAAAAAGATCATTATTGCATAAAATAACTTCTGCTTAGCGATGGAAAACTGAAATGTTTTTATTTCTTAGAAAACAATGGAATGAGTGGGACTGAGTAAACTTTAGAGAATTTGAAGGAAATATGAAAGTCATCACCTAACTTTAAATCTGTAATAACTTGAAATTAGAGATATTTGTTGTTTTTTCAAAGTACTTCAGTAATGAGCAATGTAACCTATATTTCCTAACATAAAATGCTGCCTTGTATACTTCTCAAATATCATGCAGTACCTTAGCTATAAATTATGCTGTAGCATTTGCTCTCATTCTATAATCTCCCTTCCTCGGGGGCTATCACATTGAGAGATGTCTCCTTCAGCCACAGTGAACATAAAGGTGGTCACAATTAGTAGAATATTTTCACTTGAACTTCACCAAAAACTTTTAAAGTTGCGGTTATATTCTCATGTGTCCACTACTATGTTATTGTGATATCTGAGTTTGGATTCTTTGCAATATCTGACATGTAGGTGCAAACCGATCTTCCCACTTGCAGCTTATGTGGACATGCACTCCAGCATAGACCACTCCCTTGGTTGTCGGTGCTTCAGGACAAGAACAGAAACTACGCTGAGTTTGAAATGACTCCTTGTTCTTTAGATAATTTTGGAAAAATGTTGCTGTTGGTCAAACATATGAACACAAAGTTAAACTGAGACTTAATGTCCAAATGTTGATTATATTCTGTTGGACTTTGAGCAAGAATTAACAGATTTCTTCATATAATGAAATCAATATAAGATCTACACAAGAGCAACATTGACTCATCCTGTTGTTTCCTAAAAGACGAAATTTTGTTAAAACATAAAAATAAGTATTAAATGGAATTGCAGCCCAGGAATATCAGCTTAGAAGGGAGAAAATATAGTTACTACTGTTATTATAAACAGTAGCTGCTATCTCTACTGCCATTCTTAAGTCAGACAAAGGTGTCTTTATCCTTGGCTCTATATTCTCTGTGCTGTTGTGTATCATCTTCATTTCCAAAAGGAAAATGAAGTTTGAGTTGGTGAATAGCATCTTAATACTTAGAATAACAGGAATTTGGGGCAAACGTTATAATTCACTGTCCTTGTACATCTTGGCTTTTGGATAATATAAACTATATAGAGATTGTGATATATATATATATATATATATATATATATATATATATATATATATA
>NW_026596244.1:5391446-5399977 GCF_907164565.1 Psammomys obesus | reverse complement strand
ATATATATATATATATATATATATATATATATATATATATATATATAAAACTTTTGAGTATTTATTTGATTATTCAATCTGAATTCTTCCAAGGCACTCCTCACCCAAGGTGATAATGATAGATGATAAGACATATCTTCTTTAATCCCCTGCCAGTGGCTTTGCCCCAGCACAGAAGCATTGGCAGATTTATGCCGCATCAGTAAGTGAACATAAACAAAGTAAGATGTTTTATTTTACAGTGGTTAGAGAAGCTTGTTACAAAAATAAAGCATAGAGTTCTGATTGATTGTTTTATATTCACTGAGTAGGGTGTGAGGTTGGCTACATATTTTATTGCAAATTAAATATCACTAATATTCTTGAAAACATTTATTTCTTTTACTCCTGCCGACTTGAGAAATAGACGTCTGGGTTAAGTATACCCAGAGGATGCAGCTACCATTAGTTTAGATGGTGTGTGCAGCAAACAGTGCATTGATGTTGTTTGGGAAAAAATGAACATAGTCATGCAGGTCATTGTCATTTTCTCCGTCAAAAACAGTTTTTGTCTGAGAAGACTTCAGGCAGTAAAATTTGGAAAAGCTACATTTTTTTGTTGTTCTTGTTGACAAAACATTCTAGACCAGTGTTTCTCAACCTTCATAATGCTACTATCCTTATCATAGTTTCTCATGCTGTGGTGACTCTCAACCAGAAATTAATTTTTCTTGCTACTTTATAATTTTGCTACTGTTATGAAACATCATGCAAATACTTATGGAGATTGAAGTTTGCAAAAGGAGTCATGACCTACATATTGAGAACCACAGTTCTAGGCCAAGTTAACACTGATGCCAGACCAAGTTACATATATAAAGAAAGGAAAATCATTTAATAAGAGTTTAGTGTGTACCTATTTATTCAGATTGTTTTTACATATAATTCTCTTTTCTTAGTCTGCAAGTTTTAGGAATGTCTCAGTCACTATTATATTGCTGTAAAGAGATACTATGATCAAGGCAGCTCTTTAAAAGTATTTCATGGGGACTCGCTTACAGTTTCAGCAACAAAGTTTATTATCATCAACATAGAAAGCATGGGGGAAGGGAGCTAGAGTGGTGCTAGAGAGGAAGCTAAGAGCTACAACATGACCAGCAAGAAACATGACCAGCAGAAAGAGCAAAACTCCACTGACTGGGCCTTGGAGATCCCAAAGTCCACACCCAGTAACATACATCCCTTAACAAGACCACACCTACTTCAACAAAGCCAAACCATTTAATCCTAATTCTTTCAGTTCTACTCCTTAATAAACAAGCATTTAAATGCCTTGGGTTCATTGATTCTTTGAATTATTTTATTTGTTTCTAATTTATTGATTTCAGCCCTGAATTTGATTATTTCCAGCTGCCTACACCTCTTGGGTGTGTTTGCTTGAAAAGCACTACTTCAAGATCCAGCTATACCACTCCTAGGCATATATCCAAAAGATGCTCAAGTATTCAACAAGGACATTTGCTCCACCATGTTTGTAGCAGATTTATTTGTAATAGCCAGAAGCTAAAAACAACCCAGATGCCCCTCAACTGAGGAATGGATACAGAAACTGTGGTACATCTACACAATGAAATATTATTCAGGATTAAAAAAAAAAAAGATCTTCACCAATCCTATATCTGACAGAGGGATAATATCCAGTATATATAAAGAACTAAAGAAGTTAAACAGCAAAAAATCAAGTAATCCAATTAAAAAAATGGGGTACAGAGCTAAACAGAGAATTCTCAATAGAGGAATATAGAATGGCAGAGACACATTTAAAGATATGCTCAACCTCATTAGCCATCAGGGAAATTCAAATCAAAATGACCCTAAGATTTCACATTACACCCATCACAATGGCTAAGATCAAAAACTCAAGAGACAACACATGCTGGAGAGGTTGTGGAGAAAGGGGAACCGTCCTCCACTGCTGGTGGGAATGTAAACTGGTACAACCACTCTGGAAAGCAATCTGGTGCTTTCTCAGACAACTAGGAATGGCACTTCCTCAAGATCCAGCTATACCACTATTAGGCATATATCCAAAAGTTTCTCAAGTACACAATAAGGACATTTGCTCAACCACGTTTGTAGCAGCCCTATTTGTAATAGCCAGAAGCTGGAAACAGCTCAGATGCCCCTCAGTGGAGGAATGGATGCACAAATTGTGGTGTATCCACACAATGGAATGTTACTCAGCAATAAAAAACAAGGAAATCATGAAATTTGCAGGTAAATGGTGGGATCTGGAAAAGATCAACCTGAGTGAGCTATCCCACAAGCAGAAAGATGCACACGGTATATACTCACTCATATAGACATATAATATAAGATAAACCTACTAAAATCTGTACACCTAAAGAAACTAATCAAGAGGGAGGACTCTTGCTAAAATGCTCAATTCCTATCCAGAAAAGCAAATAGGATGGACATCAGAAGAAGGAGAAAAGAGGAAACAAGTCAGGAGCCTGACACAGAGGACCTTTGAAAATCATACCCAAAAGAGGCTCAAGTACACAAAAAGGACATTAGCTTAACCATCTTTGTAGCAGCTTTATTTGTAATAGCCAGAAGCTGGAAACAGCCCAGATGCCCCTCAACTGAAGAATGGATGCAGAAACTGTGGTACATCTATACAATGGAGTATTACTCAGCAATGAAAAATAAGGAAATCATGAAATTTGCAGGTAAATGGTGGGACCTGGAAAGGATTATCCTGAGTGAGTTGTCCCAGAAGCAAAAAGACACACATGGTATATACTCACTCATATAAACATATAACATAGAATAAACCCACTAAAATCTGTACATCTAAACAAACTAAGAAAAAGAGAGGACCCTAACTAAAATGTTCAATCCCCATCCTGAAAGGCAAAGAGGATGGACATCAGAAGAAAAAGAAAATAGGAAACAACCTCAGAACCTGCTACAGAGGGCCTCTGAAAGCCAGAAGAAAACAGGAAACAACCTTGAAACATGCCACAGAGGGCCTCTGAAAGCTTCTGCAGTATAGACTGTCAAAGCAGATGCTGAGCCTGATGGCCAACTGATGGGCAGAGTGAATGGAATTCTATGTAAGAAGTGGGAAATAGTAAGAGCTGGAGGGGATGGGAACTCCACAAGGAGAGCAACAGAACAAGATAATTTGAACACAGGGAACTTCCCAGAGACTCATACTCCAACCAAGGACTATTCGTGGAGATAACCTATAACCCCTGCACAGATGTAGCCCATGGCAGTTCAGTGTCCAAGTAGGTTACATAGTAATGGGAAGAGGGACTGCCTCTGACATAATCTGATTGGCCTGCTCTTTGATCACCTCCCCCTGAGGGGGAGCAGCCTTACCAGGCCACAGTAGAGGACAATGCAGCCACTTTTGATGAGAACTGATAGACTAAGATCAGAAAGGAGAGGAGAACCTCCCCTATCAGTGGACTTGGGGAGTGGCATGCATGCAGAAAGGGGAGGGAGGGTGGGATCAGGAGGGGAGGGGGGGGGCTTATGGGGGGATACAAAATGAATTAAGTGTATTTAATAAAAAATTTAAAAAAAACTTTCATTGTTAAAATCACCTTTATATAAATAAATAATAGATAGATAAATAAATAAATAAAATATTTCCAGAGAAATTGATTTAAAACAATAAAAAAAAAAAGAAAAAAGAAAAGAAAAGAAAAAAAAAAAGAAAATCTCTGCCCTGCAGATTATCAATATAGATACTGAGACTTATGGGCAACCTTTGGGCAGAGTGCAGGGAATCTTAGGAAAGAAGTGAGAAATAGTAAGATCTGGAGAGGACAGGAACTCCATAAGGAGAGCAACAGAAACAAAAAAATCTGAGCACAGGGGTCTTTCCTGAGACTGATATTCCAACCAAGGATTATGCATGGAGATAACCTAAGACCCCTGCACAGATGTAGCCCATGGCAGTTCAGTATCCAAGTGGGTTCCATTGTAATAGGAACAGAGACTGCCTCTGACATGAACTGATTGGCCTGCTCTTTAATTTCCTCCCCCTAAAAGGGAAGCAGCATTACCAGTCCACAGAAGAAGACAATGCAGCCACTCCTGATGAGACCTAATTGACTAGGATCAGAAGGAAGGAAAAGAAGTCCTCCCCTATCAGTGGACTTGGGGAGGGGCATGCAGGCAGAGAGTGGAGGAAGGGAGGGTTTGGGATGGAAGGAGGGAGGGAACCACAGGGGCGATACAAATTGAATGAAGTGTAAATAATAAAGAAAAAAAAAACAAAAATAAATAAATAAATAGATAGATAGAGAAATAAATAAATAATTTAAAAAGATTAAAAAAATAACAAAACAAGGAAATCATGAAAATTTCGGGTAAATGGTGGGTGCTGGAAAAGATCATCCTGAGTGAGGTATCCCAGAAGCAGGAAGACACACAGGGTATATACTCGCTCATAAGTGGATATTAGATGTACAATATAGGATAAACCTACTAAAATCTGTACACTAAAGAAACTAATCAAGAAGGAGGACTCTGACTAAAATGCTCAATCCCCATTCAGAAAGGCAAAGAGGATGGACAACAAAGGAAGGAGAAGGCAGGGAACAGGACAGGAGCATGCCACAGAGGGCCTCTGAAAGGCTCTATCCTGCAGAGTATCAAATCAGATACTGAGACTTATGGCCAATCTTTGGGTAGAGTGCAGGGAATATTATGAAATTAGTGGGAAATAGTAAGACCTGGAGATGACAGTAGCTCCACAAAGAGAGAAACAGAACCAAAAAAATCTGGCCAGAGTGGTCTTTTCTGAAACTGATACTCCAGCCAAGGACCACTCATGGAGATGGCCTGGAACCCCTGCACAGAGGTAGCCTATGGCAGTTCAGTATCCAAATGGCCTCCATAATAATGGGGACAAGGAGTGTCTCTGACATGAACTCAGTGGCTGGCTCTTTGATCACCTCCTCCTGAGTTGGGAGCACCCGTATCAGGACACAGAGGAAGACAATGCAGCTAGTCCTCATGAGACCTGATAGACTAGAATCAGAAGGAAGGGCAGGAAGACCTCCCTTATCAGTGGACTGAGGGAGAGATATGGGGGAGAGGCATGGATAGAGGGAGGGTGAAACTGGGAGGGGATGAGGAAGGGAGCTACAGGGGGGATACAAAGTGAATAAATTGCAATTAATAAATAATAATAATAATAATAATAATGATTTTACAGAAAAAAATGTATAAGCTTATGGGGGATATTGTTATTCACACCACCACAGAAATGTGTATATGTTTTATATAGAGATATATACAGACACACACAAACATAATGCTTAACCTTTTAATTCATAATTCCATATTTCATTGTTTGTTTAGACTATTTCAGAATTCGCATATATTTACTAAGTAAAATCTGAAGGAAGCCATTTGTTGTTAAAATCGGAACCCTTGTGATTCTATTAGAAACAACTGAAAGTAACCTTGATGTACTTATCAGCAATTGAAGAGCAGCTATCACATTGACCTTGGTCTCAGTCAAACATTAACTAGTCATAATTGGTGGCTGCTGTAAAACCAGTTTTGTGTATTGGGTTGTGTGTTATTGGAATCTGTTATTCTTTGCCAACTCTTTTTCTCAGCAGCAGTTGGAGGGAGATCCAACATTCTTGTCTCTGTAAACTTCCATGGTCAACTTGTTTAATTGGTTAGTGCTTCCAGTGACTTGGAGAAAAGGTCCCTCCACAGTTTTGAAATTTCAGCTTTCCTAGACATTCCCTCTCAGGTCTCACAAGACCTCTCTGCTCCTCTTTCCTTGAAGGGAACATTACACAGTAAAGTGGTAGACTGTAATACATTTCAAACTGTACACTAACTTGAGAAACCCGACATATGGGCTTGCTATAAACTTGATATGATTTTTGTTCAAAGTTTTGCCTGAGTTTACAATTATAAAAAGGCATATGTAAAAATTTTGAAATATGCTTAAGCAACAATTATTAGTTACATTCAATAAGTATATTTGTAATTATACATACATAATTTCTTGCTGGCAAAAAAAATGTAGAGTTTTGACTTTGCAATTTTGAGCAAGAATGAAACTGAGAAAGTAGAACTCAGTTATCTATATTTCCCCACCACTATAAATCTTTATGTTTAATTCAGTGACAGAACAATATGATGCCACTGCTGTTATTCACACATATTTCTGTTCACACTATAGTGTCCATATTTTCCTGGCTTCCCTCAACTAAAAGTAATTATTTTCATGAACTAAACATTTCACCTGCCTTTGTCCTGTAAGAGGAAGACAATGCAGCCACTCCTGATGAGACCTGACAGACTAGGATCAGATGGAAGAGGAGGTGGACCTCCCCAATCAGTGGACTGGGGGAGGGGCATGGGAGAAGAGAGAGGGAGGGTGTGATTGGAAGGGGACAACGAGGGAGGTAGGCTACAGGTGGGACAGAAAGTGAATAAATTGTAATTAATAAGAAATAAATAAACATTACAAGAAAAGCAATGAGCGCATTAGCAGTCTCCTACCCTTGCGCAAACCCCATTATTCAACATGGAGCAGAGTCTGAGTTATAGAAAACTCTCTGTCTTTTGCATTTGTGAACTTCCTTTGCCCATTCTACTACTACACCCACAGCTCTGAAATGGACTTTCAGCCAGCTTGACGTGCTCCCTAACTTAAATACTCAACTCCAGGCAATGAATTTTAAAACATAATGGGAGCTGATAGCAGTCCTGGTGTTCCCCTCCCTTCTCAGAGCTTCCCATTACATTGAGGCCTTAAGTGGTGGCATCCCATAAGGCAAGTCTCCTATTATTTGTACGTCTTCAAAAGTTGATGGTCACTGGGCTGTCACTCCCTCACATCTCAACTAACTTAACAAGTCTTTCTAGCCAAGCTAGACTGCACAGGCCTCTAGCCTCTTGGAAACAGAGAAGTTTTCTGTGCAAGGCTTTTCTGCCAGACCTGTCTTCCTTCAACGGGCTGTCCTCTCAGTTCTTGCACTGCTCCGCCCCACCTGCCCCTGGTGTTCTTACCCTGGAGGTTTCTTTTCCTAAGATTTAGACATAAAGTGAGAAATGATCAAATGCACTACATTATGTTTCATAAATCTCCTAAATGATCCACTCTGGAGGCAGGATAAGCAGCATTCAAAACAATTTTAAGACGTATTTAAACATGTCTTTCAGAGGTGTAGCTTTTTATTTTGAACAACGGGATGTAAGAGTTTATAGGAAGCTAATAATTACTAGCCAATGATTGTAAGACTATTCCATCTTCTAAAAAAAACACAGTAACCCTGATTACAAGGCCTCCTAAGCTGCTCCTCATGCACACATCCCTAGCAACTGTTAATTTATCAGCCAATTTCCTGGCCAATTGATTCAATCCACATATTTTTCTACAATTTTATGTAGATAAAACCGAGACAGAGTTGCATTACATGACTTTTGTGTGTGACACCTGTTTCTTTCATGTGATTTTCTTCTGAAAGCAAAAGTCCTTTTACAAGGTTTGAAGTAAAATCAATTATAATATGTGTGATTTGTGCTTACATTTTGGCTTTATTTTGTAAAATGTTGGAATAGCAATAGTAATTTAAAATTTTAAAACAGAAAACACATATATTTAAGAAAGATATACAAAATAAATGTTTATAGTTAAAAGCAATTGTTTAATCATTTCATTATTCAAAAATAATCTGGTGTGAATTCTATTTTATGGTTTCATGACTCTTTTTTAATTCAACTAATTATTTTCATCATACCTTTGAAGTCTGTTGAAAAGAATGGAAATATTAGACATCTGAATGCAGCATTCTGTAATGATAACATCTACTTTTAAGTGGTTTTGAACATGTTTCTTCTACTTTTTTTTTCAAGAAAATATCTGTATCCAAGCATCAATATTCCTCTGTAATAAGTCTCTTCAGGTATGTACAGAATCATACATTGGGGTACATAGAATTCTTAACAATGTTCATATCATTTTTATGTCAGAAAGGTTCAGGAAACCATCATCAACCATTACATATATGTATCTGGGTTTAATCACCAATATGTTCTGTGTTGCCATTACTGCAAAAACAATTAAGAAATATCTACTTACTCTGGAGCCTAAACCAAGGACTTTATTACATCATCACATTTATTGGAAATGTAACTAATATAAACTGTCTACAGATATAAATCCATCAATTGTGAAGTACCTTGATGTACTGCAAATTCTGACTGAGGATCCCTATATAGTTGTATGAATAAACTATCAAAATTATTCTAAGAATCTGAAAAAGACACATTACATATATATATATATATATATATATATATAAAATAAGTGATTAATTATGTTTTTGCAATATTATAAAAGAAAATAATTAATCAGATCCCTGGTATTTTGACCATACTGAAGTCAAAGTCCTCAAACTCCTCATCAGTATATGGGCATCACAAATAAGACTTAATAGTTTAAAAGAAAAGTGTGTGTGTGTGTGTGTGTGTGTGTGTGTGTGTGTGTGTGTGTGTGT
>NW_026596244.1:5388501-5391436 GCF_907164565.1 Psammomys obesus | reverse complement strand
TGTGTGTGTGTGTGTGTGTGTGTGTGTGTGTGTGTGTGTGTGTGTGTATTGATTTAGTAGGCATGATGGATCTCAGAGGTGTTGGCAAAAATGTGAATGTGATCCAAATTCCCAGAGCAAAATTCTCTCTATTTTTTCCTCAAGAAACTAAATTTGTAAATCAATAATGCTATATAGCTCTGAACAATAAAATTTGAGAAATCTATACATCAAAACTTGGCAGATTTCTATTGGTGATCTCTTTGGAGTCCTTGTATGAAATGGAGTCAAAGAAACCAGGCTCAATAATTAATAATGGGTCTTCTAAGTGAAACTGACCACTACAAATAGAATTGCACTTGAACTATATACAACATATCCTCAAAAACGATAAATCAGAGTTTTAATACTATAAGAAATATTGATCTGAAATAAGATAAAATCACGCAAATTCTTGATTTCCATTTATACTTCTTCAAAACTGAAATAAAATTATTGAGTAAATAAATTACTCTTTCTATATACTATATTTCACAGACACAAAAAGACCTCTGAGGCAGAGAGGAAAATTTTTCTTGAGTTAGATAACATGAACAGATTCCCTCATCTATTTTGATTTGGTTATATGAGTTTGTGTATGTAAAAGTGAAATTTCCCAAACAAAAAATAAATAAATAGTTTTTTAAAATAATTTATTATATTAATCACAGGTTATTTACTTTGTATCCCAGCCTTAGCCCCCTCTCTCATTTCCTCCCAATCCCACCCTCCCTCCCTCATCTCCTCCCTGTTTCTTTCCTATTTCATTGATAGGGGAGGTCCTCATCCCCTTTCATCTGACCCTAGATTATCTGGTATCTTCAGGACTGGGGCTACAATGTCCTCCTCTGTGGCCTAGCAAGGCTGCTCAGACCTCAGGGGTGGGGAGGAGGTCAAAGATCCAGCCATTGAGTTCATGTCAGAAATAGTCCCTGTTTCCCTTACTAGGAAACACTCTTGGATACTGAGCTACCATGGGCTACATCGGAGCAGAGGTTCTAGGTTAGATCCATACATGGACCTTGGTTGGAAAAACAGTCTCATAAAAGACCCCTGTGCTCTGATATATTTGGTCCTTGTGGAGCTCCTCCTGTCCTCCACGTCATACTAACTCCCCCTTCTTTCATATGATTCCCTGTACTCTGCTGAAGGTTTGGTTATGAGTCTCAGCATCTCCTGCTAGGTAGAGTCTTTCAGAGCCCTCTGTGATAGGCTCCTGTCCTGTTACTTGTTTTCTCCTACTTCCAATGTCCATCCCATTTGTCTTTCTAAGTGAGGATTGATCATCTTACCCCAGAGCTATACCACTCCTAGGCATACATTCAAATGATGCTCAAGTACACAACAAGGACATTTGCTTAACCATATTTGTAGCAGCTTTATTTGTAATAGCCAGAACCTGGAAAAAACTTGCCAGGAAATGGTGAGATCTAGAAAAGATCATTCTGAGTGAGGTATCCCAGGAGCAGAAAGAAATGCATGGTATATACTCACTTATAAGTGGGTACTAGACCTATAAGATAGGACAAACCTACTAAAATCTGTACACCTAAATAAGATAAATAAAGTTTTAATTACTAGAAAAGACAATCCTGAGCTACCTCCGAAACAGGAATACACACATGGTATATAGTCACTTATAAGTGGATATTAGAAATATAATATAGAATAAACATACTAAAATATGTGCACCTAAAAAAGCTAAGCAAGAAGGAGGACCCTTGGTATGATGATCAACCCTCATTCAGAAAGGCAACAGGACAGACATAGGAAGAGGGAGAAAACAGGGACGACGACAGGAGCCTACCACAGAGGAGCTCTGAAAGACTCTAACCAGCAAGGTATCAAAGCAGAGAGCCAAACTTTGGACAGAGTGCAGGGAAAACTTATGGAAGAAGGGGGAAGATATAAAGACCTGGAGGGGACAGGAGCTCCACAAGGAGAGCAACTGAACCAAGAAATCTGGGCCCAGGGGTCTTTTCTGAGATTGATGTTTCAACCAAGGACCATGCATGAAGATAACCTAGACCCCTGCACAGATGTAGCCCAGGGGAGATCAGTGTCCAAGTGGATATCCTAGTAAGGGGAACAGGGGTTGTCTATGACATTAATTCAGTGGCTGGTTCTTTGATCAGCTACTCCTGAGGGGGGAATCAGCCTTACCAGGCCATAGAGAAAGACAAGGCAGCCAGACATGATGAGACCTGATATGGTAGGGTCAGAGGGAATGTGTGATGGACCTCCCCTACTAGTGGACTTTGGGAGGAGCATGGGAGGAGATGAGGGAGGAAGGGTGGGATTGGGAGCGGATTCACGAGGGGGCTATAGCTGGGATACAAAGTGAATAAACTGTAATCAATAAAAAATAAATTAATTTTTAAAAGAAGAAAAAATGAATTAATTAAGAAAATTTATATAGTTATAATGTTTCCAAAGCCTAAAGTACTTTTTGTCCAAGTACTGTGTTTTTTATTTCCTCCAAACTGAAATGTCTCCTATTTGTGGAAGAAAGGGAAAGCCAGAAGTTTTAGAAAGTAAGAAAAATAACAGTGTTCACAGGTTCATTACTGAATTTTGCTCCAGCAAGTTTTAGGTGACAAAGCTCCTGTGAGTATATAGTTCTATTAGAGATTCTTCACAAAGCTCCTGTAAACAACTACAAGAAATTTATTTTGACAAGAAGCTAGATATAGGTGAAAAAAAAAAAACCCTTTCTTTATTTCATCAGTTTATTCCTTAAAATGTCATTATACTATTATAATATACTAATAATGTCATTATAGTATATATATATTATATATAATGTATATATATAGTATATATATCGAGAGAGGCACATATATATATAATTTCATATATATATGTGTATGTATATATATATATATATATATATATATATATATATATATATATATAT